>NC_133104.1:5645890-5982955 GCF_022965805.1 Primulina eburnea
ATAATTAATCTGATTTCGATTTTACGATGTCTAACATGTCAAGAACATCATATATGAGTCATATCTGATTCTAACAATATTATAATTTCAAAACATAATCAAACATAACAAAAATTACGTCCAGTTGAAGCCTGCATCAATAGAAACACAGTATTGAAGTCAGATTGAAAATCTAATAGTTGGATTTTGCACAATCCAAATCTAAAATCTAGAACTTGAAGTTGGCCTCAGTTTTCGTTTTTGCCCTCTTTTCCCTAGAATGAACGCTTATATATATATATATATATATATATATATATATATATATATATATATATATATATATATATATTTATATATTATATATATATGTATGTATGTATATATACACGTTGCATGAGAAGGCTAGGTGGCTCATCCTATGCTCAGCACGTCTCGCGCATATGCGCGACCTACCTCGGCGCATATGCGCCAGACAATATGTCTCGGCGCGTGGCTTCACGGTAGCTCGCGCATATACGCGCCCTCGCTCGGCGCATATGCGCGAGGTTCTCTGGAAATGACATTGTCTTCCCGCACAGCTCGCGCACATGCATGCCCCTACTCCGTGCATATGCGCGATGTCTTCTGCCCGTGTCGCGCATGTGCGCGAATGGTACTGTCCTCGTACATTAAATCTCACATGTAATCTCATTTCGTGTCTCGGAGCAATCCTTCATAATCATATCAACTCATCAATCAATAATCGAAAATTAACAAGAATTAAATCTCGTCCATTAAATTGCCGAGAGCCCGGGCTTTGCCTTTCTCCTTATTAGATACCCGTGAAGGGCCAGAGGGGGTGGGTTTGGTTCTTTGTGCTTTTGATTTTTGGATAAACGAGAGGAAGCAAAGGGGATGGTGAATCAGAGCATGCCGCTGCAGACTCATACCCCGACGAGCCGCGCGCACTTGCTTCAAAAGTAGAGGAAGTAGAGTTTGACATTAAGAGAGAGGTATACTTACGAGGATAGTGAAGCTTGACGGAAAAAAACTGTAGTTTCTGGAGAAGAAGCACAGCACGTCAGAAACATGAAAAAGATATAGGAGAAAGTAGGAGCGGAAAAGTGGGAAATGGGGGGAGTCTGTGGTTTTATATGGCCACAGGTCATTCAATCCGAGCCGTTGATCCAAAAAAGAATAGATTGATAGGATGCCTCCTTGGAAATTGTGCCAAGTAAAGTGAACAGACGAGTATGGAATTTGAAGTGACATCCGACCTTTCGACTACTCGGGTTTACGTCAGGCTCACAGCAGCCCTACAACCTTTGAGTTTCCCGCCGAAACTCATTCTTCTGGACATTTGGAACAACGAGAAGAATTCTAGCCCGACTATTTGAGGGAGAGAGTGGTGATACCCCGGGAAATATCCTATATTCTCATGGATCATCATAGGTTTTGAGCGCAGATAGCTGAGAGTTCCCGGGATATTACCAGTAGATTACCCAGGCAGCCTGGAAGCTTAAGTAGCAAGGGTATTTCTGTTTGGGAGCCCGGGAGGATAGAACTCGGACATTCCAGTACATGGGACATAATTTAAGTCATAAGTATGAGACATCATGGATTGGTAATCATTAAGCGATCCTTAAGCATGTAAAAAATGACAGATCTCAATCAAAACAAGCATAGGTTGTCAGACCCAGCACTGTCAGTGAAAGCAGAAAGTGTGGGGACCCGGACGCTAATCATCTTTGGCATTTAATTATCAATTAAGATAAAACAGGGTCTAAAAATTTTTCGTTTTAAGATATAACTGCGGAAGGTAATGGAATCTAAATACTATACATGTCTGTATAAAATACATTTCAGTATTCAAGTACAACAAGCTAATTTAAGGTTCAACTACTAAAGTCCAGTAATAAAACCAAGTCTACTGTAAGTCCGGAATCACCACGCTACACTCGTCTTCTCTCATCATCATCTTGACCCTGATCCAGCCCCACCTGTTGTCATGCACACATACAAAACAAGACAACAGCCGGATAACTCCGGTGATAATAAATCCCAGTATAAAACATGGTAAACATGTATATACATAAAATAATTCATGAAACATGCTGTCACGAATAAAATCAAAACATTAGATTTCATAAGCTATGAAATCTAATCACAATAAGCATGCACTTCAAATCAGCTAAACATGCATATAACCAATCTAAATCATAAAGACATGCTAGCACAACTGGAAGCAATAACGAGGGGTCCCATGATCTAGGAGCCACATCCATATAAGCATTCAGTCCTAATCAAATCATGTCTAGACTCGACTCAACTATAACTCTAGGGATCCCGGGGTGAATAAGACGTCACTGGCTGTCACCTACCCAACCACTCGGGGCGACTGTACGTCTTATTCCTAGACTTCGGTCCGAGCTGTATCGACGGCTGGCAATAGGAGTAATGGCTACTCCTAAGTTGAGATACACCGAACGTCTAGAAGTCTGACAATGACTGTCAAGACTTTCCTATCTTAAATGCAATGAATAACAGTCTGTAAACAAAGCATAATCATATTCATAACTGAATACCACAATTATCTTACCTGCTTGAATACAATTCTAAAATCAAAGCATAATCAGGTAACAATATAAATAATAATCTAGTATGTGATTTTATTGGGAAACTCAAATTAATCTAATTTGAGTTATGCTTCCCGAATATCACATGAATTATACCTTTGTCGTCCCCGTCCGATGAAGACGAAGTCTCGAAGTCGAATTTGTCCATATCTGATCTGAAATGACAATAACCAATACACTGTATCAATGTATAATCCAATTCAAAATCTGTCTGGTCAATATCTGAATATACTACAATCTGATTCATATCAACCATATCACAAGATAACAGAAACCAATACTGAATCTGATCAATCTGTACCCACTGATGTTTAGACGGCATAACAATATAGTCTTGTAACCCCGTCAGTCTTAACATCACAATTATAATACCAGAATTCCTAATAAATCTCAGTACATTCTATAACTTCAGTACGAATAACAGCATCATTCTGATAGTAATTTCAATCAAATCATCTCTAAAATTCATAACAATGCCATAACCAGTCTATTTCTAAATCTGACTTTGATTCTACAATATCTACGGTAGTAGAAACACCATATCTGAATCATATTCAATTCTAACAACATCATAAATTCAAATCTTGTCTAAACGTAATAAAACTTACGTCCTTGTGTAGCCTGCGTTGATAGGAACACAGTACCGAAGTCGGATTTCAATTCAGATAGACGGTTTACTCGCAAATCGATTTCGAAGAAAAAGAACAAAGCTTTCCCCCAAACTTGTCGATTTCCTTTGCTATTCTGAATGAGAGACGCTTGTTATATGTATATATATATACTCCATGCATGTAGAAAAACGTGGCATACTTCTTCACGCAGCACGTCTCGCGCATATGCGCGAGACCTACTGTCTCGGCGAAAATGCTACTCGCGCATATGCGCCATTAATTCCGCGCATATGCGCCACCCCTTCTGGCCCTCCCGCGCATATGCGCCACTCTACTCGTGCATATGCGCCACTGGTTCTGGCCTTGCCGCGCATGTGCGCGCATTATCTCGCGCATGTGCGCGCAAGCCTCGGCCAGCTCCGCGAATGTGCGCCAATCCATACAGCGCATGTGCGCGGGGCTCTTTCTTGGCACACACATTTACACCTTTCTCAAGTGTTCTAGTCCGATCCGTTCCGTCTATAATCATCTTGATTAATTCAATAAATCATTCCGGATTAATCTCCGATTACAGTAATCATATCCAAATCATTTCAGATTACGGTAATTAAATTTCCGGGCATTACATTTCTCCCCCTCTTAGATCTGAGTTCGTCCTCGAACTCACCAATCATCAATCCACATCTATCATAAGAAATGTATATCTAGAAGAGTTTAACATCCCAACTCATATCACTAGCCGAATCAATCCCATATTACTGGTTATACAACACCCGTATACGCCCATTGCAATCCATAACAAAGCAATACCACCTGTAGTGGCTAATTCATCTGTTTATTCCAATTAAGGACATATTCCATCTTTGGCTCCAAATACCAATCGTCATCATCCGACATTGGTGTCCTACATCTATCCATTCTGAATTATCTTGGTAACTAGTGCTAACATTCAGCACTAGAGTTCTACCCATATCTTTCAATATCTGAACAAGACACTCCGACTACCTGTCAATTTGTGAACAATCTGCCAGAGAGAGCTGATGATATAATCTATCACAAGTACACACTTCATCACAATCACATCAATCTGATTATTTCTTTGACAGTGATCTCTGTCTTCTAGTTTTGTTTGTACATCATCTTTACAAACTACTAGATATAGATTGAAAAATCTATCAATCACGATCATACCATATCCCAATCTGAAGAAAATGGCGGTAATTTCATTACATCAGTCCTAGAAATGTACTTCCATTTCTATTCAGGATACTAAGTCGGTAATAATCTTCTGAGTTCTATCTTTCTAACTTCTACTGTTAGCGATTCGGACACATCGTACAATTTCTGCCAACATTTCGGTACAAATTCTGTTATAACTGATCAAATCTGTCTATACCAACACTATTTGTTCGAATATCATACATTCTGAAATATCTGAATGAAAACTGAATCCTCTGCGGTGCATTTCTGACCCTACTTGTGACTTCAGATTCGAACTATCCGGTATAAACAATCAGTTAATAATATAAAATAATGAAGAAATACCTACCTGGCATTCGGCTCTGACTACCCATATCAAAAGCTATAAATAATTCTGAAACATTCTGACATCACACAATAGAAGTAGTCTGTCTGATACAAACACAAAGTCACATATCTGTTACTGTAAACGATACTCTGCTCTGATTTCAACTGTTTACAATAAACTGTATTACCCTGATTCACAATAACGGTAATATCACATCGAATTCTGAATAGAAAGAACTTATACAGATCTAGTGAGTTTAAGAAACTCATAACATAATAAATTCTGGCTGGCTGACCAATCTTCATACTGCCCAGATCAACTGCTATATCTCATCTGCAAATAGAATATACTCCCAACCAATATAAAATGTCTCAAATACTGATTTAGAGAACAATAACAATACTCAGCAGATATACAGCAATACGAGAATAAGAGAATCAGAAGAAGATAATCTGCCCAAACCAGCTAATAAAGTTCTGACATCTTTGACATTCTGCTAATTTTGATATTTCTGATACTGCATAGTCTGAATAAAAACCTGTATCAATAACTGTATACCGGATTCCTACCTGACCCATCTCTGTATACAAGAACACCGTTTTCTGAATAATCACCAAAAGCTTCAAATATTTAATTAGTCAGTCAGATACTGTGCATATATCCTCAGATCATAGATATAACAAGCCTAAATCTTCAGAATATTTCTGAATACAGACTCTATCAATCTAGAACAGAATCTGAAATATCGACGAACAAATACTCAATCAACTGTATTCTTCAGTCCCTACTTTAATCTGTCAATTCTTTCACTTCATTCTGTACTGAATTCTAACTAAACACAGTACTTGGTATCGATTCAATTCTAAAATCTATCTTTCTGATACAAAACAAATCTGACATCTTATCTAACGATTAGCAATCTACTCGTACATTACTATCAAATTTGAAATTGTTAGGCTCGATTTCAGTGGATCTACTGGATACATAAGGATGCCATCTGTTCCTTTCTGTAATAATCGAGCCCTAAACAATACAATTTTCTAAGGGATTCTGGATCTAACCTCATTTATCAACTAGATCGGGTCTAAATCTTACCATTTCTGGAACACATTCTACGATATTTCTGTACTTGTTTAGCATATACATGTCAATATTGCAATCCAAATCAGACAATTACAAGTACATCATAATCTAATCCAGTCCCATCCTCATCTAACTGTAGTATATAATATGCAACAGAAATTTCTGATATCAACATATTCCTCAACAGCCAAGGAATCAATACTACAGTATACACAGACCCAACAGATACAGCATATCTTCATGCTATCCAATCACAGATACTCATAAAGAATGCATTAGTATATATCAATACGTATGCAATATAATCATAAAGAATGGTACCTGTTGTAACTACTGGGTCTGTTTTTTTCACGCACTGCCACCCGATGGTCCTGCTCCCTGGAATCTTTGGGAACCCTTCTGAGGACACACTCTAGCAAAATGCCCATGTTGTCCACAGATATTGCATCTACCAGTCACTCCCTGGCATTGTTCGGTGGGATGTCTCCCTCCACATCTAGCGCAATAGACTCCAGTATAACTCGGACTGGAACCACTGGAACTGGAGGAACCACTTCCTAACTTCTTGAACTGTTTCTTCCGAGCTTTCAATAATTCTTGCTTTCCACTTGTCCTGCCACGATCCAATCGGAGAGGGGATTGCTGTGTCTGCGGTTGCTTCACACACAACCTTGTCAATTGTCTAGTCAGACTGGCCTCCGCTCTCTTCGCTTTACTTAAGACATCAGCAAAATGATAAGGTTGCTGTATATTCATCAATGCTACTATCTCTGAATTCAATCCTCTGACGAACTGATTCACTACAGCTTCATCATCCCTAGCCATATGAGGAGCAAAACGCAACAGAGTAGAAAATTTAGCAGCATAATCATCAATATTCAATGGACCTTGACTTAAATTCTCAAATTCTGATTTCTTGTCTTCTCGGTACGAGGCGGAGACAAATCTTTGATAGAATTCAGTCTTGAAGACTTCTCACGTGATCACAGTACCACGTAGTGCTAATACTCTTTTGATTGTAATCCACCAACTTCTGGCAGCCTCTTGTAATTGGTGAAATACCAATTTAACTCTTTGGTCATCTGTACAATCCAGTAGATCGAACAATATCTCGATGTCCTCAACCCAGTGTTGACACGTTTCAGGCGTCTCTCTACCACTCAGAATCGGCGGCTGAAATAACTGAAATTCTGCCAACTTGGTTTCCATCGGAGTCGCTGACACATCTATCTGCGGTTCTGGTATATATGGCTGCTCATACGAAGTACTGCCTGTTTCCAAAATCCTTCGGGGAGGTACATCTGATTACCACAAACATTAATAACCCAATAATACAATGCTGTGCCAATCATCATGATCATCTTACTGCTGATCATGAATCCGATCTGATTCATATTCAAGAACACATAATACCAATTCAAATCATATAATCAGGTAAGTATGTATCTAAAAGCAGTAACACATAATCTCATGCTAGCATCACAATGTAAATCAACATCATAAGCAATCTCATGCTAGCACACACATGCAAGGAAAGAAAATTCATCTACCCCGCTCATTCTCTTCTATCTCAATCTAAGTCAATCTAAAAGATCTATCAGTTCTGACTATCTCAATCTAAAGATCTATCTCTAAAGGATCTATCGCTCTGATAATCTAAGTCTAAAGGAACTATCGGCTCTGATACCACCTGTTGTGGGGACCCGGACGCTAATCATCTTTGGGATTTAATTATCAATTAAGATAAAACAGGGTCTAAAAATTTTTCGTTTTAAGATATAACTGCGGAAGGTAATGGAATCTAAATACTATACATGTCTGTATAAAATACATTTCAGTATTCAAGTACAACAAGCTAATTTAAGGTTCAACTACTAAAGTCCAGTAATAAAACCAAGTCTACTGTAAGTCCGGAATCACCACGCTACACTCGTCTTCTCTCATCATCATCTTGACCCTGATCTAGCCCCACCTGTTGTCATGCACACATACAAAACAAGACAACAGCCGGATAACTCCGGTGAGAATAAATCCCAGTATAAAACATGGTAAACATGTATATACATAAAATAATTCATGAAACATGCTGTCACGAATAAAATCAAAACATTAGATTTCATAAGCTATGAAATCTAATCACAATAAGCATGCACTTCAAATCAGCTAAACATGCATATAACCAATCTAAATCATAAAGACATGCTAGCACAACTGGAAGCAATAACGAGGGGTCCCATGATCTAGGAGCCACATCCATATAAGCATGCAGTCCTAATCAAATCATGTCTAGACTCGACTCAACTATAACTCTAGGGATCCCGGGGTGAATAAGACGTCACTGGCTGTCACCTACCCAACCACTCGGGGCGACTGTACGTCTTATTCCTAGACTTCGGTCCGAGCTGTATCGACGGCTGGCAATAGGAGTAATGACTACTCCTAAGTTGAGATACACCGAACGTCTAGAAGTCTGACAATGACTGTCAAGACTTTCCTATCTTAAATGCAATGAATAACAGTCTGTAAACAAAGCATAATCATATTCATAACTGAATACCACAATTATCTTACCTGCTTGAATACAATTCTAAAATCAAAGCATAATCAGGTAACAATATAAATAATAATCTAGTATGTGATTTTATTGGGAAACTCAAATTAATCTAATTTGAGTTATGCTTCCCGAATATCACATGAATTATACCTTTGTCGTCCCCGTCCGATGAAGACGAAGTCTCGAAGTCGAATTTGTCCATATCTGATCTGAAATGACAATAACCAATACACTGTATCAATGTATAATCCAATTCAAAATCTGTCTGGTCAATATCTGAATATACTACAATCTGATTCATATCAACCATATCACAAGATAACAGAAACCAATACTGAATCTGATCAATCTGTACCCACTGATGTTTAGACGGCATAACAATATAGTCTTGTAACCCCGTCAGTCTTAACATCACAATTATAATACCAGAATTCCTAATAAATCTCAGTACATTCTATAACTTCAGTACGAATAACAGCATCATTCTGATAGTAATTTCAATCAAATCATCTCTAAAATTCATAACAATGCCATAACC
The DNA here is from genome assembly GCF_022965805.1 of Primulina eburnea. NCBI lineage: Eukaryota > Viridiplantae > Streptophyta > Magnoliopsida > Lamiales > Gesneriaceae > Primulina > Primulina eburnea. Next base: position 5,654,802 of record NC_133104.1, read on the forward strand.
AGTCTATTTCTAAATCTGACTTTGATTCTACAATATCTACGGTAGTAGAAACACCATATCTGAATCATATTCAATTCTAACAACATCATAAATTCAAATCTTGTCTAAACGTAATAAAACTTACGTCCTTGTGTAGCCTGCGTTGATAGGAACACAGTACCGAAGTCGGATTTCAATTCAGATAGACGGTTTACTCGCAAATCGATTTCGAAGAAAAAGAACAAAGCTTTCCCCCAAACTTGTCGATTTCCTTTGCTATTCTGAATGAGAGACGCTTGTTATATGTATATATATATACTCCATGCATGTAGAAAAACGTGGCATACTTCTTCACGCAGCACGTCTCGCGCATATGCGCGAGACCTACTGTCTCGGCGAAAATGCTACTCGCGCATATGCGCCATTAATTCCGCGCATATGCGCCACCCCTTCTGGCCCTCCCGCGCATATGCGCCACTCTACTCGCGCATATGCGCCACTGGTTCTGGCCTTGCCGCGCATGTGCGCGCATTATCTCGCGCATGTGCGCGCAAGCCTCGGCCAGCTCCGCGAATGTGCGCCAATCCATACAGCGCATGTGCGCGGGGCTCTTTCTTGGCACACACATTTACACCTTTCTCAAGTGTTCTAGTCCGATCCGTTCCGTCTATAATCATCTTGATTAATTCAATAAATCATTCCGGATTAATCTCCGATTACAGTAATCATATCCAAATCATTTCAGATTACGGTAATTAAATTTCCGGGCATTACAGAAAGCATGGGCAGCCATACCCTCATGAGTAGTTGTGGGAACCCGGACGCTAACTCATAATCTTAATCAACATTAAGATTAATTGGGAACCATTAAATAAATTGGGTAATAATTTTTTTTTTAAATTTTGAACACTATACAAACAAGTGTACAAAATTTATAATAAATTAAGTCACCTCTCATTCAAATTATAAGATCAAGTTTATTTTCTATAAAATAATCTAAAGTACAAGTCTTGTACAAAAGTACATCATAAAAAATTATTGTTCATTCACTACATATCAAGTAATGAAAATAACTCTACTTCTGGGTCCGAATCTCCACTCTAAACTGTGATATCTCATCGTCTTCTCGACCCTGATCCTGTCCCACCTATTGTCATGCACACATACAAACACAACAACAACCGGATAACTCCGGTGAGAATATAATTCCTAGTATAAACAACATATATATGCATTTCATATAAACATATACAAAAGCATATAACAGTTATCAATAATATGTATCAAATCTGAAAACATTAAAACGATATAAAACTGTAAATTAAACTCTTTGATTCTTAAATCTCTGACTCGACTCTTCTCTAGTCTAGGGATCCCGGTTCCCGGACGTTGGCACATTATATCGAATCTCTGCTGTTAGGATCGGTTGGGGGGATCACCGTTGAGCTACAATAGCTCGGTTCTTGAAATATTGAACACCGATGAATTAAATCGAGTTTGGTTAAAAACCAAGCGGAAGATACTCGAAATAATCCTTCGTAGAAACCGATTAAATATTTTGTAAAACATTTAAAATATGCAAGTTGAATGAGTAAAAATATTTCAGTTGAAGCATTTTATCAAACACTTGGTATGCAATATTTTGTTATTTGAAGAACACATAAAATGCTTCAAAAATGCATCTTTAAAACTAATGGAAATGATAAGTAAATGCAATAAACAAATAGACACGAATTTGTTTATGGATGTTCGGAGATTTCAACACTCCTACGTCACCCCTTCTTCTCCTTGGGAAGGATTCACTAGAAGACTTTGATTTATACAAGCACCTTGTACAAACCCATTCATCTAGGACTTACCCACTGCCTAAACTGAACTCCTAGCACTCAAGATTGTAGGCAGCACCTCACAATCAGCATATGGTTTAATGTCTCATATGCAAAGACTACATACACAAGTTTTACGTCTTTGTGCAAGACTCACTCAACTAATCTGTGAACTTCAACTCTCTCGTATATGTGTGAGTGATCGTGTGTGAGGAATATATCAGTTACAGTCTACATCTCAAATGTATCCTCACACAAGGGCTTGTGCTCTCAACTAGCTAATATATTCATGCTAACTGCCCATGCTTTGAATCCACTTCAAAAGCTCTTGTTTGATCTTCAATATATTGTATTTATAGGCTCCAACAATGATATATACGTTAGACACGAGAATATGACCGTTTGAAAAGTTTCTGTACTGTTTCCGAGATTGCAACGGTCAAATTCAGCTTGCTGGATATTTTCCCGACTGGTCAACTGGTCAACTCTGGTAAACTCAACTGGTCATTCAGTCGGACTGGTTCAGTTTCAGTTGGTCAGCAGCTGGTTCAGTTCAGTTGGTTGGTCAGCTGGTCAGCAGTTGGTTCAGTTTCAGCCGGTGTGCTGAAATCAGTCTAGCTGATTTCAGTTTGTGCAGAACCAGTAGCTTCATCGTCATTTCTCAGCATCGTAAGCTTCGATTCAGACTTTGACTTATAAGAATGATTTGTAGATCTTTGTCTTATCTTTCCAACGCATACTGAATCGCTTTGTTTCGATAACCGAGGTGAGAGATATGACCAAAATACGGCAGCTGCTCAAACACAACTGATTGTTGTTTTCGTATGATCAGTTCGGTAATTGAGCGATCAGTTAGACCATGATAACATCCGATTTTTCCCAACTGACGTGAAATAAAACTTGTTCCAAATTGAGTTTTCTGATCAGTCCAATTGGTGGATTGTCATTTGGATCATCCAGTTGAGAGATATATTCAAAAAACCGATGCTTGCCAGAAATTCAGTTTGTGCAGAATTCAGTTTCAGCTTGCTTCTTGTGTTTGCAACTTCACACTTGAGTAAATATGTTAGAAACACAATAAAAAGTTTTGTTAACATCAAAATCAAGATTGCGAACATGAAATATTCCAACATCTGCAATATAAGTCGATCTACTACTCAGCACATCTATATAAACCAAACATCCAGTGTCTTGGCACCTCTGCCGAAGACTTGGCACCTCTACCAAAGACTCTTTCTCGATATCTATCTTCTATTTTGTACTTTTCTATAAATCAATAAAATAAACATACACAATCAATGAAGTCAAATGTATTAAAACAATACAAATAAGTATGTGATTTTGGGAAACTCAGGTCGAATCTAACTCGAGTTGTATCTCCCGGTTTAACATTTATTTATACCTTTCTTTTCTCGGGTTTTGGCTTTGCTCTGTCTTCAAAGTCTTCAATACCAATCTGACATGACATATTCGAGAAATACAATATCAACATATACCCCAATCAATACTAGCTATAATCAGAACTCAATCTAATTCTGTTTCAACGGCATAACATCGCAATCTCGATATATCCGCAATACAATATCAATAATGTCAATCTTAATATCTCATAATCACTCAACACAATCTGATATCAAATATGTATAATCTCAATCAAATCAAATCTGAAAAATCATAACAATTTAATACGGTATCTATTCCTCGATCCGGTTTCGATTATACGATGTATAATATCTCAAGAGCATCGAATATCAATCATATCTGATTTCTCCCATATCAAAACATAATAAAACTTATATCTTTTTGAAGCCTTTGTCGAGAGGAGCACAGAACTAAACTCAGATCAAAATTCTGACGGGCGGATCTTGCATAGTCCCAATTCTAAACTTCACGGAAGAAGCTATGGATTCTCTCGATTCTCTCTCTCTATATATATATATATGCATGGTAAGGGATGTGTGGCTCATTCTTGGTTCAGCATGTCTCGCGTATATGCGCGACCTTTGTCGGTGCACATGCGCGGGACCTATTGGTTTCGCCATTCTTGAATTCCTCAGCTCGCGCATATGCGCGAGACATACTGTCTCCGCATAATTCAAGTTCACCAACTCGCGCATATGCGCGCTCTCTTCGCGCATATGCACGAGGTCTTTTGCCTCCTGCGCGCATATGCGCGCCTCTTCTCCGTGCATGTAAGCGATACCTACTGGATTTCACACTTACAGTACTCATACTTCCTCAATTCTTGTCTCGACGCGGTCCTTCTAGAATCACATTAATTATCAATTAATGATTTCAAATTAAATAATATAATCTCGCGTATTACATTTCTCCCCCCCCCCCCCTTAGATACGATTTCATCCTCAAAATCACAGGCAGTCAAATCATATCAAATAAGAAATGTATAACAGAAGCTCAACAAGAAACTCACATAAATGAAATAACTATGGGAATTTCTGTCTCATGTCTGATTCAGTCTCCCAAGTAGCTTCTTCAATACCATGACGACTCCACTGAACTTTCACAAGCGGAACAATCTTCGTTCTGAGTTGCTTTTCTTTACGATCAAGAATCTGGATCGTTTTTTCAAAATAACTCAGAGTCTAGTAGAGTTCGGCCTCGTCTGGCTGAAGAATATTTGAAGGATCAGAAAGATATCTTCGCAGCATAGATACATGAAAGACATCATGTATTCAAGATAAAGATGGATAGAGCGAGTCGATTGGCACGATCACCTATCTTCTCGAGAATCTCGTACGACCCAATATAACGTGGAGACAATTTCTCTTTCTTGCCAAATCTGACAACACCTCTGAAAGAGGAAATCTTCAGAAATACTCTGTCTCCTGCCCCAAACACCGACGGTCGTCATCGAACATTGGCATATTTGGCATGTCTATCCTCAGTTGTTTTCATTCTTTTCCGAATTAGCTTCACTTTCTCGGTCATATCTCGAATCATATCATGTCTAATCTCAGGTACCTCGAAGATATCATCCCAATAAAGAGGGGATCTGCACTTCTTGCCATACAACGCTTCAAACGAAGCCATCTCTATACTCGTCTGATAGCTGTTGTTGTATGAAAATGCACAAAGTGGTAAAGAATCTTGCCAACTAGTGCCAAAATCTAGCACTACAGCTCTAACATATCTCCAATGTCTGGATAGTCCGCTCTGACTGTCCAGTTAATCTGAGGATGATATGCGGTACTCAAATGTAATTTCGTACCTAGAGCTTGCTGCAAACTGTGCCAAAAGTGCGAAGTAAACCGAGGATCATGGTCTAATACGATCGAATTCGGCACTCCGTGCAATCTTACCACTTCTCTGACATAGATCTCTGCCATCTGGTCATGTCTGTACTTCATCTTGTACGGAATAAAACATGCCGATTTGGTCAATCTGTCAATAACGACCCAAATCGCATCACAACCTTGGGAGGAACGCGGTAGCTTCGTAACGAAATCATTGGAAATGTGATCCCATTTCTATTCAGGAATAGATAAGCTATGCAACAGACCTCCTGCTTTCTTTCTTTCAGCTTTTACATGTTGGCAATTCAGACATCTGGATACAAACTTGGCAATACCTGCTTTCATCTCTTTCCACCAAAATCGTTTCTTCAAATCGTTGTACATCTTTCTACCACCAGGATGAATACTGAATCGACTACTATGCGCTTCTAACAATATCTGTCGTTTCAAATCTGAAACATCTGACACAACAAGACGATTATTCACATTTAATACATCATTACAAACCTGATACTCTGATCGATGCCCTGATCTGGCCATCACAATCGACTTCTGCACATTCTGTTCAACTTTCTGAGCTTCTTTAATTCTCAAAATCAGCTCTGGTTCGACTTGAGCAGCATAAAGTCGCAACGGTTTACAATCTGTCTCAAATACTAATCCAGAAAAACAACAATCTTCTATCAAATTTGAAACACCAATTGTCGATAAGGATAAAGAACATACATTTCGACTCAGTGCATCAGCTGTTGCATTTGACTTTCTCCGATAATATTTGATTTCACAATCAAAATCTTTCAACAAATCCAGCCATCTACGTTGCCTCATATTCAGTTCTGACTGTGAAAATAGATATTTCAGATTCTTGTTATCAGAATAATTCTCAAATTTCTCACCGTATAAATAGTGTCGCCAAATCTTCAAAGCAAATACGATGGCCGTCAATTCAAGATCATGAATTGGATAGCGAGTCTCATGTGGCTTCAATTGTCTCGAGGCATAAGCAATGACATGTCCTCGCTGCATCAAAACACAAGCCTATTCCTCTGTGAGAAGCATCACAATAAACAACAAAATCACCAGTACCTGATGTAATAGTCAACACCGGAGCACTGGTTAATCTTTTCTTCAACTCAAGGAAAATGGATTCACACTCTTATGACCAAACAAACGGTGCATTCTTCTGAGTCAGCTGAGTAATCGGCTTAGAAATACTGGAAAAATCTTTAATAAATCGACGATAATAGCCTGCTAAACCCATAAAATTGCGTATCTCTGGCACTGATGTAGGTCTAGAAGAGTTGATGACAACTTCAACTTTGCTAGGATCGACAGAAATCCCATCTCCAGATATAATCTGTCCAAAAAATACAACCTGTCTTAACCAAAACTCAAATTTCGAAAGCTTGGCATACAGTTTCTCAGTCCTCAGAGTTCTCAATACAATTCTCAGATGCTCAGCATGATCATTCAAATTCTTTGAATAAATCAGAATATCATCGTTAAAATAATCACAAAATCATCAAGATATTTCTGAAACACATGGTTCATCAAACCCATAAATACAGCTGGAGCATTTGTTAAACCAAACGGCATGACTATAAACTCATAATGGCCATACCTGGTTCTGAAAGCTGTCTTCGGTATATCAGAATCTCTGACTCTCAGCTGATGATATCAGATCTCAAATTGATTTTGGAATACACAGAAGAACCCTGCAACTGATCAAATATATCATCGATATAAGGCAAAGGGTACTTATTCTTTACCGTAGCATCGTTCAGTTGCCGATAGTCAATGCAGAGTCTCATTGAATCGTCCTTCTTTCTGACAAATAGTACTGGAGCACCCCAAGGAGAAACACTCGATTTGATGTAACCCTTGTCCAGTAAATATTCTAACTGATCTTTCAACTCTTTGAATTCAATCGGTGCCATTCTGTATGGAGTTTTCGAAATAGGAACAGTACCTGGTAACAACTCAATGCTGAAATCTATCTCCCGAACTGGAGGCAAACCCGGAATCTCATCTGGGAAGACATGAACAAACTCACATACCACTGGCAAATCTGCCAATGCTGTGCTCGATTTTAGTACATCTACTGAGTACACAAGGAATGCCATCTGCTCCTTACTATACTAATCGAGTCATAGATATCGCAGATATCAAAGGAATTCTAGATCTAGAACCCTTACCGTAAAATTTTCATTCATCAGCCATATCAGGTCTGAATCTCACAATCTTATGGAAACAGTCTACGGTAGCTCTGTACTTGGTCAGCACATCAATACCGATAATGCAATCAAAATCAGACAACCCAAATACAATACAATCTAACTCAATCTCATGATCATCATACTGCAGTACACAATGTTTAACAGCATTCACTTATATAAGACCTCTCCCCAAAGGTGAAGAGACATATACTACAGTAGATAATGACTCAATAGGCAAAGCATGTATCAATGCAAATCTCTCAGAAATAAATGTATGAGATGCAACCGTATCAATCAATACATAAGCATGGTAACCACAAAGAGAACAGTTACCTGCAACAACATCATCTGGTGCTTCCTGGGCCTGTTCTTCAGTCAAAGCAAACACTCTGGCATGCTGTCTCGAGGCTGGCTAACAGTCTGGCTTCTTCCTGGCATTGGCTGTGACTGGGCAGGTGCTGACTGGAATGAGTGAACAGCAGATGATCGTATATCAGGTTGAGCCACTGATCCAGATGACTCTACTCCCTGGGACCGTTGAGAACCTTTCTGTGGACAAGACTCTAGCGAAATGTCCCTGCTGTCTACAGATATTGCAACGACCAAAGACTCCTTGGCATTGCTCTATGGAATGTCTTCCACCACAAGTTCTGCAATAGACCCCGGTATAACTCTGGTTCTATCGTGAACCACTGGAGCTAGATGAACTACTTCCAGACTTCTTAAACTGTTTCTCTCTGGCTTTCAACTGATCTTTCTTTCCACTGCTACTGCTACCACTCTCAAATTTGGGAGGGGGTTGGTGAAATTGAGTCGAGGGTTGTTGTTGTTTCGGTGCTGGTGCAACATACGAAGCTCCCTTATGCCTAATCAGGCCTGCTTCAGCTCCTTTGGCTCTTTTCAAAGCATCAGCAAAATTATTCGGTCGCCCTGTGTTCACCAGTGTAAAGATCTCAGGATTCAGCCCATTAATGAACTGATCAGCAACAGCTTCATCAATCTCAGCAACATCTGGAGAAAATCGTAGCAAGGTAGAGAATTTAGCCACGTATTCTTCAATATTCAATTGTCCCTGTTTTAGGTTGGCAAACTTTGTACCCTTGTCTTTTCTGTACGACACTGGGAAAAATCTTTGATAAAAGTCAGTCTTAAAGATGTTCCAAGTAATCACTGTACCTCGATGCTCCAAAGCCTTCTTTGTTGTGAGCCACCAATTCTTTGCAACATCATGCAACTAGTGCCCGATCAGTCTAACTCTTCGTTCATCTGTATAATCCAATGAATCAAACAGCATCTCAATATCATCAAGCTAGCTCTCACAGTCAACTGACGTTTCAGTGCCCTTCAAAGTCGACGGTTTAAACGACTGAAATCTCTTCGGCAGTTTTTCCATCGGTGTCGCTGTCACATCCATCGGATTAGCCGAGGTACTTCTCTGTTCTGGGATTCTTCGAGGAGGCATATCTGATTATCAAAAAGGTTAGTAATCAAATCTCACAAATCTGTCTCAGTCCTCCTCTGATCATCTTACCTCGGATCAAGAATCGGTTCTGATTCATTCTCAATAATACACGTTTCCAATCAAATCAGATAATTCAGGTAAACATGTATTAAAGTAGTAACACATGCTGTAATAGTATCATACCATTTATGTAACTCAACATCATAATCAATCGCATGCTATCATCACAAAAACAAGAAAACTCAATCTACCCCGCTCACTCTCTATTATCTTAGTCTAAGGAACCTACTGCTCTGATATCATCTGTTGTGGGGACCGGGACCCTAACTTATCTTCTTAATTATCATTAAGATTAATTGGGAACCATTAAAAAAATTGGGTCGTAAAATTTTTTTAAAAAATTTTGAACACTATACAAACAAGTGTACAAAATATATAATAAATCAAGTCACATCTCATTCAAATTATAAGATAAAGTTTATTCTCTACAACATGATCTAAAGTACAAGTCTTGTACAAAAGTACATCATAACAAACTACTGTTCATTCACTACATATCAAGTAATGAAAACAACTCCATTTCTGGGTCCGAATCTCCACTCTAAACTGTGATCTCTTATCCTCTTTTTGATCCTGATCATTTCCCACCTGTTGTACATGCACACATACAAACACAACAACAGCCGGATAACTCCGGTGAGAATATAATTCCCAGTATAAACAAAGTATACATGCATTTCATATAAACATATACAAAAGCATATAACAATCATCAATAACATGTATCAAATCTGAAAACATGAAACGATACAAAACTGTAAATTAAACTCTTTGGTTCTTAAATCTCTTAGTCGACTCTTCTCTAGTCTAGGGATCCCGGTTACCGGACGTTGGCACATTATATCGAATCTCTGTAATAGAAGTCGATCTAATCCTAAGCACATCGATATAAATAAAACATCCAGTGTCTTGGCACATCTGCCGAAGACTTGGCACCTCTGCCAAAGACTCGTTCTCGATATCTATCTTCTATTCTGTGCTTTTCTATAAATCAATAGAATAAGCATACACAATCAATGAATTCAAAGGTATTAAAACAATACAAATAAGTATGTGGTTTTGGGAAACTCAGGTCAAATCTAACTCGAGTCGTATCTCCCGGTTTAATATTGATTTATACCTTTATTTTCTCGGGTTTTGGCTTTGCTCTATCTTCAAAGTCTTCAATACCAATCTGACATGACATATTCGAGAAATACAATATCAACATATACCCCAATCAATACCAGTTATAATCAGAACTCAATCTAATTCTGTTTTAACGGCATAACATCGCAATCTCGATATATCCCGCAATACAATTTCAATAACATCAATCTTAATATCTCATAATCACTCAATGACACAATCTGATATCAAATCTGTATATAATCTCAATCAAATCAAATCTGAAAAATCATATCAATTTCATACAGTATTTATTCTTCGATCCGACTTCGATTATACGATGTCTAATATCTCAAGAACACCGAATATCAATAATATCTGATTTCTCCTATATCAAGTTTTTGAATCCTATCGAAACATAATAAAACTTACATCTTTTTGAAGCCTTTGTCGAGAGGAGCACAGAACTAAACTTCGATCCAAAATTCTGATAGGCGGATCTTGCACAGTCCCAATTCTAAACTTCACGGAAGAAGCTATGGATTCTCTCGATTCTTTGCTGGAAGTCTGAATTCTTAGGAAAATGAAGACATTTGATATATGTATATATATATATGTGTGTGTATATATATATATATATATATATATATATATATATATATATATATATATATATATATATATATATATATATGCATGATAAGGGACGTGTGGCTCATTCTTGGTTCAGCACGTCTCGCGTATATGCGTGACCTTCCTCGGCGCATATGCGCGGGACCTACTGGTCTCGGCATTCTTGAATTCCTCAGCTCGCGCATATGCGCACCCTCTCTTCGCGCATATGCGTGAGGTCTTCTGCCTCCTTCGTGCAGATGCGCGCATCTTCTCCGCGCATGTGCGCGATACCTGCTGGATTACACACTTACAATACTCATACTTCCTCAATTCTTGTCTCGACGCGGTCCATACAGTAGTGGTTGGATACTGAAAACAATGTCATCATTGACTTTCTTATTATAAATATCAGGTTGATTTAGCATTAAAAATTCTCATTCACTTATATATCGCCTACAACATTTATTACAAAATTCTCCATATAACCATTGACAAACTTGAGTATCGAAGTGGTCACGTCGGAGAATTTTTCGACGTCCATTAACGTTTTTTCTCCCTTGAAAGGGCATGTTTAGGTGTCTAGACAATCATCTCCAGCTCATCAACTCGACCTGGTGCAATCGTCCACCAAGCTCTTACCCAATTCATGAGGTTATCATCAATAATGAAAACCCATTCAACTTAATCGAATAATTTTCAAACCATTCATACGGGAATTTCAACTCCCAAAATTGTATTTTTTAATATCATTTATCATCGTACATTTTAGTAACTAAACACCTATATTGACAACTCGAAAACACAATATGGCACGCCTTATATTAAAATCACAAAATAAAAGAATTTTTTTTAAAAAAAATTGACACGAAGGAAACATCACAAACGTAGAATGACCATGAAATATTCACTTTCAAAAAAAAAAAATATCCAGCAACTATCTATGGAATGGAATTATAAGCCAAGCCAAGATGAGTCACTCTCAATTAAAAAATAAACTTATCCAATTCAAATTTAAATATTTTGTTAAAATAATTATAATTATAATTATCCACAAAAATTACCCTATTAGACAACAAAGGAGTAATTAATTTCAAAATGACTATATAATAAATTTTCCCATGTCTCCCGAATTTAACCTCGATCAATGTATATAACCCCCACAGAGCCCGTCCACACTCACTGCCCTTTCCCGTCATTTCGCAATCCCGCGTCAACCCCGGCGTCTGTGGCAAGTCTTTTGGACCCCACATAGCAGACCGGTGCTCTTTCGGAGAAACCAACAAGAAGTTTCCTTCTCTTGTTCTTTATCCTCGCATATAAACCCGAAACTTTGTCTGTTATTCTCAGTTGTTGTCGACTTTATTTTCACGGGGGTTTCTATTTTCGTTTCCCTTCTCTTTTTTCTCTTGCTGAAGCTCTCTTTAATGGCGGATATGGATACGGATTTCCGTCTGAAGCCTGAGGCGGGAAGAGGGTACGCCATGAGCGGGAAAATAATGCTCAGCGCCATTGTTATACTATTTGCCGTCATCATTTCCATGGTGGGTTTCCACCTCTACGCCAGATGGTACTTAATCCACCTCCGCCGCCGCCAGCTCCAGCGTCGCCGTCAGAGGCGCAGCGGGGGTCGGCCCCAGATCGTGCTGCTGACTGACAACCGATATGCGGTGTCAGCTGGCGACCGAGGCCTCGAGAAGGCGGTTCTGGATTCACTCCCGGTTTATCTTCACTCCTCCAAGACTGGGATTCCCTCCGAATGCGCCGTATGCTTGTCCGAGTTCGAGGAGAACGAGGTTACCCGCCACCTTCCTAAATGCGGCCATTCGTTTCACACCGAGTGTATTGATATGTGGTTCCATTCCCACTCCACTTGTCCCCTATGCCGCTCTCCGGTCGAACAAGTGGTGAATCAGCTGAACCCAGTTCTCACCGTAAATGGAAAGTTTGAGGATGCAAATGTACCCGAACCTGGTTCGAGCTCGAAAAGTAAACCGGTCCCACCATGCCAGCAAGATGAATTTGGCGGGACTGCTAGGAGGAAAGGATTAGATTTGATGGCTGTGAGAATAGAAGTTCCCCCTAGGAGGCCGGTTCAGTCTGAGGACGATTCGGCCCAGTGCCCTGCCGGGTTTAGGTCACCTGGCAACGGGCTAGCCTATTTGAAAAGGATACTAACTATAAGCATCAGGTCCCCTACAAGTGGAGGGATACCATGCGAGACCGGGAGCAGCAGCATGGCCACCAATGGAGACTTGGAGAGCTGCCGTCGAGAGTCGAATCAAGAATCGAGCCGAGTTCAAACACCGAGCTGAGTAAATTGCACGGGCCCAGTGATTTGTGTATATCTTCTATTTGATTCAAGATTGGAGATGGGACCTAAGTTTTGGTAAATCGACAGTAGTTTAGTGAGACACGTTGAAGAGATCGGGGAGTATGCATATGTGTGTATATTTCGTGCATATGTGTGTATATTAGATAAGATAATTAAAAGCCGAGTGGATTTATTTATTATTATTATTATTATTTAAAGACAAGTTGTATTTACGTGATTTCTCTACTTTTGTTGAGGTTGTTGGGAATGAGGGACAAGTACACGTATCCTCTTAACCCAATAACCACTGATTCTTGTCTTCGTTTGATTATTATTTAGATTTATGATTTGTGTAACCCTACCATAATTAACATGTAAAATATAAGTTTATTCATATTACATACAAACACGAGTCAACGAGTCTTCTTTTATGATGATTCATGCATAATCAAGTAATTGGAGACTTAATTTCATGTTTCTATGTGGACGACTTCCATGTTAATTTCTCATGGTTTAAAGTTTAAAATCACAAATATAAATTTATTTTGTATAACTTTTATTGACATTTATATATTTTTTTTTATGAATTCTATGGATTTTGTAATTTATTATTATGATTTTTTAAACTTTATTTGATCTAACAATTGAACAGCTTATAACTTTTTATTTATATCAAATATTTCTCTATATCAATATACTATTTTACATATTGATTTTACGAAAATAATAAATAAATCAGTACTAAATTTAGTGCAATTAACTTCAATTATTCAATTCAACATGTTTAATTAAATAATTAATATTTTTCTAAAATACATAACAATAAGTTTCAATTTTAATAAATAATCAAACTTAAAATAATTTCATCCATTTTAAATAAATTTTTATATACAAAATATATCAATTTTGCTTTTGAAAATATGTCAAAAAAAATACAATTATTTGTACGTGGAAATAAATAATAAGTATGTTAAAATATTTGTAATTATGGTAACTTTATAAAATTTTAATATATTTAATTTATTATAGTTATTCTTATATATGTATGTTGATAAATTTTTAAGATTAATGAAAAATATCATGTGCAAGAATTTGAGTTATAATCAAAATCAATATATAAATTAACTAAAATTATAGAAAATAATTAAACATTAAATGTTACATAATAATTAATAAAAAATAAATAATTTTATTTATTAAAAGTAATTATTATTTTCAATTTATAGGTCAATAAAATATTATAAATTTTTTATTATGTAGTGTAATAATTTTTTTAAAATTTTTAATAAATATAATTTTAAATTTTATGAGGATTTGTGATTGGAACTCAAAAAATAAAATGAATGGTTTTAATAATTTTGATTTTAAATTATTATTATCAATAAAAAAAATATGCGTGTCTCTCTCTCTCTCTCTATATATATATATATATATATGTTATAATGCAATTTGAAATAAAAAAGATATGGTTAAAGCTGGTGAAATCTCGTGTCCGCAAACACGAGTCAACGAGTCTTCTTTTATGATAGCGTTCACATGTCACATACAAATTATATTAAAGCATTCATTCTATCATGTTAATTTTAACGTCAACGCTCATTATTTGCGGGTCTTACTGTCCATTCATTCATCTTCATTCTTATTTACATTTAATAAATACATTTTCAATTTTATTTACACAATTTAAATGATTATTTCTTAAAATAAATAATATTATTTTTAAATATATTTATTACTTCGAATTATTTTATCTTATTTTACGAGTGTAATTGATTTATAAGGCATGCTGGTTGTAATTGATTTAAAAGGCATACAGGATAGTTGAGTCTCCTGGACATAAGCTCGAGTGACCTCGTTCATTTCCTTGAAGATGTAAAATGCATACCAGTTGCGTGTGAAATAGAAAGATAGTTTAATGGATATGAATTATATGGATAATTTGGTGGATATGGACTATAAAAGAAATTTGATCTATAGAGATTATGTAGATAATTTGGTGGATATGAAAAATATGAATGATTTGGTGGAATTTGTGAATTTTGGGAAGAATAATTTTCTTTCGACATTTTTGGATAATTAACAAAATTTCTAGAAAAAACTCGGCTATTTTCATTAATTTCGAAAAAAATAGGATCACAAAAATAAAATTTAGATGATGAAAATAGTAGAGAAGATTTTTGGAGTAATTTACAATATAGAATAATATGTTTGGATAATTGAAATAATTTGTGAAATGTGATGAATATTTATAGATGAAAATTTGATTGTTTTTTTAAAATTAAAATAGTCGTTAACTAGCCGTTAACTAGCGATTGAATATATAAATTAAAACCGTTCATATTTTTGCAATAAAATATTGATTTTTTTAAAACTATAAACCGTGAGAAGAATTTTTTTTTAAGAAATGAAAAAAATTAAATAAAAAGGAATGGAATCAAAATATGCATGTGGGGGTAGGCCAACATTGTTGCCCAAGTGTGCGCGTGCAAGCACACTGCAGAATGAATTTTCAATTGAATGTCCCAAGTTGTCGTGCCCTCTAATTACATAAAGGTAAAAACTTGTGTGAGACGGTTTCACGGGTCGTATTGTGAGACGGATCACTTATTTGGATCATCCATGAAAAAGTATTACTTTTTATGATAAGGGTATTACTTTTTATTGTGAATATAGGTAGGGTTGATCCGTATCACGAATTATGACCCGTGAGACGGTCTCACATGAGACTCACTATTACATAAATAGCTATTTTAGAGAAAAAAGTATTTATCAAATTTGTATAATCCAGTTTTCGGATCATTTCTTTGTTAATTAACAACATAGCTAGCTTATTTAGTCTATCTTGTGACATTATTAATCTAAGATGAATGTTTATTAACTTCAACTTCGATAAACTTCTTTCTGCTTATGCAACTATTACGATGATAGTTAACAAAATATTATGGACAATATAACTATATGAGAATAAATTATTCAGTTTTGCCAAATACCATAACATCTAAAAAAATTGTTGAACTTCTATACAATACTTCATCAAGCTAGTTAAAGACTAACTCGTCAACTTCTCCAAACTCAACAAATGCTTCAAAATATCTTGATATTGTTTAAATTGTTCGAACTGAACTTGAAAAAAAGATCGAATTTGATCAATTATAAACAAAAACATATTCAAATTACTTTTCTTTTTATTTAATATTTTGCCAAAAAAACTTATTTCAGTATGTCATCAACTCAAAATATATATGTTGGACTTCCTCAAAAATCGGGCCGTGAGGTGGTGGTCCTCTTTGGCTTCGTAAAAGGTCCGGCCCTACCAATATGAGTACTTATATGGCCCACCCATTCGTATACACCCCCACTCTTAAATAGCCAAGCTTATGGTCGGGTTGGATCAGATATCGCAAGACTTGAGACTCGCCAAAACTCATTTAGACCTATATTTGCCTTGGCTTATACCCGAAGTTAGAAGGGTTCTATATGTCAAACAAAGCCAACAATTCTTTGCCATCCAGTAAAGCATATAAAATCAAACAAAATATCTAGGAAATATTATATTTTGGTCCTGTAATTCACATTTTTCCAATTTTTTTTCATGTTAAGATGAATTTGTATTTTTAGTTAACTTTCATGTTTTCTTTTTTTCTTTTTTGGTCCAGTTAACAGTGCATTTGCAATTGTAGTAATGTAACTTACATGTTTTTGTTCATTTTTTGTCCTCTTTTCAACTAGAACCCAACGATTTTTTTTCCAAATAATATTATAAAAAAGCACGACACACATGAAATTTTTCTTCCAAAAATCCATGTCGACATCCACGTCCGCCAAAAAAAGGAGCAAAAATGAAAAAAATTCAAGTTACATGAATAAAAATTCAACTTCATTTTAACATGAACATAAATGAGAAAAAAACATACAAGTAACATGACTAAAAATGCAAGTTCATTGTTAACACGACCAAAAGTGAAAAAAGTGCAAATTATAGGATGAAAAATGTAATCATCCCGAATATCTATTGAATATTAAATTATATATAAACCATAAAATCGCATATAAAAGAAAATTTTCAAGAGATGAGGAAAGCAGTATTTTGAGTATTGTGAGGATTAATGTTTATTATAATAAAAATTTAAACAAGCAAACTCATTACCCGACCCATACCTAACCGGATACAAAACATGAATATAAATTACCTGATCTATAACCATTTAACATTATCCAAACCTATCCAAACGAATTGGATTCAGGTCAGACACCCATTTTACCTGTGCCCATTATCATCCGAGTGAGTCTTATGTGAGATCGTCTCACGGATCTTAATCTGTGAGACGGGTCAACCCTACCCATATTCACTATAAAAAGTAATACTCTTAGCATAAAAAATAATACTTTTTCATGAATGACCCAAATAATAGATCCGTCTCACAAATACGACCCATGAGACCGTTTCATACAAGTTTTTGTCTTATCATCCTTGCTAATACATACTATTTAATTTATGCTCACATTCTCAATTTTTAGTAACTCACAAAGTTGGGAATTTCACTGTGAAAAACCAAGCTCCACTGGATTGATACTAGGAAAAATAAATTAAAAGATGGTCGATATAAATTAATTTTAATAGAATCATATGTTAGATCAATTTTTCATAATTTATTTTGTTGTTGATAACGAAAAAAGTTACTACGTATTGTGAAAATTACAGGAATCGACCTGCCCGGTCAGGTGTCCCCAAAAGCTATTCAGATGCCACACAACCTTTCGCAAGAGGAAAGACAACTCTTTGAAAACAACACATTGTTTCATGATGTGGTTTCATGAAAGGGTGCATTTGTTTCATGAAGAGTCGCGTCCGTTCTGAATCAATGTTTCATATATATATATATATATATATATATATATATGACATCATTAGTTCAAGAAAAACATTTAAGATTCTGATTTGATTTAGTTACCTAGAAAATTCAGAAAATCTTCATTGTATTCTGAGAGAAATTTTTCGTATCCATGTGACTAAAGCGATGGAGAAAACATTTCTTAAAATAAAGCGTTGCAAACGTGCCTTGGAGTTCATTCACATTTTTCAAAATAATCTCATAACATTGTAAAAAGAAAATAAATTTTATATTCCATAACTGGAAATTTCAAAAGGTAACCTAATTTATTTGAAATTGTTGTCTTAATGTTTTGATCAAGAATTGAAGTAATCCCAAATTACAATAAAAAAACCAATTGAAATTTGAAGATGTTCCTCTGAGAATGATGATTCAATTCATTAATTTAGACGAGGGTAGGAACATATGGCACCCCAGAACTCCTCAACCACAAATCATCAGTGTACACTTTTCCTCCAGAAAAGCTACTGGCAATCTGTGGAGTGATCTTCTTGATACCCTTCCACTTAACCCGGTCCGAAAGAGTCGACCCGGCTCCACGGTTCTGGTACTCACCGTAGTACAATGTATCCAGAGCAAAAGTTCCGGCCCATGGAGACCACCCTTCCGGTGCAATGAACCCATCGATGTTGGATTGCATGATGATTGTCCTGGAGAACTCCTTCCATGGACGTCCGAGGTAGGCTTCCAAGGCGGGCTTTGCAGCGGTGAAAGCTGGCTCAGCCACGATGTCGCAGCTTTGGAAAATGATGGCGCCGACTCCACGATGGTCCTTGCGGCCTTGTGCGGTGACCATGCATGCTTGGTTGTTCAATGGCTTGCGGACGACCAGGCGGGTTTTCTGGAAGATGGACAAGGCGTCGCCGAACACGAAGTCGATGGTGCCGGAGATGACGCAGTCGCGGTAGTACTGGCGGTAGGCATGTGCGTAGAGGGTGTCTTGGTAGCCGTCCATGTGGACGTTGTAGAAGATGGCCTTGTCTCCAGAAACACGAACAGCCACGGCTTGGTGCTTTTCGGGGCCGGCAGTGTTCTCGATCGCGATGTCCTTGGCGATGAAACCTTCTCCGTTCACGGCTGAAAAAGTAGGAGAAGAAAGAGTTAAGTTGCTGTTTTTAAATCTTATTTTATACTAATAATTTTTCTCACTTTTTTGCCAGTAGTTTATTATAACACTAAAATTAATAATTACATATATTTAATAGTAATGGATACAAAAATCACATTAATAAATTTAAAAAGTAACTTATGAAAAGGATTTGCAAACATAATTACATTTCATTTTTAATCTTATGAGTGTGTTTGGTTGATGTGATTAACCAATGATAAATAAATAATCACACTTTTATCTAATGTTTGGTTAAAATTTTAAGATATATTACTAATCCTTTTGACTTGGTTTAAAATCTAATTTTATGATTAATTGTTTGATTATTAATCTAATAAATTAGGTGGGATAAATTATCATCACACCACAAATGACCTTTTTCTCCTTCTCTTATTTCAAAACCCTACTCACACCACAAATTAATTTTAATAAATGTAAATTATAATTTTAAATATTTAATTATCTATCAAATTATTTTAAATATATATATAATTATTTTAAAAAAACAATAATATTATAATTATTACTAAACTTTATTTAACATTAACATTCAAAATATTATTACTATTTTAATTATTAAATTAATTGCATATTCACATATTTATTTCTAATAAATATATTTAAATTAATTTTAATAAATGTAAATTATAATTAAAAATATTTAATTAGCTATCCAATTATTTTAAGAATATATATTTAATTAGCATTTGGGGCATTTTGGTCATTGTAATAAAATTTACAAAAGGATAGATTAATAGTCCAATATTTATCACTAAAATTTTAAGTTGTTTTAATAATCATTTTGACCCGGTTTAAGATCCAATTTTATTAATCAAATAGTTATCCATAAAATTGGATCTTAAATCGGGTCAAAATGATTATTAAAACAACTTAAAATTTTAACGATAAATATTGGACTATTAATCTATCCTTATTTAATCCACTCAACCAAACACACCGTATAAGTATTATCATCATTAATTGATAAGGGGGGAGCTTGTAATAAAAAGAAAGGGAGAAACATGCATGCAAAGGTGTAGCGTACTCACCAAGAGTGGCAGAGTGGAAGGTTTGGGTGCCCTCGACAAAGTTCTTGTTGCCGGTGATTCTAGTCTTTGTCGGCCCCTCTCCGATCAACACAACGTTGTTCACCTTCTTTGGGATTATAACAGTTTCCTTGTACAAACCAGCCTTCACAAGAATCACAAAAGTATTGTTATTCTTCTTCGGGATGGCATCTATGGCTGCCTTGATGGTCTTATACGGTGTGCTTCCATCTTGTGCCACAACCGCATTCGGCTTCAAAGATATGGGCGTGACGGAAAGGAGCTTTCGTGCCTCGGGGTTCACGAAAGAAGGGATCGAATCCTGGCTGGATCCTAGTAGCCGGCGGCTGCTGCCTAAGCTTTCCAAATTCAAACCAGACAAGATGGTGGAGAAATCATCCACCATTGCGAGGCCATTGCTGGATAACTCTCCCGCGGTTTTCAACAGCTTCTTCATCTTCTCTGCGGTGTCACCGGTGGTGTTCTCGAACCCATCAATGCAAGTCTCCTGGTATGTGATAGAGGCGCTAAGCCATGTCTTAACATCCTCAACGTACTCATTCAAATTGCTGACATCGAATTCGCCGAACTTCTCGAACGATCTCTGGAGGTCGTCGATAGAGGTGTGGAGCAAGTCTCGGCAAGTGTCCAAGGCCCCCTTGGTCCTCTCATCGGCGGCCGCGTCTTTCAACAGAGTCGAGTTCTGAATGACTTCTCCGATATTCTTAACAGCGTAGTTGAATGCCAACTTGATCAGCTCCTTTGGGTCGGTGGTGTTGGCATCGGCAAGAGACTGCTCACAGGTTTCCTTGTAATCTGTGGGGGAGCAAATGGCTTTCACGGCCTTAGTAGAGGCGCTGATGGTGGGAGCGCCGTTATTGGTTGGGGCAGCGCTGCTGTCTCCACCTTTATTGGAGACGCCGACCGTGACAGCAACCACGGCCGCCACCAAGAGAATGGAGGCGAGACCCGCGACGGCCACCTTCTTCTTCTTGCTTCCCATATCGTATCCCATTTTAAATTTTCAAATTTCTTTGTTTTTTTTTGTTTGTAAAAATTTTCTAATATTAATTTCAGAGCTCTGGAGGGGTTGTAGCCTATTTTTTGATTCCCCTTGAACTCCGAGGGATGGAATATCGTGGAGAAATTTTATTGATATTTATAGTTAAGGAGGCAATGTTCAACACCGTTGTTTTTCAGTTAGGAAATTTGAGGTCTTCAATTATGGGGAATCAAGGCTATTCGAAATTATAGGTAAAGAAACGCGATGACCATGCATGCAAATCGAATACTTTCGACCTTTGATTTTGGGTTAATATAACCTTCCAAGGAGAACCCGAGATCTTATCTCGTTCTTTCTAATGGACGTGGCATATACAATGTAGTAATTGTTGGATTATCAAAAATTTGATTTGGATCCGACGATGTGTAAATTATGCATCATGTAGACCTTACATAAGGAATGATCGAACAATGTTGTTGTGTTGTAGTGTGTGAGAGAAATGTATAAGACATAAACCAAAGGAGCACTTTATATGGTAATATTTTGGGGAAAATTAATTTAACATATGTTTAATTCTCTTATTCTTTAATTTTTTAAACTACTTCCACATTTACATCATTTCATGATTATGCTTGTTTAATTGAACGATTGATATCAAATATTTGTCAACATGTTATATATGATGGATATAGAGTCTAGAAGAGTTGTTATAAGAGTCTATTGTATAATAATGTTCACGTGGGTCTACACCCAGAGCATGACAATATCTATTTAGAAAGGTTGAAATGGATTAGACTCTTCGTGACATATAAAATAAGTGAGGTGGATTTGAAATTTCCCAATCACCAAAATGGTGGACGTACCTGCATCACTGCCCCAAATTACATACAAAATTGGTCAATCCCGTCGAGCTGAAATGCCCCACCACCTAAAATAGGTGGGTTGTGTTTATATTTTTTCGACCCTTTGCAAGCCCGTTTGAATATGTCTATACATAATATATAGAGTCATTGATCATTGAGGGGGCCACGTTCCTTAGATTTTAATGACCAAACAATCCAGATTTATTAATGTAAACAACGAAAATGAGTAAAAAAAATATCATTTTGACCCATATAAATTTCGGCACACCTTCCTCGTAAATAGAACATACCGAAAAATTAAAACAACACTAACAACATTTATATGATCGAAAATACAATCATAGCATTAATCCACATACCTATATCTACACTCTCAAGAATAAACACATGCAAAGTTGAAAAGACTCGATCACACAACCAACTGTGATGCCCGAGGCTGAAGAGGACGAGGGTTGATCGCTGATACCATGAGGTTGCATGAACAATGAATGGCTTCTGGCAGGCTTCTTGGCGAAGAGAATATGAATGAACTGATCTAACAACGGAATGAGAGAGATTCTGAAACTGTTCAGATATGAGACTGTGCAGTTGAGGAAGGTTAAAAGATTTGATATGTACAGTTTATATCATCAGTATGTATCATCTTTTCGGTAGCTCAACGCTTAAGAACTTTAAAGTTAAGCGTGCTTGATTTGAGAAAATTCGAGGATTGGTGACCCCCTAGGAATTTCTCAGGGTGCGTGTGAGTGATGCAATAAATACACAAAAAAGACATGTGTTGGTAAATGAGGACAATCATCGAATCTGTAATGCCACAAAATGATATCAGAGCAGACCTCTTCTAGTACGGTGTGGTTCGGAGACGAACCAGCGGAATCTGGTGGGCATAAAATGCTGAGGCCAAAGAGGACATGGGTGATCTCCGATATCATGAGGTTGTACGGACAATGAGCTGCGCCTGAAATTAATAATGACTATTAATTGGGAGACTAACAATCAGATTTTTCCCTACAATTAGCACACAAATTTCTGAGTTTTGTTACACAAATTCTGAGTAAATCATCCAAAACTTAGAAGTAATATTTCGAGCTTTCAAGCAGGAATCTAGTAGCATTTTCGAACAACATTACAGTAGCATGAAAATAGAACTTATCTAAGTGTCAACCCAAATTGATTTAGCAAATTACTGTATGTGAGCTTTTTGTTTTAACTCGTGATATCTGATTTTGTTAGAATTAAAAGTTTTCAAGTTTGACAAATAAAGTATCGTAGCTTGTAGAACTGTTCAACTAAACTGAAACCATACAACTGAAGTTATCCGAACTGAAGTTATCCGAATTGAAGATTAATGAGATAAGTCATCGGATCTAATGGAACTGAACAAAGATAACTGAATTAGTAAGTCAGTTGAATGGATTATCATTTGGAACTAAACATGATGATTTAAGTCAGTTCAACTGATCAATCGAATAGTCGAATTCTTGATCAATTTGACACGTTTAAACCAAAAAAACATACTAAGTAGACTGCAACGTCGTACTATTGACAGAAGGAGCAGACATCAGACTGCAACATCGTACTATTGTTAGAAGAATCTTCACACACTCAAAAAAGACGATGATGAGTTTAAGTATTTGGAATTGATTGAGATACAGAATTTTCCAAAAACCGCAAAGAAAAAGTCCTGCTCTGATACCAAATTTGAAGGGCACATCGGAATAATTTTGAAGTAGGACAGATAGGGATTCAAGTGATGCAATACACTTGATTGTTTTGTTTAACTTAATTTTTTTATTATTGATAATATGCAAATTACATAAGCATATTTATAAACCAAGTCTAACATTTTCAAGGCTTATTAACTCCACTCTTTGACTAGCTATTCAAAATTCCTAGATGAATTTCGAAGTACTAGTAAATATTCTAGAAAATGACTCTATAAATTACAAATTATCTTAACACACAGTTGTACATGTGGTTCACAAGGCATCAAGTGATCAGTCCAAAAAAAAAAATTGTTCCGATAATAACAAATATTTATGGGGGTAAATGGGAAAATCAGTATTACTCCAATACAAAGCTGTACATGTGGTTCAAAGGACCTCGGGCGATCTATCAAAAAGAGGTCGTTTGTTGCGATAAATAACTAAAATTCAGTTTCTGTATAAAAAATAATAAAACAATATATACATGGAAAATATAACTTATGACTTATATATTTATATTTTTGAGATTTCTTTTTCATGTGTCACAATATCAACATGAATCTATCGTACACAGTGTCATATATATGAACAATTATATTGAAAAATACTGAAATTAGCAAAAATTGTAAGAAAATCGACAAAAAATGAAATTTATTAAGATAAACCATCAAAATAGCTAAATGATAAATATATCGAAACGATATTGTAAAAATATATGATTTGTTTTAAATAATATATATGATATTTCATTCAAGAAAATAGAGATATATAAAAAAAGCATCACAAATTTTTTTTTTTTGAAATGCGGCCAACTAAATAAATTTAAGAAAAGTGGCTAAATAATCAACAAGCACGCATAAAAGTCCAATCCATGTGTTATTAATCCAATAAAATGATAAACATATTGGACCAACATTACCATTTAATGCATACAAGTTCTTAAAAAATTATTTAATGAGTCTTCTACTTTTATTATTCAGGCTTTACAAAATTGGATTAAATCCCCAATAAACGCATAATTTTATTTAGTCATGTTTACATTGGCACTGCTATTTTTTCTTTTTGGAACAACATGAAATCAACGATTTTTTTTTGACCTCTGACCTCTGTCAAGGCAGAGCCTTGAGGTGGTGACCTATCTGGCCTCAGAGGAGGTCCAGTCCTACTCAGATATCTTTTGCACTATTTCCAGCTCCAAAGCATAGGTCTGGCTGAGTAATTGTGTGGAGTAGGTCTAGTCGCGAGTATATGGAGTTCTGTATGTTTGAGTACTTGTTGAGTTGTTTATTTAATGATTTGGCAACTTTAGTATTTAAAAGAATCCTTTTGAGCTGCATGTACTTGGATTCTTCTTCTTGGAAACAAAACAAGAAACCTTTGTAATACATGTGTCAGACTGCATTAAAAATAAAAAAAGAAGTAATGTTTCATATTCGATATTCATTGTTAGTTCTGGTATTAGAAGTATCTTTAATCCAAGTTTACTGTTATATATATTGTTCCCTAATGTCATATTGTCAACTCTTTTTGGAAGCTGCCAGGAAACCTTTCCCAGTGAACTAAAAACTAAAAACAATATAAGGATGAAGGCAGGCCTTGTTTTTAGCAGTCGAACGGTTTTATTAGTAAACTTCAAAACGGGTTAAAAAATTCTGCATGTAAACTTACGCAACTGGCGCCTTTCGCTATCAGTGTTTTTTGGTCATTTTTGTGCATGTCTGCATTAAAAAAATGTAGGCCGGCCAAGTTTAGTAAATCTGCTTCTTCATCATTGATCTCTTCATCCTTTTGTCTTCGACTGGAGAAATGATTCTCCAATATTTTCCTTATAAGGGCATGTACTCTCAAGAAAATTGACATAAAACGGCATTAAAATATGAAGTGTTCTACGAGTTATGTATTGTTTCCTTCGAGTGTTTTTGTATTTTTTTGGCTTCTGCACTCTGTCATCAACACGCTGATACGCTTAAATCTTGCTTGATTGATCATAATGTCAGAAATTTCACCATATACCCGAGTTCTCATAATGATCCTAGTGTTTACTTCAGTTTTCTTGATTTTTCGATTCAAAATCTTCGTTTTTCTGGTACCTCGGTCCCGAAACCGATAGCCATCATATTGCCAGTGAGCAGAGAGCAGCTAATAAACAGCGTTAAGTGTTGCGAAAAAGGGTATTGGGAAATTAGAGTGAGGTGTGGTGGACATAGTTATGAGGGAACTTCATATGTATCTAATGATGGATCGCCCTTTGTGCTGATAGACGTTATGAATCTGGATCGAGTTTCTGTGGACGTCGAATCAGAATCAGCTTGGGTCGAGGGAGGTGCGACGCTAGGCCAGACTTATTATGCCATTTCAGCGTCGAGCCAAGTTCTTGGATTTTCAGCGGGATCATGCCCCACTGTGGGGATTGGAGGGCACATAGCCGGCGGTGGATTCGGATTATTATCAAGAAAATACGGCCTTGCTGCTGATAATGTGGTGGATGCACTTCTTATTGACGCAAACGGCAGGCTACTAGACCGGGAAGCCATGGGGGAAGACGTGTTTTGGGCCATTCGGGGAGGAGGCGGCGGCATTTGGGGCATTGTTTACGCATGGAAAATCCAGCTGCTGAAAGTACCCGAAACGGTGACATGTTTCATTCTTTCTAGGCCTGGACCAAGGCGTCACGTGTCAAAACTAGTCAACAAATGGCAGCATGTTGCACCGGAGCTCGGAAATGACTTTTATTTGTCGGCTTTTGTTGGGGCAGGCTTGCCACAGATGAAAAAAAATGGTCTTTCGGTTACGTTTAAAGGGTTCTTTTTAGGTCCAAAATCAGAAGTTATATCAATCTTAAATGGGGTGTTTCCAGAATTGAATATTTCACCAGAGGACTGCCAAGAAATGACTTGGATCGAGTCCGTTCTTTACTTTTCAGGACTGGACAACGGAAGCTCGGTTGCCGACTTAAACGACCGTTTTCTACTAGATAAGCACTATTTCAAGGCTAAATCAGACTATGTCAGGGCTCCCATATCAGAAACCGGACTAACATCTGCCATCAAAATTCTTGAAAAGGAACCAAAGGGATATGTTATCTTAGATCCTTACGGAGGAGCCATGCGAGAAATAAGCAGTGAATCTATTGCTTTCCCTCACAGAAAAGGTAACCTTTACGGAATACAATATTTAGTTGAATGGCAAGAAGAATACAACTTCAAAAGCAATAATTATATAGAGTGGATCAGAGGATTTTACAATGAAATGACACCATATGTTTCATCCGGCCCAAGGGCTGCTTACATAAACTACATGGACTTCGATCTTGGAGTTATGGATTACTTAAATAGCAGTGTAGCAGTTGCTGATCCAGTGGAGATGGCAAGGATTTGGGGAGAGAAATATTTCTTGAAAAATTATGAGAGATTAGTCAAAGCCAAGACAATTATTGATCCATTTAATGTTTTCAGAAATCAACAAGGTATTCCTCCAATGTCTGCTTCATACGGAAAAGCACAAGTATAGTGAAATGGAAAAAAAAACATATGTAAAGGAATGAGCTTTCATTTCATTTTATTTTCTTGATATTGAGCTCTGATCTGTTTCGTTTGATCTACACATGCATATTAAAAGAAAGGATCCACTCCACTTTTTGAGACTACTAGTATTTTAACACGTGCGATGCATGGGATGATATTATTAAAAATTAGTGAAAAATGAATAGACATTTAAATTGAAAAAATTATATAATTATAAAAATTATTTTTTCTCAAATTTTTAAAAACATTCTTAAATACAACGTATGCCGATTAAATTTTTGGCTATTAATCACTATCATATATCAAAATTTTAGATTGTGTTAGCTTATGGCAATGACATGATGTTTATCGTTTTTAGTGTATTGATGTCGACCACCAACCTTAATACATATTTAATTCTTTAATTTTTGAGAAGCTATATATTATTATTTTTTAACATGTGATAAAAAATATTTTTAAATCAAGTTCACTAAAATTAATGAGAAATACTTTTTTTTAAACGAACATTATATCTTGGAAGGATTCAACTCAGATATGGTGCAGAAAAGATGAGTCATTTCAGAATTCAATTTTGGAGTAGATAAATTTAGAAAAATAAATTAAATAAAATTTATTTTTAATATAATTTTCAATATTGTATTATTTATAATTTAAAATTCAAATAAAACATCCCAATAGACAAAAATTATACATTGGATGCTTTTGGCAGAATTATATCATACATTAACTCTTTGAAATTATGGAAATCTCGAATTGCATGCATTGAGTGTCAACATTCTTATTATTGAGTGTAATACACATGTTTATTGAGGTAGTTTAATGTCCATTTGAAACTCTTTTGAATCTATCTCTTTTAATTTTTCTTGCGCTCTTATTTGAATTTTTAAGAAGACAATTCAAACTATACAATACACATATGGTTTTGGAAGAAAGCTACAATACATTAATTCTTTCCCATTAAGGTAATCTCGAAATAATATGCATTTGGGATAAAAAAAATTATGATTATTAAATGGTAATTTAATGTCCATTGGAAAACTTTGTTTTAGTAATAATTTTTAATACTCAACCAATTTTATTTTTAGAAAAATTAAATTAACTAATTAAATATTGTATTTCTATTTTAGTAAGTAATTTGGATAGAAAATTACTTAAAATAGCAAAATGTGTTTTTGAATGATTTATCTCATTAATGATACTGAACATTGCAATCATTTGTATTTTAAATTTATTTATAAAGTTTTTAATTAAATTGATTGATATAATCAAAGCAAATTTTTTTAATATAGTTTATATTTTCAATAGAATTTAGTTTCAGTTTGAATAAAAAAAATAAAAAACATAAATTACATTTGAATTAATATAAAATTTAATTAAACTAAAAAATTTAATTAAATGAAATGATATAATCAATGCAAACAATAATTAAAGTGATCATTTATTGCAGTACACATATTTCAATATCCATGATATATCTTTATATATATATATATATATATATATATATATATATATATATATATATATATATATATATATATATATATATTGATGTTGAACATTACAATCTTTTTTATTTAAAATTTATTTATACAGTTTGTAATAAAAATTAAATATATCATAGTAACACAAAATTATATCACAAATTAAATTGATTGATATAATCAATGCAAAAAAATTAATATAATTTATGTTTTCAATAAAGATTCGTTTGTAGCACACATATTTCAATATTCATTATATATCTTTCCTTTTTTAAAAATGAAATATATATATATATATATACATATATATATATATATATAGATTGAGTTTGCAAATTATATTATATTTATTTATTAAGAAAATGTGAATTAAGTATAATTTCATAATTTAATTAGTAATTAACGTTTCTTTCTTAATAATGTGAATATCATTCAAAATTTAAAATTTCATAAGTTAATTATTAATTAATGTTTCTTTCCTCTTTCTTAAGCACCGATCAGGTTTCATAATCATCAGTCAAAATTTAATTAATTTTGATTTATTAAGAATGTAAATCAAGTATATAATTTTACGCGTCATCATTTATTTTTCCTCTCTATTTAAGTATGTGATTGTGATCGTTTTTGTCTGGGTTTTTCGGTTTCGTTTGCATTTCGATTCACAAACGATATGGCTCTTCTGAGAATATAATCAATAAGTGAACAATTAGGAGAATGAATACAAGAAGTTGGAGCCAAGAAGAAAGACGAAGAGTTGGATCAGAAGATGTGATAGGGGAGGAGTAACTACATAGCATAGAAAATATCGAATACACAACACTTAAAAGACGACGATTTTACAAAAAAAAAAACCGTGTCTTTTATTTTTTAACACTAGTTTTAGTGAAAACCGTTGTTTTTGAGCATTATTTTAAGTAAACTGTTGTCTTTTAGCGTTTTTTAGGGGGTCAAAGACAATTGTTTTATAAACCGTTGTCTATAAGCGTGTTTTTTGGACAAACAACAACAGTTTTCTTAAACTGCTGGTCCAAAGAAAAAAAATAATTCGCCACATGACACAAAAGAGAGGGAAAAAAGACAATAAGAGCACAAAGAAGTAGAAAATCTAATCAATTGACATAGGAGATGAAGAGAAGCTATCAACATTTACATAAAGAATCGAAAACAACCTAAAAATCCAAAGACACCAGAAAAACAATATATTAAGATGAAAAAGAAAAACTACGAAAGTTTGTAATATTCATAAACAATAGAACTAATCTACATTTATATCGTTACTATTGTGCATGTTGTTTATATTATCTATAATGTACACTTATGACCTTACTTAATACTCTCATGCATATTTCAAAACGAGAAATACCCTTTAGATCCACTAACTTTGTCATGCTTTAAGACATCGATAGCATTCTCAAAATTAATAATTTAATTTTTTTTTCAAAAGAACAATAAGCCAAGATAGATAACTATAAATACAACAATATTTATTCCAAATAAAAAAAAAGAAAAAGACAATTGTTTTACAACTTCAAAATAAAACAATACAATATCAACAACACAATTTAATTTATTTTACAGTCAAACTAGTCAACTACCTAGACTTATGTAAAAACCAAAATATAAGTTTAACATGAATAAACCAAAGAAACATCAACATGATTCTAAGCCAAATCACCCGCCCCAAAACTCAGTTAATTTTTTTATATTCAATTTATCTTTATCTGAAAGGAATGCATCGGATGAGTGATTTTCAATTTTAAAAATATCATGATATTTTTGTTGTAAATCACAAGACATAATTTTATGATTTATTCACAAGTACATCTAAAAACATTAAAAAAAATGATAAACATAAAAAAACTGGCTCAACTCTCCACATCATATCATAGTTTGGCAAAAACTTGTGTGAGACGATCTCATGGGTCGTATTTTGTGAGATGGATTTCTTATTTGGGTCATCCATGAAAAAATATTACTTTTTATGCTAAGAGTATTACTTTTTATTATGAATATCGGTAGACTTGACCCGTATCACAGATAAAAACGTGATACCATATCACAAAAGACATAATCTAATAGTTTTGGGCTTAACTACCCATAATCGATATTAAATGTTGACAAAAAATTTTGTGAGACGGTCTCACGTGTTGTATTTGTGAGACGGATCTCTTATTTGGGTCATCCATGAAAAAGTATTACTTTTTATGCTAAGGGTATTACTTTTTATTGTGAATATGGTAGGGTTGACCCGTCTCACATATTATGATCCGTGAGACGGTCTCACATGAGACCACTCTTAAATGTTTGGTTTAACTCTCCAGACTTGATCATAATTTTTCTGACTTAACTATCTAGAAAAGATCATAATTGTGACTGTACTCTCCAAATTTGATCATATGTTTCTAGTTTTACTCTGCTAGACAATGTCCGAATCAAAATAGAAACTTTGTATCACAAAGATCATTGTTAAGGAATCTCATACAACAAAACACATATTTATAGATTTAGAATACTATGAAAATCTAAGAAAATACATGTTCCACTTACTTCTTTCGATTATCTCATATAAGAGAATTTTGGAAAAAAATCTTTGTTTAGAATCACAGCTTCTACCTCGATATTCCATCCTTCAAGAATAATTTTTTCAGAATCCACCCTTTTGTCTTTGTTGGAAAAAATGTAGGAACAAGAGAATAAAGCACTTTTTTAGAGAAGAAGATACACTTGAATATCAATCGAGGAGTTTTTAAATTATGTAATTTTGGTGTAGGGTAATTAAATATGAGATCAAGTAAATAAAATAAAAATATAATTTTAAATTTAAAAAGAGGCATCTAATCAACGTGAATATTTTGAATGAGATTTTGGAAGGATGGTTAAATAAAAATAATATTTTCATAATATCATGTACAATCGGATATAGTGAGGAAAAAATTTGTCCCTGGGCTGCGAAAATATTGAGGTGCGGGGGCAATATTTCGATGATACGATACACAATAATTTTTGTATTTTTATAAGAACAATTATTTGTTTTATTCTTTTGTTAAAACAACAAAACTTATTACAACACAATTGATACCCAGGGATAAATCCATCAAGATCCGGCCCAAACTCCCGGTCCATCTCTAAGGCCCACAGGTGAATGGCCCATGACAAGCCCATGTATTCTCCTATAAATACCAGGTTTGAGCGTATGATTAAAAACTCACTATATTGTTTTCAGCAGCACCCTTAGCTGCTCCCCCCATATATCCTCAGTCTCTGACTTGAGCGTCGGAGGGGCTATGCCAGGACACCCTCCTGGCCCCCTCCTAACGATCTTATTTGTGATTTCAGGCTCAGGGTAATTTCAAAACCTGCGTCTGGACTAGTGACACTTGCTGGAATCGGACCCTAAATTTCCCGTGAGTATCACTTGGCGCCGTCTGTGGGAAGATTTGAGTTGAGACGTAGAGATGGTAGGGAAGAGAGGGAGTAGAAGAGCTACCTCAGCATCATCGAGTCCTCAGAGGGGACCCGAACAGTCTCATGCTGAGGCAAGGCAGGAACAATCCCATCAGGAGGCGAGAACAGAACAGCCTCGTCAAGAGAACAGGGTCGAGCAACCCCGTCCTAATGAAAATGTGGGGAACTTGACCCTGGAGCAGTTGGGCCACTTTATCACTCGGATAGTGGATGATGCTATGAAGAGGAACCAAGAATCTATGTTTGCTGAAGAGCAAGCCACTCGCCAAGAGCAAGAGGAACATGCTGAGGGCCGGTTGAAGAGACACAGCCCCACCAAAGTGGGGAGATTGGTGAGATGAGAGAAATGTGGAAGGAAATACAGATATTGAGGCAGCAGTTGGGAAGCAGAGCGCCGACACCCAAGAGAAGAAGTCCCTTTTCACTAGCCATTTTAGAAGAAGGACTTCCTCCAAATTTCTGACAGTCGAATGTGGGAGAGTACGATGGACATACTGACCCCGAAGAACACTTGGGGAGATTTGAGAATGCGGCCCTATTACATCAATATTCAGATGGGGTCAGGTGCAGAGTGTTTTTGGGCACGTTGGTGAGGTCAGCCCAGCAATGGTTTAACACCTTGCAGCCCAACTCTATACGATATTTCGTGGATTTTTCAGCTGCTTTCTTGCACAGATTCGCTAGCAGCAAAAAACACCAAAAAAATTATTTGAGCCTGTTTGTGGTGAAACAACAAGAAGCTGAAACTTTGCGAGAGTTTGTTCAGCGTTTCAACAACGCAGCGTTAGAGATACCAGCGGCCACTCCTGACATCATGATAAGTGCCTTTACCCAAGGATTGAGGGGAGGGGAGTTTTTCAAGTCGCTGGTCAAGAAGCCCCCGTCAAGCTATGATGAATTGTTGGCTCGAGCTGAGAAATATGTAAACTTGGAAGATGCCCAACGGTACAGAAGGATAGAGAACCGACACGGAGGAAGTAGAGTTGAGGGAGTGGAGAAAGGAGGAAGGAAGAGGGGTGTGGGGGAAAGAGAGGAAGACAGAACTAGAAGTAGAGGACAATTCTCATCACATGTTCCCGTGGATAGGAGTCGTGACGAGGTGATGGAGGTGAGGGACCCCGTGAGGAGGTGGGAGAAGTCACGAATGGTTGAGTGCAGTGCTAGATTTCCTTTGCGGGACAGACAAGAAGGATCCACATCCGGGATTCGACCGAGGTCTGACCCGTCCCCTAGACGTGGTCAAAGTCCTCCATGGATAAATCAGGGGGATGGGGAGCAGAGAGGGGAAGGTCGAGGTCAATATGTCCTTCAGGAGCCCGTCGAACCGAGGATGGGAACGAATGAGGATAATTACCCTATGAGAGGAATGATTCATATGATCTCGGGCGGTGCTACCGATGAAGGCTATGGGCGAGCTCGGAAAGCACATGGGAGAAGATTGGAGAACTTTGAGATATATAGTGGTGCAGACTTACCACAAGACCCCGTCATCAGCTTTGGGCCGGAAGACCTCCGAGGCGTTGTGACTCCACATAACGACGCCTTGGTGGTGACGGCCACCATTGTCAATTATGATGTGGCAAGGATATTTATTGATAATGGAAGCTCCGTGAACGTCTTGTTCAAGAGCAAGTTGGATCAAATGAAGGTAGAAGAATTTGAGTTTGAGCCAGTCTCCACCCCGCTGTATGG
The DNA here is from genome assembly GCF_022965805.1 of Primulina eburnea. Taxonomy (NCBI): domain Eukaryota; kingdom Viridiplantae; phylum Streptophyta; class Magnoliopsida; order Lamiales; family Gesneriaceae; genus Primulina; species Primulina eburnea. Next base: position 5,688,415 of record NC_133104.1, read on the forward strand.
GTTTGCAGGACATGTCATCCCGCCTCTGGGTCAGATTACTCTTCCCCTATCTTTGGGACGTGACTCTCGGCGGGTGACAAAGATGATAACATTTACCGTAGTGAATACTCCCTCATCGTATAATGGAATCCCGGGGCAGCCAGCCTTAAAAGATTTTAGAGTCGTAGCTTCCACTTATCATCAGAAGCTTAAGTTTCCTGTGGAAAAAGGAGTTGGAGTCTTGTGCGGGTACCAAAAAGTCGCACGTCGTTGTTATGAAAGAATCGTGAAGGAATAAGAAAAGAGAGGTCGCGAGCATTCGCATGGAAGCTTGAGCTCAGTCTTGCAGTTGTAGAGTCATTCGGAGAAGCTTCTAAGTGGGTAACTTTGTCATGTGGAGGTACAAGAAGAGCTGAGAGGAAAGTTGGAGAATGCGCTGAGTAAGGCTCTAAAGAGGCATGAGAACGCTTACCACCTTAGAGAATATCTTTACTTCATTTTTTATGTATTTCGTTCCTGAATTTGTCTTACGTTATCAGTTGATATTTAATAAAGCCAAGTTCTTATATTAAGTTCGTGGTTGTTCTTGTATTATGAGGATTATATGAATTTTATTTTACCTACTTAGGCTGCGCATAGTAGAGGAGAAGAGTGGGGGGGAGAAAAGTTAAATTTTTCCTGCTAAGGCATCGCCTAGCAGAGGAGTAGAGGGTGAGGTGGAGAATATTTATTTTTCTGCTAAGGCATCGCCTAGCAGAGGAGCAGAGTTGGGGAGAAGAAAAATTTTATTTTCCTGCTAAGGCGTCGCCTGGCAGAGGATTTAGAGGATGACGAGGTGGAATCTTTATTTTTCTGCTAAGGCATCGCCTAGCAGAGGAGCAGAGTTAGGGTGGAGGTGTTGAATTTTATTTCCTGCTAAGGCCCGGCTTAACAGAGGAGTTATGATATTATGAGGTGAGAGTTTGATTCTTCCTGCTAAGGCCCGGCTTAGCAGAGGAGTTAGAGGGTGGAGGTGTTGATTTTTATTTTTTTGCTAAGGAATCGCCTAGCAGAGGAGTTAGAGGGTGGGCGCGTTGAATTTTATTTTTTTGCTAAGGCCCGGCTTAGCCGGCTTAGCAGAGGAGTTAGAAGGTGTAGGTGTTGATTTTATTTTCCTGCTAAGGCCCGGCTTAGCAGAGGAGTTATGAGATGATGAGGTGAGAGTTTGATTTTTCCTGCTAAGGCCCGGCTTAGCAGAGGAGTTAGAGGGTGGAGGTGTTGATTTTATTTCCTGCTAAGGCTCGGCTTAGCAGAGGAGTTATGAGATAATGAGGTGAGAGTTTGATTTTTCTTGCTAAGGCCCGGCTTAGCAGATGAGTTAGAGGGTGGAGGTGTTGATTTTACTTTCCTGCTAAGGTATCACCTAGCAGAGGAGTTAGATGGAGGAGTTGAATTTTATTTTCCTGCTAAGGCATCGCCTAGCAGAGGAGTTAGAGGGCGGGGGCGTTGAATTTTATTTTCCTGCTAAGGCATCGCCTAGCAGAGGAGTGAGAGGGGGGGGCGTTGAATTTTATTTTCCTGCTAAGGCATCGCCTAGCAGAGGAGTTAGAGGACGGGGGCGTTGAATTTTATTTTCCTGCTAAGGCATCGCCTAGCAGAGGAGTTAGGGGGTGTGGGCGTTGAATTTTTATTTTCCTGCTAAGGAATCGCCTAGCAGAGGAGTTAGAGGGCGGAGGCGTTGAATTTTATTTTCCTGCTGAGGCATCGCCTAGCAGAGGAGTTAGAGGGTAGAGGTGTTGAATTTTTATCTTCCTGCTATGACGTCACCTAGCAGAGGAGTTAGAGGGTGGACGCGTTGAATTTTATTTTGCTGCTGAGGCATCACCTAGCAGAGGAGTTAGAGGGTGGAGGTGTTGAATTTTATCTTCCTGCTATGGCGTCACCTAGCAGAAGAGTTAGAGGGTGGAGGTGTTGAATTTTATTTTCCTGCTATGAACTATTTTAGCAGAGGAGTCAAAGGCACGGGGAAGTGGAAACTATTTCCCTTCAAAAGCTTAGTAGAGGACCTTGAAGATGGGGACGACGAGGGCATACTGTGTTAGAAAAATTTGTTTCGTTTGTCGTTAACGAGCAATGTTTTCCGCTCCGAAAATTACGGGGATCGACGGTCAGGTCGCGGGGATCGACTTGCCCGGTCAGGTCATGGGGGTGTGGGGCAACGCCCCCATAACTTTTTCAGAAATCACACAACTATTCGCAAGGGAATGTATCAAAATCTCAACGTACTGGGCGTGGCGCCGGGCGAGCTGGGCGCTTGTGTGGGCGAGCTTGCGGCGTGGACGTCGGGCGAGCATGGCGCTTGTGTGGGCGAACTTGCGGCGTGGACGTCGGGCGAACTTGCGGCGTGAACGTCGGGCGAGCATGCCGCTCGGCGGGCGAGCGTGGCAGGGGGCGAGCTGAACGACGGGCGAGCTGGAGGTGGCGAGGCGTGCGGGCAGGCGTGTGCTTGGGCGAGCGTCTGTGCAGCACTGGGCGGGCTGGCGCGCCGGGCAAGCAGGAGGTGGGCGAGCGTGCACTCGGCGGGCGAGCGTGGCAGGGGTCGAGCGGAGCGACGGGCGAGCTGGAGGTGGCGAGTTGTGCAGGCGGGCGGCGCTGGGCGAGCGTCTGTGCAGCGCTGGGGCGATGCTAGGTTAGCTAGTGCTGGGCTAGCTTGCAGTGCGCTGCAACGAGACTGGCGGCTGGAGCGTGAGAGTGTCGGGGCGAGCACTCGGCAGGGCGAGCGTGCACTCAGTAGGGGGCTAGGCGCTCGGACGCTGTTGGGGCGTCGTGCAGGCGGCGAGTGCTGTGCTTGAGCAAGGTGATGGTGAGGTGATGATGAAGCGGTGCTAGGATTGCTATTTGATTTGTTTCCAACTTTTTGGAGACAGACGGAGGGCTGGAAGAAAAGGCAAAAACTTGTGTGAGACGGTCTCACGGGTCGTATTTTGTGAGACGGATCTTTATTTGGATAATCCATGGAAAAGTATTACTTTTTATGCTAAGAGTATTACTTTTTATTGTGAATATGGGTAGGGTTGACCCGTCTCACAGATTGTGATCCGTGAGACGGTCTCACATGAGACCTACTCGGAAGAAAATGCACAACTTACATGTTGTAAACCGAGAACAACGCAATTAATTTAACTTTGAACCTACGATTCAGTTCGACTCGGGAGGGGGAGACTGGTGATACCCAGGGATAAACCCATCAAGATCCGGCCCAAACTCCCGGCCCATCTCTAAGGCCCACAGGTGAATGGCCCATGACAAGCCCATGTATTCTTCTATAAATACCAGGTTTGAGCGTATGATTAAAAACTCACTATATTGTTTTCAGCAGCACCCTTAGCTGCTCCCCCCATATATCTTCAATCTCTGACTTGAGCGTCGGAAGGGCTACGCCAGGACACCCTCCTGGCCCACTCCTAACGATCTTATTTGTGATTTCAAGCTCAGGGTAATTTCAAAACCTGCGTCTGGACTAGTGACACTTGCTGGAATCGGACCCTAAATTTTCCGTGAGTATCAACAATCTTGTAATAATTTTAATGTTCAAAAAGTGGGTTGAGTGAATAAAGTTAAGAATATTAAAGGTGAAAAAATTATAATTTATGGATGAATTTTTTATATATAAAATCGATAATATATTTAACCAAATCTTTATTATAAGCTAGATATCGATGTTCTATAAATACTTAATATTACAAAAAACTCACCCAACAAAGGTTTTTAAGCATAATAACCAATTTTAATATTTTCTTTGTTGAAAAATTCGAAAAAAAATTCATTTGTATACATATCATATTTACTCATTTGTTAGACAATTTACTATCATTTATTGGGTTTTGACTTTTGAGTAAAGATTCTATTTTTTTTTTTGTTTTTGAGAAAATTTCTCTATACTTGTACACGTTGATTTATTAATCCAAATCAAGCTATATCTAATCTAGTAATTTTATTTCCGGGCTACACTCAAAAAACCAAAAACTTGTACGTAATAATATTTTTTAGCATAAGCCAAGTTAAATAATTGTTATTACACATAAAAAATTAAATTAAATTTAATAAATATATACATGTTTAGAAAAATCGACCTCGGTCCGGAACCCACCCCAACCTAGAGGTGGTCGGTATGGTATATCGTACCGAAATTTCGGATACCGTATACCATACCGAAAATATCGATATAAGAAAAATGATACTGTTATCGTACCGAATTTTCAGTATCCTGAAGTTTCTGTACAATATCGATAAAATATCGTCGTACCGAAAGCATATATAAAAAAATTCATTTTCTTGTAATTCCAATGACAGTGATCATCAATACTAAACAAATCCCTCAAGACAGTTAAAGAGACCAGGAAAGAATGTCTGAGGTCTTGTGATTTCTGAAGTCTGTCAGCTTTTTAACAAGTCGAGGCTCATCATCAAGTCCTCTAGCTAGCTGTAAGGTTAGACGACAAAGATAAGACTTCTCAACAGTTTAAATTCTCAACTATCAGTCGAGTTGCTTTACTGAACATTGATTTGGACTATTCCAACACGATGAGTCCAAACAGAAGTTAAATTCTATATTTTTGTACAGTATCGATATATATAGTTTTATATCAAACAAATATCTTATATTTTTTAAAAATTAAACTTTATTATTTAAAAATATTATATATTATTTTGGTATTTCGGTATATACCGAAAATTTCAAGTTTCATATCGTAGCAGTATCGAATCTTTTGGTATCGGTATCATACCATATCGAAAATTTCGATAAATTCAGTATTTTTGGATACGGTAACCTCGGTGTACCGAAATTTCGGTATTTTTTCTCATCCCTACTCCAACATTTGGGGTGGCTCCGTCCGTGAATTTATCCAAAATCAATTTGTCGAAATGTTGACGTAGCACTTGATACGACATAAAAAAATGCTAGTGTGACATTATAAATCAACTGACTTGTCCAATTACGCATCATCACTATAACCAAAATAGCTTAAAATTAAAAGTTTATAACAAAATCAAAATTTGAAAACCTAATGAATCAAAACCCGAAATTAAACAAATTAGTTGACAAAAAATTTATTTTTAATATTTTAAAATGTCAAGACCTATCCATACATGACTAGAGAAATTCATTTCTCTTAAACTTACATCTTACTATAATGAATGATTTTTAGGTTTATTTACATGGGAATCCATGCACGTATGCGAGTGACGAATTATCCTCTTGCAACTTTCTCAGCAGATTCTGAATTTTGTAATAATTGAAAAGCTAATTGTATTAAGTAATGTCTTATCCATGAGATATTTGCCAATCTTTTGTAACAAAGGGTGAACGAGAGTCAAGTTTTTTAAATTTTGGGTTGTCTTAATTTTGGACCTTAAATTACACCTCAAGATATATAATATTTTGATAATTTTTTATTTTTTTAAATCGAATAAAAATACTTTATAATTAATACTATGGACCCGAAAAATTTACTCCTCCCTGCTGGTCAGCAACCTCAGCATTCCTTGCTGGTCCAAATATATATACCCGATTATTTCATGTTCGGGTGGGGGTATTATCTGATTATTTTAAAAATAATAAAAATTACATTTAATTAAATTTATAGTTTTTTAATTATTTGAAATATACTTAAACTAAAAAATACAAAAATTTCTATGGTGTTCAATGAATTCATTTTGTATTAACAAATATTATATTCATGTGTATACATCCATACTTAATTTATTTTGAAACACAGCATTTCAATATGTATATTGTCTAGAAAAAAATTTATGTGAGACCTCTCAAGGATTGATTTTATATCCTTGAGACGGTCACATAAGTTGATTTTATATGACGAATTTCGAACTCAACGCATGAAATTAAACCTATTGGTTTTATTTTCTAAGTATTATTTTTCATTGCAAAAGTATCATTTTTTGTTAGTTATGTTACGAAGAAATATTGTATATTATATTTTGATTTGAGTGAAAATTATTTATCCGATGAAAAGTATCACTTTTATGTCTAAAATATTATTTTTTATTGCAAAAGTATCATTTTTTGTTAGTTATGTAATTTAAAAATATTGTGTGTTTTATGTTGATTTAAGTTAAAAATGTTAATTTTTATGTCAAAATTATATTGTGTAATCTATATTGATATGAGTGAAAAATATTATTTTTTATGTAAAAAAAAATATTACCTTTCACTGCAGGTATTAACCGAGTCGACTCGTCTCACGGATACAAATTCTGTGATACAAATCGTGAGACTGTTGAATAGAAGAACTACTCGCTGTCTTGAGTGAGGTAAATCGTTATTCTTAACGTATTGTAATCCAACTACTAAAAATTCTCTTTATTGAGCACTTAATCTTGACACGATTAAGTTGTTATCTAGTGATACTAAATTACTAACTAGTATTTAATTAGTTTAAGCAAAGGATTAGATTCACATGAGATTGTGTTCAATTATTGTTAACTTATCACACTAATAATTCACAAGAATATTTTTTTTTCTCTAAGTTTAGTCTATCAAAGGAGAATCGTATTCCACTGGCCCAATTAAATTTTATTCCATAAATCAAGAAGATATTTGTGAGAAAAAGGAAAGGAAAAAAGATACCAACAATTTATTTTTATTCAAGGCCCTTCAATCACGCCCAGTCCAAGTTTGTGTTACTGCTATGTTGCTCTATTTCTTGAAGAAAAGGATATACTTTTCACCCAAGGATCTTGACTGGAACTATTATAAATCTGAAGCCCAAGATAAAAAAAAATAACATGTGGTTAATCTGAACACTTTATCTTACCAGAAAGTTGCCAAAAACTTGGTCTGGAATCTCAGTTATTTGGTGGAATCCAACTTATGTTGCCCCTCAAAACACTTGCCTTTTGAATGTAATTTGTTATTTTTATTCCCTTTTTAACTAAGATGGTAGGTTTTATAACTAGTTAATTATGATGTGCCTAACCATAACTGGACTCATATGGACAGGAAGTACTACAATAAAATATGTTGTCAGAATTAAATCTGAACAGGATAAAGATACTGTTTCTGTCTATGTTGAGTCAAAAGCTTCATCAAAACACAGAATCTGTTAGTGGATGGGCCACTTGTGAGTGAATAGATCTCTTAGAACATATTCTACTTCAACTTTGCCGCTGAAGGGACTGCTCAGATAACATACTTGTAACAGTAACTGGCTTGCATTAGTATGATTCTCAGTCTCGTTTGTTCAAGTTTCCTACTAAGAAGTTAATCCTAGGTTTGGAATCGCCACTGGTTGGCTAGCGAATGGCCCACGTTTTGGCTTTTCTGTTTTCATTGTATTTAGTTATTCTACTTCAAATATAATTCTCTATATAAAGAGGGTGTTCATCTAGTAAACTCTTCATCAAGAAAAACTCGAAAGCCTTCTTATATCTAGCTCCATACTCTTTTCTTCAAGTACAAAAATGACATCGAAAACAGACCTTGTTAGAGCAGGCAATGAAGGCTTTTCACTAGTAGAAGAATACATAATAAAGGAGAGACCTGTTGCCCCCAAAACAACTAAAGTTTGTTCATACCAGTATCAGCCACAGAAGATTCGTGTTTATCAGGTAAAACCAGCAGGAGAAAGTATGACCTCATGTGAGGTGGTGCAGTTCCATGGTGGAGTGGCAATCATGGACTATTCTCGTAGGAAAAATGCAGCTGTGGCCTTTTAAGTTTTAATAGAATATACACTAGTGTTTGTGTCAATCAAGCGTGGTCGTATATTAGCTTCGCGTGCTTGTATTGAGTGATCGTATAATTGGAGTTTAGATTGTAAATGCAGTTAAACATGTAGGTATGGTCTGGACATAATGTAATACTTGTTATAGGTGAATAGTAAGTGGTGTTGGCTTTCAAAATTTTGTAATTATATCTCTGCATCCGTTTTATGACTCCAAGTGGTCTGATATGTTGCGTTGTTATCAGAAAATCACCCGATAGTGCTCAAACACAGGTTAAATTATATATCTATGCAAAAAGCTTCTTTCAATATATGCCATCCCTGCATCCAGAGATCTTTGCAACAGGACAGGAGTCACACTAACATACAGCAGAGTCCAACAAAAAAATGCGTTCAAATTTCTGTAATAGATTTTTCTTGCAGCGCCCATCATCAGTTTATCAAGAATAACCAGAAAAAACTATTTGAATCTATTCAAATCTTGTGTATTACATATTTAACCTTCTCTGTTAAAGGGGAACACAGGTAACACAGAAACCTTACCTTCATTGTAAAACAAATTAAGCCAACAAATTTGAATTCAAGACACATCTTTTTGATAAATATTTAACACATGTTTTGTATTAGTCAAAAATGGTTGGAACATCATTTTTTTTTTGTTTTCTTGCCTAAATTTCAACTATAAATATATATACATTTTTCATTTCAAAATCACACCAACACAAAATCCTCTCATCTACAATCGTAAGTGTAGAAGTGAGATAAATGATTTATTGTGAGATTTCTTAAGGAGCGTTTATCCTTGGAAGGAATATGATTAGTAGAGATAAAATAAATGTTAAAATCAGAGTGTTCTGAGTGAAATATTTTGTATTCTTAGTTCTCTTGTCTTATTTGTTATTAATAAAGAAGTCATCTCCTCGAGAGGTTTAGAGTAGACGTAGCCCAATTTTGGGTGAACCACTATAAAATTGGTGTTCATCTAATTCATTATTGACATTACTTATGATGTTCTACTGCGATGTTACCTCATTTATTTCTCTGATATCCCGACAACTATTATCAAAACGAGGTTCTCAAATACTATAGAAAGTCCTCGTATGCTCTGTAGTTGCATCTTAGCCTGAACTTCCACATCAGAAAAGACTTTCTAGACAGTATTAGGGAAGTGGTCTTTCGTGTTCAGGCTTCGACGATTAATTAGTTGGTAGCAGTCACAAAAGATGGAGGTACGCACACGAAAGATGATTAGCCTTAATGGGTCTAATTATCAACTTTGGAAAAGTAAAATGAAATATCTTCTATTCGTCAACAAGATGCACCTACTGGTGTTCAACGAATCTAAACCAGATGATAAATCATATGCTGAATGGATCGTCGAGCACAAGCAATTCTGTGGATACATCCGACAATTTGACGATGACAATGTATACAATCATAATTGTAATGAGACACATGCTCGTACGCTTTGGATGAAGTTGGAGACACTATATGCCTCCAAAAGCGGCCACAAAAAATTTTTCTATTTGAGCAAGCTTGTCCAAGTTCGATACAAAGAAGGAACTCTGGTCGCATATCATCTGAATGAGATTCAAGGATTCGTGGCGTAGTTATCAAGTATGAGCATTAAAATAATGACTATGTGATTGCTCTGATTGTACTAGCTTCATTGTCAGAGTCGGGAGACTCTGAAAATATCACTCACGAACACAACACCAGGAAGAGTCGTGAGTATGGAATTCATCAAGAGTGGTATCTTGAATGAAGAGATGAGACGAAGATCTCAAGGATCCTCTACCTCACAGTCAGATGTTTTGGCTGCTGAGTCAAGGGGGAGAAACAATATCAAGAAAAAGACAAATCAGAACCCAAGAAGAAGCAAGTCATTGGGGAGATATGCCAACATAAAGTGTTATCACTGTGGAGAAACGAACATATTAAAAATTACTGTTGACAACTGAAAAACTAACATGAAACCGACGATGAGCAAACAAACGTCATTGACGAATTCAATGTTGTTCACGAGCTAGAGCAGGAGTCCATAAATTTGGCAACTCAAGTATATAGTTGGGCGATCAATAGTGGTGCAACAGTTCACATCACATATAGAAGAGAATGCTTTACATCCTACATACAAGGGGATATTGGTGTGGTCAGGATGAGGAATAATGACTTATCCATAGTTGTAGGCAAGGGAGATGTGAGCTTGAATATCGTGGATGGCTCTACACTGATCTTGAAAGACGTAAGGCATGTGCCAAATATGCGCCTGATCCTGCATATATATTGAATCGCTCCCCTTGTGTTCCTCTCAATTACGATGTCCTAGAGCAGGTGTGGCAAGGCAAAGAAGTTTCCTATAATTATTTAAGAGTATTTTGTTGTGTTGATTATGTTCATATGCCAAAAGATGAAAGACAGAATTTGGATGTCAAAACAAGAAAATACATGATAAGCTTGGTTACAAATTTTACAATACATATCTCAAAAGGTCTATAAAAAGTCGTGATGCCGTATTTCAAGAGAACAAATTCGTATAGACTGCGAGAAAGGAGAATCCTAGATCTGAACAAGATCTAGAATGATGGCCTTCAACGATAAATCCACAACCAGTTGAAGGTGAAGAATTGCAGAACGATCATGAGGATGTTTATAAGATCCATGTTAACAGTGAACCACTAGCATAAAGTTCTCGTGGTACAATGACCACATGTTCTGGAAAAGAAGTGCGACCCTCAACCAGATATTTCTCAAATGAATATATCATGCTAACTGATCATGGAGAACCAGAGAGCTTCGAGAAAGCTATTATCAGTGAACAAAAGGATAAGTGGATGGAGGCCGAGCAAGATGAAATGCAATCATTGCATGAGAATGAGACATTTGAGCTGGTGAAGCCACAGAAAGGTGATAAAGCTTTGAAGCATAAGTGGGTGTTCAAGTTGAAGCACGAAGAACAAATAGTCAACCAAGTATCAAAGCTACAATTGTCGTCGAATGTTTCAAGAAGAAACTTGGGGTCAACTTTAATGAAATATTTTCACTTGTGGTCAAGATGGCATCCATCCGGATTGTGTTAGATTTAGCAAGTGAGCTTTATCTGTAGGTGGAACAATGGTTGTCAAGACTGCATTCTTTCATGGGGATTTGAAAGAAGAAATCTACATAGAGAAACATATAAGGTTACTATAACCTACGTATATAACCACAAAATTATTATTGAATTTCAACATTATGTGAAAGATATGAAAGAAATCACTTTGGAACCTCAAATATTAGGAAGAAAGATAAAGGATATCTGAAGCCTTTTACTCAAGATAAGCAGTGGAAATCTTCTATAATATACCATTAAAAAAACTTGTATGACAGTAGCGTGATCGTGTAATCACAATGTATTTTAATTTTATTTTAGCACCATTTTGAAGAGAATGTTTCCACTGGCGAAAGGAATAAATTTTGTCACAAATCGTCACTCACAAGATTCTCATCTATAGTGGCCTCATTACTCCCAAGAATGCACTGCTCCGTGCTATCTCGAGGAAATATTTGAACCATGTTCAGCCATGAATATTCTTTCGCTGGGATTTTCAATTATATTCGATTATTGTGGGCTAAATGATTTACCAAACATTAATCTCTGTAGAACAATATCAAACTTTCTTTTCCTATCCTCTCCTCCACATGAAAGGAATTACCAAATTTAGGAATTTACACAGTCAGGGACGAGCTAGCCCGGTCTCATTTTTTATAATTAGCATATATAATATATATGTTTTTTTTAGCTTACTTCAAAATTTTGGCTCAACCCATAAAATAAATATTTAGAGCAACTAACTCCACTAATCCTTCTAGAAATTAAGTTCTACTTTGTCTTGTGCGTAATAGATCAAAATTTACCTACGAACATGTTCCGATCCATGGTAGCTTCTGGGAAAATAATTTATTTAAGTTTTCTGATATTGTCGAGACAATATAATTTTTACAAGCGGCTTCTTTTACGCAGTTCTTTGAAATAGAATCTCTATTTATGAGCTTTGCTCATATATATTCAAGCATAAGGAAAGAAGAAGTTGCATTCAGTATGTCTTCAAAAAGAACTTGGCTTTTATTATTTTATTGATTAAATATATTGACTCGTTTTTATAGCCAAACAATTCATTGCAAATTTCCCGAAAATTATAACATTAAGTATTTATATAACATATGTCATGCCTCATGATCTAGATTCTTAAAGTGTTGGTATCAGTTGGGAGCTTGGAGATCCTGGGTTCAAGTGTTGGGGAAAGCGAAAGAAACCACTTTCCAGAGGTGAGATATTCTATGACTGATGATGCTTGGCCCATGGGCCCATGCTGGACCATCCTAACGACACATGATCAGTAGTGGTGCATAGGCATGAGCCGAGGCTCATGTTGGTTCAGCCTAATGGCCCATGATCGTTACATCATGAGCTGATAGATGTGCATGTATTTGGATTTTCCAGTCATCATATTATTCTTTTGAAAAAAATGCTGTTTTTTTAAAGGAAGTCATTTAATATATCAGATATTCAGATATCGGAATAAACCGCTCTGATAACACTTTTAGCATCAAATATAACAATTTACATGAGAGTGAATATATCGTTATAAAATTATGACAAATAAGATGAAACTTAGGCTACATTAACAGCTCAAGTCAATATTTGAATCAGACCGAGTAATTTAAGATACTAAAATATCTAAGTGCGGAAACAACTCAACTTATTAAGTGAATTAGATATAAACAAGTGCAAAAATGTGTTCAAGTTAGAAGCTCCACAACACGAATAATAACAAATAAGATAAAAGTAAAGTGATTGTAAGTAGAAGATGAATGATTTTTTTTTTTTATGGAAGTTCGAAGACTAAGTTTTTATGTCTCTTTTTCTTCTGTTTCCAGAAGGATTTACCAGAAAACTTTGATCGATACAACAATTTGTACAAACTTACTTTAACTTATGACTTATTTCTTGCCTAATCGGAATTTCTAGCACTATTTTCTTAACTTGATATGTTCATAAACAAGCTTCTAATAATTACAGTGATTCTCACAATACTATACAACTCATGTAAACAAAATATAAGTGAGAATACAAGATGAACATAATGATCCTTAATTGATCTGAAAGAACTTTTTGCGATTGCAAGAATAGCTTGAGAATAAATCTTGTGAGAGATGTTGTGAGATATTATAATGCTTGATGAAGATCAATGAAACAATAGTTTCTGCATTTCTTGATTCATCATTTTTTATAAGTGTTGATCCCCAATGTTAATAAATATATACGATACTCGCAGATGTATTGGGTAGCTGACATTCAAGCAGAAAGCACCATGTGTTCTTGTCGTGTTTCCAAATATAGCAATGATTAATTCAAATTCCTTGGACAATAAATGAAAAATGGTAACCAACTGATTTTTATTCTCTCTTTACTAACAACTCTCATAGTAAACTTGGAGATAACTTTATGTTGTCTTCAGAGAGTATCGTCAGATCAGCTAATAGTTGATCTATTCCGCTCACAGAATAAATAATAATAGCATGATTGCACTTGAGATGTTGTAAGATGCTTAAATGAACGGTCGAGCCGAACATCTTGATTAGTCTATAAAAGTTTTGTCATCTTTTTTTATGTCAGTGAAGCACCACGTGTTCTTGTCGTGTTTCCAAATATAGCAATGGTTAATTCAAATTCCTTGGACAATAATTGAAAAATGGTAACCAACTTGTCTTTATTTTGTCTTTACAGATAATTGTCAGAGTAAACTTGGAGATAAATTTATGTTTTCTTCAGAGAGTGTCATCAGATAAGCTAATAGTTTATCTATTCCGCTCACAGAATAAATGCTAATAGCTTGATTGCACTCGAGCTGTTGTAAGATGCTTAGAATAATGGTCGAGTTGGACATCTTGATTAGTCTATAAAAGTTTTGTCATCTCTTCTTATGTCACTGAAGTTAATCAACACAAGTGATGTTCTTTCATCTATGGTCTTGTCAGTTTAGTTCATTTGTTCCTTTAATGTAGCAATTTCAGGTGTAACGAGGGATTTTGTAACTTGTGGAACATATGGCTCTTTTTCATTTTTTGCATTTTGTGTTCTCAGCTCGAACTCATATGCCTTTAGATCGACAAGCAAATCATGCAACTCAAGCTTGTTTAGATATTTGGACTCTCGCATAACTGTCATTTTGACGTCTCATTCTCTTGGTAGGACTCTTATCACTTTAAGTGCAACTTCTCTATTGTTGTAGTCCTTCCCAAGAGCTGTTAGCTCGATCACTACACTACCAAACCTTTCATCGAACTCATTCATCATTTCTCCAGCTTTCTTCTTTGTGTTATCGAAATTCTGAATGGCCACCATCAGCTTGTTCTCCTTCATCTGGTCATTTCCTTCATAAAGTTGTGTTAATTTTTCCCAAATTTCTTTAGCAGCTAAACATGTTTTAATTTTACTAAACATATTTTTTTTCTAATGTTTTATAAAGTATATCTTTTGCAATGTTGTCCAGATTAGCTTTATTTTTGTCACCTGCAGTCCACTCCATTATGAGTTTCTCTTCCATTTTATGAGCACCATCTGTCACAACAACTGTTGTAATGCCCAAGAATTTGATTACCGTAATCTGAGATGATTTATTGATTATGAATGGATATGACTATAGTTGGACCGCTCCGAGACCAAATTGGTTAAAACATATGAGTTATGTGATTTTCGGGCAGAACCTGTGGCACCCGAGCGGTAGAATGTTACCGCCCGAGCGCCAATGTGTGATAAGGAAATGCTCGGACAGAAAGTATGGCGCCCGAGCGGTAGAATATTACCGCCCGAGCGCCAATGGATAACTAGCCAAATAACCGAACAGAGTGTTCGGCGCCCGAGCGGTAAAGATTAACCGCCCGAGCGCCGACGGAAGTTCATGAAAAAGAAACACGTTTCTCTAGCCATGCAAGTGGATGTATATATATATACACACACACACGAATATAGTCTTCAGAAGTAAAGAAACGAGAAGAACAATCGAGAAAAGGTTTCTGGAAAAAGGGTTGAAAATCCTTACGCCTTTTGTGAGAAATCCGTCCGTCTGATTTTGAATCCGACTTCGGTATCGAGTTCCTATCGACGTAGGCTATAACTGGACGTAAGTTTTACTACGTTTTGACATGCTTTGAAATTATGATATTTTCAGAATTGAATGTAACTCATATATGTTGTTCTTTACATATTAGACATCATAGAATCGAAGTCAGATTAAGAAACGGACTGATTATGGAATTGTTATGATTTTCGGAATAGTTTTGGAGTCGACTTGATATCAGAATGTAATTATCATCGATTATGAGGTGTTAGAATCGATATCTGAATGATATGATATGGCTGGATATATTGAGATTATACTGTTATGATATTGAAACAGAATTTGATTGAATTCTGATTATATCCAGTATTGATTGAATGGTGTATTGATACCGTACCTTCGATATTGTTATTGTCAGACTGAGTATTGACAGGCTTGGGGCTCGAGACTTCGACAGAGCCAGGGTATCAGAAAGAAAGGTATAAATTTATGTTGAGTTGGGATTGCACAACTCGAGTGAGGTTTGACTCGAGTCTCCCTAAATCACATACTGTCATTTATTGCATTGATATTTGCAATTGATGAGACTTATGATTGTAGTCTATTGATTTATAGCCACTGCATGTAATGACTGCTGATTCGCTAGTCATTGATTGATTTGCTTAGATACTGACTGCATGTATTGATTACTGAGTCGTTGAGTTATAGGCTGATTCGCCTAGTCACCAGCTGATTCGTCTGGTTATTGACTGATTCGTCTAAACATAAGCTGATTCGCTTAATTGCAGGCTGATTCGTCTGGTTATTGGCTGATTCGCCTAATTCTTGACTGATTCGTCAATTCTGCGGCTGATTCGCCCAGACACTGATATATGAATTATATCGATGCCGTTTAGGGATTGATTCATTCCTATCGACTGAGATTCGATATAATTACCTATATCCAGACATCGGGATCCCTAGGTTAGAGTTGAGTCGAGTCTGAGACGACGCGTCGGTTGAGTTGAGTCTGATACGACATGTTGATTTACATTGTTTATATCATTCATGATTATTGAATGTTTGATATTGATTTAGGTTTCTGATTTGAGATATGTTATGAATAATTCTTATATGCTTTCGTATATGCTTTTATATGATTGTATGCTTACATTGTTTATACTGGGATATTTATATCTCACCGGAGTTATCTGGCTGTTGTCTTGTTTTGTATGTGTGCATGACAACAGGTGGGGCTGGATCAGGGTCAAGAAGAGGATGAGAGAAGATTAGATAGCGTGGAGATCCGGGCTTCGAAGCAACATAGGATTCAGCACTGATATGTAGTTGAACCTAGTTGAATTCTTGTAGATAACACAAGATTTGTATGTTCATGTTTAATATGTAATTTGAGTAAATTACATTACGTTTCCGCTTTGTATTTTAAAAAAAATTTAGACCCTGTTTTATAATTGATTTATTAATCACAATGATGATTAAGAACTTGATTAGCGTCCGGGTCCCCACAACTGTGTTTTCATGATCTTTATCGGTTAATCTATGATGACATACCACAATTCATGAGCTGATAGATGTGCCTGAATTTGGATTTTCTAGTCATCATATTCTTCTTTTGAAAAAAAATGCAGATTTTTTTAAAGGAAGTCATTTAATATATCAAATATTCAGATATCGTAATAAACCGTTCTGATACCACTTTTAGCATCAAATATATGAGAGTGAATATATTGTTATAAAATTATGGAAAAAAAGATTAAACTTAGGCTACATTAACAGCTCAAATCAATATTTCAATCAGATTTAGTAATTTAAGCTACTAAAATATCTAAGTGCGGAAACAAATCAACTTATTAAGTGAATTAGATATATACAAGTGCAAAAAATTTGTTCAAGTTAGAAGCTCAACAACACAGATGATAACAAATAAGATAAAAGTAAAGTGATTGTAAGTAGAAGATGATTGAATTTTTTTTATGGAAGTTCGATAACTAAGCTTATACGTCTTCCCTTCTTCTGTTTCCAGAAAGATTTACCAGAAGACTTTGATCGATACAACAATTTGTACAAACTTACTTTGACTTATCACTTATTTCTTGCCTAATCGGAATTTCTAGCACTCTTTTCTTAACTTGATATGTTCATAAACTAGCTTTTGATAATTATAGTGATTCTCACAATGCTATACAAATCATGTAAACAAAATATAAGTGAGAATATAAGATGCACAAAATGATTATTAATCGATCTGATAGAACTTTTTGCGATTGCAAGAATAGCTTGAGAATAAATCTTGTGAGAGATGTTGTGAGATATTATAATACTTGGTGAAGATCAATGTAACAGTAGTCTCTACATTTCTTGATTCATCATTTTTTATAGGTGTTGATCCCCAACATTGGTAAATATATATGATACTCACAGATGTATTGGGTAGCCGATAGTCAAGCAAAAAGCACCACGTGTTCTTGTCGTGTTTCCAAATACAAATATAGCAATGGTTAATTCAAATTCCTTGGACTATAACTAAAAAGTGGTAACCAACTGATCTTTATTAAGTCTTTACTGACAACTCTCATAGTAAACTTGGAGATAACTTTATGTTGTCTTCAGAGGGTATCATCAGATCAGCTAATAGCTGATATATTCTGCTCACAGAATAAATAATAATAGCATGATTGCACTCGAGTTGTTGTAAGATGCTTAAAAGAATGGTCGAGTCGGACATCTTGATTAGTCTATAAAAGTTTTGTCATCTCTTTTTATGTTAGTAAAGAACCACGTGTTCTTGTCGTGTTTCCAAATATAGCCATGGTTAATTCAAATTCCATGGATAAAAATTGAAAAATGGTAACCAACTGATCTTTATTTTTTCTTTAATGATAACTGTCAGGGTAAACTTGGAGATAAATTTATGTTATCTTCAGAGAGTGTCGTCAGATCAGCTATTACTAATAGTTTATCTATTCCGCTCATAGAATAAATGCTAACAGCTTGATTTCACTCAAGCTGTTGTAAGATGCTTAGAAGAACGGTCGAGATGGATATCTTGATTAGTCTATAAAAGTTTTTTCATCTCTTCTTATGTCAGTGAAGTTAATCAACACAAGTGATGTTCTTTCATCTATGGTCTTGTCAGTTTAGTTCATTTGTTCCTTTAATGTAGCAATTTCCCTCGAGTCAATATCAATTTAATTTATAATCACCAAAATTTATATTTAAATTTTAGTTTAACAGAGTTGATTGAGACATCGCTATCTCGTTTGTTGCAATTCGATATGATAATGTTTACGCAATTAATTGATAAAATATACTGATTTCGGTATTTCTGAGACTCGATATTCCTAAAAAATTGGCGATGTAAAGAGCTAGTACTTAAAATTACAATGAGACGTGGCGGTATAATTATTGCAGCAAACTCCACCTTTTATCATATTTTTCCTATATCAGATGAGGATAGTAGAACCCAACACATCTCTCGTAAATAGAAGAAATCGTGATATCTAGGGGTGGTCAAATTTTTTTACTAACCGCCCGAACCGAATTGCACCGCACCGTTTTTCATAATATTTTATAAAAACCGCAATTAAAAATATTAATCATAAACAGCACCGCATACGCGGTTCGGTTATTTTTTTGCCAATAACCGCACCAAACCGCATCGCCTAAACCGCTTGCCAAAATATTAGACATGGAATTATAATAATTTGTAAATAATATATTCAAATAAATAATTCATCATTCATTATATCACAACTCTCTTCAAAATTATTATTTTTACAAATAAAACATATCTTTTTCTTAATTATTCTTCATATTAGTCTTTTATTAAAGTATTTATTTCTTTTGTTACAATATTTTGTTTGAAGTTTGAAAGTAAAAAAAAGAAGATAAAATAGTGTAAATGTCATTTTTATTGTGAATAAGTTGTGTTGTTAAATTATTAACTTAGTTTTAAATATTGTGTAATGCCCGAGATTTAATTATTTAATCAGACATTGATTAATGGATATGAGTGAGGTTATACAAACTCGAATAAAGAAGCCGGGCGTGGTGGAATGGTTAACCAAGAATATTGGACAGAACCCTCGGCGCTCGAGCGGCAGAAAGTTACCGCCCGAGCGCCAATGCAGCATAAGCTCACCCTTGGACAGAACGTCTGGCGCCCGAGCGGCAGAAAGTTACCGCTCGAGCGCCAGTGGTGAGCAATATAGGCAACCGAACAGTAGGTTCGGCGCCCGAGCGGTACATTTTAACCGCTCGAGCGCCACCTAAGTTTGTAAAGAGGAGCCACGTTTCTTTAACATGCACATTGGAATATATATATGATGTCACGTGGGAAACCTTTCAGAAAACGAGAAAGAAGAACGGGGAAAAGCTTCAGGAAGTTAGCAGAAAATCCTTACGCCTTTTCTGAGAAATCTGCCCGTCCGAATTAGAATCCGACTTCAGTACTGTGTTCCTGTCAGAGCAGGCTACATCTGGACGTAAGTTTTATTACGTTTAGACATGTTTTGAATTTATGATGCTGTCAGAATTGAATAAGATTCATATATGATGTTCTGGTCATGTTAGACATCATAGAATCGAAGTCAGATTGAGAAACAGAGTGTTTATGTAATTGCTATGATTTTCAGAGTCGATTGGACTGAGGTTTCGTATCAGAATTGTATTATCATTCAGAGTTTGAGTTGTATCGATATTGATTATAAATTCTTATATTATATCTGTGATGTTGAGAATGACGGGGTTAGTCAGATTGTATTATTATGCCGTTGAAACATCAGTTGATTTATATTGATCAGATTCAGTATTGATTGAGATGGATCAGATTCCGTAATTACTCAGATTGTATTATGTTCAGACATTGATCAGATTTTGTACTGAATTGGGTATTGATCAGAACAGATTGTGTTTTGAGCTGCACATTGATACAGTGTATTTATTCTGGTCATTTCAGATTGAAGATGGACAGACTGGACTTCGAGACTTCGTCTTCCTCAGACGGGGACGACAAAGGTATAATTCATGTGATATTCGGGAAGAAACAACTCAATCGAGATCATCCTTGAGTTGCCCAATAAATCACATACTATATTCTTGTTTATATTTTATCTTATTATGCTTGTTTACAGATTGTGTATTCATGCATTAAGATAGGGCAGTCTGGAGATCAGGCAGACTACTAGATGTTCGGCAATATCTCAGCTCTGGGGAAGATCACCGCCCCTTTGTAGATGTGGATACAGATCAGGCCGAAGTCTAGGAATAAGACGTACAACACCTCGATTGGTAGGGTAGGTGACAGCCAGTGACGTCTTATTCACCCCGGGATCCCTAGAGTTATAGTTGAGTCGAGTCTAGACATGATTTGATTAGGACTGCATGCTCATATGGATGTGGCTCCTAGATCATGGGACCCATCATTATTACTTTCAGTTATGATAGCATGTTTGTATGATTTAGATTGTTTATATGCATGTTTAGCTGATTTGAAGTGCATGCTTGTTGTGATTAGATTTCATAGCTTATGAAATCTAATGTTTTGATTTTATTCGTGACAGCATGTTTCATGAATTATTTTATGTATATACATGTTTACCATGTTTTATACTGGTATTTATTTCTCACCGGAGTTATCCGGCTGTTGTCTTGTTTTGTATGTGTGCATGACAACAGGTGGGGCTGGATCAGGGTCAAGATGATGATGAGAGAAGACGAGTGTAGCGTGGTGATTCCGGACTTACAGTAGACTTGGTTTTATTACTGGACTTTAGTAGTTGAACCTGAAATTAGCTTGTTGTACTTTAATACTGAAATGTATTTATACAGACATGTATAGTATTTAGATTCCATTACCTTCCGCAGTTATATCTTAAAACGAAAATTTTTTAGACCCTGTTTTATCTTAATTGATAATTTAAATCCCAAAGATGATTAGCGTCCGGGTCTCCACATATTGATTATTGTTTTATCTATTTTTAATTTTATATGCTTTGAACTATATTTTATATTTAAAGACAATATATTGTTGTTGTTTTCAAATAAATTAGAATATATGTTCTAAAAGTTTTCATTAAAAATACCGTAAACCGACCGCAATCGCTTGAAACCGTTCAAAACCGCAAGACTAATTTTCCATATAAAACTGCAATTAATTTTTCAAATAACTAACCGACCGCATATCGTAATTCGGTCTGAATTTTTTTAAAATAACCGCAAAACCGCACCGTGATCATCCGTAGTGATATCAAGCTAAGAGACTTTTGGCATAAAACATCACCATATACCAGAAGGATCAGTACCTTGGCTTCCCTTTTATCCAAATCTTGGTAATTGGAATTTTTATTTTTTTTGTGATTGAAAACAACTTATGTTAAATTTTTGAATGTTGACCACTATTCTTTTGTGACTGATTATAATTCATAACCGAAAGTAGAAAAGATTATTCTTGAAGATGGATAAGAACAGAACTTTTAACATGCTATATACCAACTACTAGCCCCTCACCCGAAAAAAAAAATCGATAAATCTTGATGAGAATAGGATTACAAAAATGTGCCAGTATTGGTATAAAATCTTCAAATATTTTCATTAATTAATCACTTTTCTGTTCACTTATTGTGCCGGTTGATTTGTCTTTGCCCAGCCCCAAGAAAAGTTTTGATTTTGTGACCATACGTGAACTTAAGTGGGAAATGAATTTTTGAACATTTATTATTTTACAGATCAAGACTCTAAGAAAATAAATTCCAAGTGAATGAGTCAATCCAGGCATCTGAATAAATCTTACTATAGTTCTAATGCATCAAGAATTTTGATGACGTTTGGTGGAATTAACATCGAATAAAAAAAAAGAATTGAAATAATAATTTATTTATTTTTATCAACTTTTTAGGGGAAAAAACCTATACATAAATATGTACGAAAAACATTATCCCCTATTAAAATTTAGAATCTGTGATTGAATATTATTAGTCATATTTTATTCTTTTACATCCTTCGGCTTCCAATCGAGATTGCGGTAACTTGATCTTTTATACATGGAGTCCAATTATTAATGAGTAATTAGATTAGCTATAAAAAAAATTATAGGTAAAGATTTAAACCAATCATAAAAATGAATTTATCCAAAAAAACACTCAATAGATATATTAGCACATTTATGAAATCCTTAAACTCTCAAGTCGTCTCTGAATTTGACTAAATATATTTTGGCACTAATGAATCTTGGTGTTAGCTAAACCCTTAACTTTTCTTTATCATTTGTAGTGTGAGTTTTGTAACGGACAGAAATAGCTTTTTTATACAAATTTCATTCAACAGTGTTTAAGTCATGTAAGAGTTTCACTAAGACAATTGGTAAGTCTTGCTAATGTGGATAGTTTCAATCTATCAAAATCTTTTAGTGAAATCTTTATGTAAACAGAAGAATAAGAGACATAGAAGAGATATGTCATTCGAAGTTCTATAAACAAGTCTTCGTGCAATTATCTTTATGCATTTCATTTATTTTTACTATCTGTTGATTTTTGATCTACTGATATTGAGAAGCTCTGGTTTATTGAGTTCAATTGGACTTTTTCTGCACTGACTATTCAAGTTCTATGTTGCACTCAGAAGATCAAGATTTAATCTTGGCTGCCAACATCAGCTGATATACCTTAAGCTGAAAAGAAAAAAAAAATTGTGATGTATTTAAATTTGATACACTTTATTCTGAACGAGTTTTAGAGATTCATCTTATTAAATAATTTACTTGAGGATCAAATGAAATTTACATAAAAAAGATCGAGTCATAACTTTTGAGATTATATATATATATATATATATATATATATATATATATATATATATATATGTGTGTGTGTGTGTGTGTGTGTGTGTGTGTGTGTGTGTCCAATTAATCCCAAATAATAAACTATAGGAGGTATAATGCATATATTCCATACACTTGAGAAATACGAACAACTTGAACTCTGCGTTGGACGATTTACGTTCTAAAAGTGACACTTCTTATGCTTTTCCAACTCTATATAAAGATGGATGTTTGGCCATCGACATTGTAACCAAGACAACACACACAAAGCCACTTGAAATCTCATTTGTTAAGTCGCTCGATCCGACATTTAACATGACAAATCAAGAAAACCTTAAGAAGGTTGCAAAGGAAGGTTTTGATCTGTTGGAGGAGTTCCTGTTAGAGAAAAATATGGATAAGACACGACGTCATGAAAAATCGATCCAAAAATCATATCCATATCGCATTAATTTTGCCACTCCGAAGACTATTGATTGCAATCGGGCTGCCAAAATGTATGGAGGGGTCTTAGTTTTGGATGCACGAAGAAAATAATAAGCATATTATTATTGTTATAAGACACAGTTTCAAGAATACAATGGTGTTGAGTAACAATCATATGCTACCATATGTATGAAATAAATTTTGAATGTTTTTTCACAAAATTATAGTAATTTAGTATAGCGTGTCACTTTCGTGGATAATGAAAGTTTGATTAGTTTGGGTTCAAACATTTTTGTTATTTTAGTGTATAACATGTTTAATTTCGCTTGTGATAAAGTTTATATATATATATATATATATATATATATATATATATATATATATATATATATATATATATATATATATTCCAAATGATTCAAGATAGTGGGAGGTGCGGGAATCATAAAAGGATGAGGATCATCATCAAGAAAAGACATTGAGGAAATCGATAATCAACTACAACTAGCAATCAAATTATCTAATTAAAATTGTGTAAGTTTTGTATTAAGGATTTACTATTACCTAATAATTTTGGTGATTGAAAAAATCAAAATATCATTTAACTGTTTCAGGAAACAGCTGCAATCTTATGTGTATAACAAGACCAGTTTAACCGTCTAAACTTACAACCGCCTAGTCTTCAACCGCTTGAATTTCGCACCGCTTACCATTCAATCGTTTGAAGCAGAAGAAGTTAAAATTTCCCAAATGGCTGTTCGAATACTTTATATCGAGTCACTAAAGAGCTATTTATTGCTCACTCAAAGAAAGACATTCTCTTACCAATTGAGCTAGTATGGTACCAAGTCTCTTTGAACTATGTACTTATGTCAGGAGGTCACGGGTTCGAGATTTGGGGAGGTACCACTCCACCATCCTGGTGTGGAGAGTCCTATGAATAAATGCGCATGGGAAAGCCCGTGAGGGAAAAGGCCCCAGTGGGAACCCAAGATGGGAAAAGGCTCTCGAGGGAGCCCAAGATCGGGATAGCCCATGGTCGTTACAGTACATGAACATAACAAGCCTGAAGTCCAAAGCAATCAGAATGTAAGACTTGACAACAACGGAAGGCAATATGGTATAGGATATGTCAAATTTGAGAATGCTAAATCCAACCGATCGTGGCTTAAACGCTGGCCAAATTCAACCGTTCACGACGGTTCTGCCTAAAGTCAAGTTCAACCAGACATCATTCAAAAATAAGACATAACCGATACTACAACAGCCGACCGGTTCAAAAGAGGTACAGATTGATTGACAATGACAGACGGACAAGACAACATACTGTAAAAGAAAGAACATTGCACACATCACCAGATTATGCACTTAACCGCATCCATCTTGGGACACACCAAGGAAATTCTCTCAAGATAATCCAGGTGTGGGTCCCTAAGAGTCTAATTAGTTCAGGACCCAAATATGAAAGGGTACCAAGTTCCTACTTTAATGATTTCAGGTACTAAATAAGAAGAACTTGGAATAATCCATCTGGTTTTTGGACAGTGGTTGCTCCAGACATATGACAGGAAACAAAATCTTTTATCAGAAGTTGTCAACTACAATTGACCAAGAATCACCTTTGGTGATAACTCTAAAGGTAAAAGTGTGGGTAAATGTAAGATTATCCATGGCAATATTATCATTAAAGATGTGCTTTTGGTCGAAAATTTGTGTTATAACCTGATTAACATAAGACAATTCTGTGACAACAGTTATACTGTTGAGTTCACAAGCACACATGCACTGTTAAATCTGTTGTAGGCAATACTGTGTTGATTGGGCTTAAAGAGCAGAATACATATAAGGTAAAATGAAATGATGACAGTTTAAATGTACCTACTTGTTTCATCGCATTGAATGGTAATACAATTTTCTTTGGCACAAACGACTTAATCATCTTAATTTCAAATACATTGCCACCCTTAGCAAGCTTAAATTGGTATCTGGTTTGCCTAACATTGATTTTGCAAAAGATAAAACTGCAATGTCTGTCAACTAGGAAAACAAGTTCGCTTAACGTTCAAGAATAAATGAAGAAACTTATCAGCTAGATGCCCGGAACTACTCCACATGGATCTGTTTGGTCCCATACCGGTAATAAGCTTAGGGGGAAAGAAATACAGCCCTTGTGGTAATTGATGACTTCTCCCGGTTCACATGGATAATATTCCTAAGTTTCAAAGACCAAACCATTGTTCAGCTCATCAAACTTCTTAAGAGACTCCAGAATGAGAAAACTGTAGCAGTGGACAGGATCAAGAGTAATAGAGGAACTGAATTTCTATACAAATCCCTGTTATCCTATCTTGACGATCACGACATCAAGCATGAGCTCTCAGCTGCCAGATCACCGCAACAGAATGAAGTCACAGAAAGAAGAAACCGCACTCTCAAGGATGCAACTAGGACTATGCTAGCAAATCCGGAAACTCTCAGCGATTTTGGGCCAAGGCTGTCAATACTGCTTGTTATACTCAGAACATGTTCATGATCAATATAATCATGAAAAAACTTCATATGAGATCTGGACCGGCAAGCAGCCAGAAATTGGATACTTCCGCATATTCGGTTGTAAGTGTTTTATTCATAATAATGGAAAAACACACTTAACTGCATTTGATGTGATAACTGATAATGGTGTCTTCCTGGGATATTCAGCAGTGAGTAAAGAATATAGAGTTTACAATCAAAGAACTCTCATTGTTGAACAATCCATACACATTTTATTTGATGAATCATCCATCTATCACAATAATAGTAGTAGCAGCATTCATGATTTAATTAATAAATTAAATGTTACTAACCTTGAAGCTAGCAGTGATGAAGAAATAGATTTGAGAAGAACAGGCGAACATATCTCGGAACAAAGTCCAATTTCTCAAGAACAAACTCATCAGATAAATGAACAGTCATCAACCAGAGATCATTAAATAGAGGAGGAGAAAATGGAACAAGAGGATACAACAGCGCAAACAACAGAGCCAAATTCATATGGACCAAGTCGAGCTGGTCATCTGTAACCCAATCGCTCCTCTTAGAACCAGAAAACAAATGATTGATGAATTTATGCATGTTGCTTTCGTTTCTCAATTAGAACCTAAGGAATCAGTGAAGCATTGAATGATACCAACTAGATATAAGCTATGCAGGAGGAACTTAATCAATTCGAAAGAAGCAAATTTTGGCACTTAGTTCCTCGACCTACTAATCTGCATGTAATTAGCACTAGATGGGTATTTAGAAACAAAATGGACGAAAATGGTTCAATAATTAGAAACAAAGCCAAATAAGTGGCACAAGGTTATAGACAGGAGGAATGTATTGACTTTGATGAATCATTTGCCCTGTTGCTAGACTAGAAGCAATTAAAATATTTCTTGAATTTGCAGCATTCAAATATTTTAAGGTATATCAAATGGATGTTAAATCTGCATTCTTAAATGGTTTGCTCAATGAAAAAGTATACGTAGAACAACCACCTGGTTTCGTCAGTCACATTCAACCTGATCATGTTTACAAATTAGATAAAGCATTATATGGACTAAAACAGGCACCAAGGGCATTGTATGATACTTAAACCAAATTTTTACTTGATCATGACTTCTCGATTGGAATAGTTGACAAAACATTGTTCAATATTTCAAAATATGATCATTCATTATTTGTGCAAATTTATTTTGATGATATTATATTTGGATCAACTAATCCTAAACTGTGTGAGAGATTCTCCAAGCTAATGAAGGAACAGTTTGAAAAATGAGCACGATGGGAGAATTAAACAACTTTCTAGGACTGCAAGTCAAGCAATCAAAATACGACATCTTCATTAACCAAGCTAAATATACAAGAGATATGCTAAAGAAGTTTGGGATGGATAATTGCTCCAAATCTGTTAACCCCAATGAGCTCATCTATCAAATTGGACAAAGATGAAGGTGGAATCCCAGTAGACCCAAAAATGTACAGAGGATTGATTTTTCACTATTATATCTGACCGCCAGCCGGCCAGACATCATGTTTGTTGTTTGTTTATGTGCACGATTTCAAGCTAACCCTATGCAATCTCATTTTACTGCTGCAAAACATATTCTTAAATATATTAAAGGTTCTACTAATGTGTGTCTTTGATATCCCAAATATTCAAGTTTTAATCTTGTAGGTTATTCAGACGCAGATTACGCTGGTTGCAAAAAACAAACGTCTATTGTCACATCAACCACTGAAGCAAAGTACCTTGCAGGTAGAAGTTGATATGCTCAAATGCTATGGATACAACAACAACTTAAAGATTATGGAATTTAAACTTCTGAATATCGCATCTTCTGTGACAACACTAGTACAATTTCCATTACATACAACCATGTCACTCTCGGAAAAAACATATCGACATTAGACTATCATTTTATCCGAGAACATGTCATGAAGAAAGAAATTCATCTTGAATATGTTTCAACAGATAAATAGGCAGCAGACATATTCACCAAACCGCTACCAGACGCTAAGTTCTCTTATTTTCAAAATATTCTTGACTTAATTGATTTATCTTAATCATTTTAAACTAAGATTAAATGAAGGAATTAACAAAGCATTAAATAGAAAACAACAGTAAACAAAATAATTTTTTATTGATGTAGTCGAGCTTTTACAACGGAAATTTCAACATCTACTGCTCCCACCCCCCAGAAGCCCAACCAAGTGGTTAACCCTCTGATGGAGATCCTCAAGAATTCCTCTGAGATGGCAACTCTTCTCATAACCTTCCGCTCCTTGAGTAGGAACAACAGATAGACACTTTCATCTCTGAAGATGTCAGAAGTATAAGTGACAAGGAGACGATGCTGATACTTATTTTTTGTTGCCACTTGTTTCCTCGTGGCAACCAGTCCTCCCTCATAGAAGGACTGTTGATCCTGGATCCTGTTCCAGTTTAATTTCGCTTGTGATCAAGTTTATATATATATATAGATATAATATAATTATAATTCCAAATTATTCAAAATAGTGGGAGGTGCAAGAATCATAAAAGGATGAGGATCATCATCAAGAAAAGCCATTGAGGAAATCGATAATCTACTACAACTAGCAATCGAATTCTCTAATTAAACTTGTGTAAGTATTGTGTTAAGGAATTACCATTGCCTAAGAATTTTGATGATCGACAAAAACAAAATGGCACTTAATTGTTTCAGGAAACAACTGCAATCTTCTGTGAATAACAGGAACCAATTCAACCGTCTAAACTTACAACAACATAGTCTTCAACCACTTGAATTTCAGACTGCCTACCATTCAACAGTTTGAAGCAGAAGAAGTTCAAACTTCCCAACCGGCTGTTCGAAGACTTTATATCGAGTTATTAAAGAGCTATTTTTTGTTCACTCAATGAAAGATATTCTTTAACCAGTTCAGGACATTCAATAGTTTTGCACCGCTACAAGTCAACCATGTTATGCACCAGTCCCGATATTGATCTGCATTTATGTCACTATCGCAGAAAAGAAAGATTACTTATATCCTAAAAATTCTGATGGTAAAAACAGTTGACATGAAAGGATACTCAGCAGTAACTCTTCAAGGAACGGGATTCAAAGTTATACTAGCAAAGAGAACATTAAATGCTTTGCTGAAGAACATTTAATGTATTTGCAGCTGATAGTGACACATCATTCCAAGGTTATAGGTTAACGTTACTCATCTCTTTCCAACCGTCGGAATGACAGCTTATATAAGAAGAGCTGGAAGTATGAAAGATAGACACAACACATAGATACATAAATCGTCAAGCTTTCAACAGTGCGACTATTACAAGCCTGCATACATAAAGAATTTGAGCGCAATCAAAGATCATATACATCATCGCTCATCAAGAACGCACTCAACAGAAAGTTATCTGATCATTCAAGGATCATATTCGTGTTACTAAAAAATATTGTTTACTTACATCAGTAAACTTTTGGTTATTTGATTAATAGTGGTTTCTAGTGAACCGAGTGATCTTAAAATCCAGAATTATAAAATGATCATTAAGAGTTCCAAAACAGATAGTGTGATAATTCCTGATTGGAGTGGGTTGTTGCAAAGAGTTTTGTAAAGTTAAAGTCTTTTAGTGGAATCGTTCCTACAGAGGAAGAAAGTGTGACGTATGAGTGTTTTCTTCGAACATCCATAAAAATCTCGTGTATTTACTTTTTGCAAGCTTTTACATTTCAAATCATATCTTGTTGATTAGACTGTGAACCGGTCGAAACTATCATTAGAAATATAGAACCATTTTTCGCATTTTTCAAATGGTTCATATTTCTAACCGTTTGAGAAAAAACTTTCAACTGCCTAAAAACGGTTGAAAACAAATTTTAAAAAGCAAATATTTTTCAAAGATTTTATCCACCTCCCCTCCCTATAACTCTTTCCCGATCCCAACATATTGATGTGAAAATTCTCTTTTGGTAGAATCCAATGAATCATGACTAATTGGCACTTGGATTGAGTTATCTGAAATTGGTAAATTTCATTTTTGTAAGTTATCTGGACGATGAAAATCTATATATCTATAAAATTGTGGATCATGAGTTTTGTTTTTTAATTGTGAAAAATAAAAATGACCCCTAATCAATATAAATCTAAAAGCTCAATAATATATATATATATATATATATATATATATATATATATATATATATATATATATATATATATATATATATATATATATATATATATAAAATTCTAGTTGATGTTAGGGCAAAAATGAAATATCAAACTTTTATATTTATTCCACCTAATATATAATTAATGTTAATGAATTATCACCTAAATATACATCGATTGTAGTAATTTATATCACTTTAAGAATGAATATAACTCATTTATTAATTTTATCAAATAATACATCTTTATACCACATTTAAATGTTTTATCCTTTTAATTTCCTATCTACATGTTTTTTATAATTTTAGTGCAATTTTGTAATTATATTTTTAGTCGAATTTCTAATTAAGTAGTAAATTATATATATAGTATCCTAAGAAGATATATGAAAAAATTAATTATATATGCAATAGTAGAATAAAATGATAAGTATATAATAATATGATAACATGAAGTTTAATAATAATATATTTTATGGTTTATTTAACTAAAAATTGAAAGTAAATAGTTTAATAAATTATTTAGGAGAATTTATATAAAAAATTATGAATGTTAATATATTAATAATCTCATAAAATATAAATCTTGTAGAAT
Organism: Primulina eburnea; assembly: GCF_022965805.1. Taxonomy (NCBI): domain Eukaryota; kingdom Viridiplantae; phylum Streptophyta; class Magnoliopsida; order Lamiales; family Gesneriaceae; genus Primulina; species Primulina eburnea. Next base: position 5,718,747 of record NC_133104.1, read on the forward strand.
AATTCAAAGAGTTTAGCTATGATAAGAAATTAAAGTTTTAGTAACACTCTTTAAAAAAAAATTATATATAAGATAAATTTAAAATTTTAATACACAAAATTTGGTACTAAGACTTTTTAAGATTTAGATATTAAGGATTTAAAAGTAAATCAGACATTAGTTCTCAAGAAAGTGGGACAAATACCAAAACTTAAATAATTTCTTGGTTTCAGTTTCAAATCAACTATCATAATATATAAATTTTAAAGCATAATTTTAAACAATAAGATTCAATGTCTCATATGTTGTATAGCTATTTTATTTGATATTAAAAAATAGATCATCTTAACACTTTTTTAAAAATGATTGTATATCGGACAAATTTCTAAATTTAATACACAAAATTTGATAATATGAGATCTTTTGATTAATAATTTCAATTTCTATATATGTTTTTTTAATTATTTATGAATTTATAAGAAAATAAAAAAATCAATAATAAGAAAATGAAAAATTCGACATTCAAGCAAGTGACATAAATATTACATATAAATATAATTTAAGTATGTTACAAATCTAAAACTTAAAAAGAAAATGATTTCAAATGTTTAATATTAAGACATATTTTATATTAAAAATAGATCATCGAAAACGATTACTTTGAAATGTCCAATGTACATACATAAATAAGAAATAAGGACACACAAATATATAAAAAAACAAATATAACAATATGAAGACTTGATGCAAAATATAAATTATATTTTTTAAAATAATTCTTCATGAACTAATGTATAAAAAAACTGTTTTTTTTCTTTCAAGTGAGATATAACTATCCATATGAAAATTTATAATGTAATACATATATAATTTTTATTTTGATTTTAAAAGGCAATAAAATTAAAAATATATATATGAAAATTTGAAGAAAAAAATATCTGTAACAAATGTATATATTATAAGCATGATTGTTTTATTAAATTGTATAAATAAAAAATTACATGCATTTGATCGTAAAAATCAATCATCAATCAAAATCTTAAATATGTAATGCATGAAAAGATATATTAATGAGCAATTAAAAGACTTATAAGTTATTTTCTACTGTAAAAACGATATATGATATAATAAATATAATTATAATGATCATTATTTAGTATTTGTCAAAGTATTAGAGCTTTTACATATGATATTTTAATATTTTTATTTAATTATTTTGAAAATCAAACTAACTAATTCAATAAATACAAAATATAATATTTTTTATGAAAATTTATTTCTTATATTTTAAATTTTAATGACGAAAATCATATCAATAGTTTAAATTTTATATTTATTAATTATTATATGAGTTTATTTGATATTTACTATAAAATCTTATTTGAACATGTATTTCATTAAATATGTTGATTTATTTACTATTTTAAAATTATATTTAACAAGAAATTAATAGTCGTCAATGTTAGTCTACAAAAGATAGATACTGATATAAAATTAATTATCTGTGATATAAAATTATAAAAAAAAGTAAAACAATTGTGTTACATTGTAGGACCAAGTGCTTACCGCTTTACCAAAAGCTATAGCTAGTGGTAATGGTGCAACTCAAATCTTTTAAACCGCACAGCAGCACAAGCACCATGGTTCGATCGCTCTACCAAGCAAGGACAATTATTGCACCCAACAATCTCCCTCCCAATAATTGCACTCCTTACAATCAATAGGAATCGAACCCATGACCTTGGCTCTGATACCAATTGTAGGACCGAGTGCTTACCGCTTTACCAAAAGCTATAGCTAGTGGTAATGGTGCAACTCAAATCTTTTAAACCGCACAGCAGCACAAGCACCATGGTTCGATCGCTCTACCAAGCAAGGACAATTGTTACACCCAACATACATATTATTTAAATTGTATATTATGTGTTATACTTTACTATCATTATTGTCATTTAATTAGTTTTGATATATTTTTGATGATTTAGACACGAAAATTTTAAATTAATAATTATTTGTTCTTAATGTGCTTCACTTATATAAATTATGATTTATGGATTGATAAAATCCAAATTTTAGTTAATTTTAGGTTGTTCTGCCTTGTACGTGGTGTTTTGGTAGATATATATTTAAATTTTTTGTACTCATTTTATTTTATATATTATATTCTTTATCATTTATTATATAGCAAAAAATCAATAGCTTCAATTTTAAATTTGAGAAATAATTTATATAAATTCTTAATTAATTTATTCATCTAATATGACAAGAGATTAAATCCAGATAAATAACAAAATGATTCAAATTATTTTTTTATAAAATTATTTTAAATTTTTATTATATAATAGGTATTTACATGCATCACACGTGCTTCATGCTAGTATATTTAGATACATGGATTTCAAATCATTCCATCCAAAAAAAACTTTGGCAAATGTATGATAAAGATCAATTATTAAACTCATTTGATGTAAGCATATATTCATGCATGAAGATGTCTATACATCAACGCCGACATCAATATACCAAAACCAAGGTCTCTTAGGACAACTCCAACCTTTCGCAATTCGGAAAAAAAGTGTTATATGATCAGTTTGCTAAGTTTTTATATTTTAGCACAGGGGAGTTGCTCCAATGAGGGCGCTATTTCCCCGACACCAAATTTATCCTATGGGATTTCAGTTTTTTTTTTTTAATTTTTATTCTTTTTCTTTAAATTTTATCATTATTAATAATTAATCTGTATAAATAAATAATCAAATACATAATTTATATATATGAATTTTAAAATATTTAATAAATAAATAATTGATAAAAAATATTTAATTAGTATAAATAATTAATGATTAAATATATATCAAATTAAAATTTAAATTATGTTTATATTATTAAATTTATAAAAAAAAGTACTAAATTTATCATGAGATTTAATGTAAATAAAATAAAAGAAATATTCTCAAAATATTCATTTTAAAAGTAAGATTCGGAGTAGATACGTTGGAGATGTATATTGTATTTTGGCGTAAAAATTGCACTATTTTGATATAGAAGTTGCAATAAAATAAAGTTATGAGTTGGAGATGACCTAGTGAACTTTGTGAACATATTTCTTCTTAGTGAAATACCACCGTCCCGCGTACTATACTAGTTCCAATATCTTTCAAAAAAATTGCAGGAATTCAGATAAATCTTAATCAAAATATAACATTAACTAAATAATTGATGTTGTTAAAAATGACATTTATTCTATCAATTTAGGAACATCCATCCCTCCTTCTCCAACACCCAGGAGCAACCAATCGCAAAAAATAGTCTTTATATCCTAATAACATAATAAATGAAAAAATAAGTATTTAATTAGTTTAAGCAAGGGATTAGATTCACATAACATTAAGTTCAATGATTAATAACTTTAAACATGCGAATCCTCAGTGAGAATATCTTTGAACTTAGTTTAGTCCATTGAGGAGAATCATGTTCCATTGGCCCAAATAAACTTTATTCCATGAGAGATATTTTATGATACTAAAAGAAGAAAAAAATACCAGAAAATTATATCCAAATCAATCAAGCATGGTCCAATTAGATAGTGTTCCCAGAAGATTATATTTTTTTAAGTGTTAAAATTTATAGATTATGAAAAAAAAAAAAGATAAATCAGTGGTGAGTAGTGTATAAAAAATAAAAGTGAAAAATGTAGATTTTTTGTGATTTTAATTAAATGGAGCAAGAGCATAAGCCAAATATGGGATTAAGAAACACCACAACTGATTTTTTTAAAAGTGAAAAGTGAAGAATCACTCATTTTTTTTTTAAGCAAAGAGCCCCTACGTTGTGTTCTTCCTAGTTTGCTATATTTCATGAAGTTGTATTATTATTATTAATAAAAGGCCGGTGCTTTCAGGATATACCCTTCCCCCAAGAATCTTGATTGCCATTTTAATTTTATCAATGTGCAGCAGAAGAAATAATATGTGGATAATCTGAACCCTTTACCCATACAGAAAATTCATAAAAACTTGGTTCAGAATCCCAATCATGTTGGAGGAATCCACCTTATCGATCCAGTATATCTTAACTTGCTAACTATGACTGGACATAAATGTACATGAACTTCAAGAACCGGTGTAAGTTTATTGTTTATATACTAAAATATGGATTAAAGAATCAAATCTATAAAAACGGATTTCTTCAAAGGATAAAGGATGCTGATATTGAGTCAATAGACTGGGAAAAAAAAGCTTCGTAGGAACATAGAATCAGTTAAAGGATAAGCCACTTGTGAGTGAACATGTGATCTTTCAGAACATATATATTCTGTTTTCACTTTGCAATAAAAGGGACATATATTGATTTTCAATCTCATGTGTTCAAGTTTCATAGATACTTGAATAATACTTACTTATCTGAAAGGAATCATCACTTGTTGTCCAGCAAATGGCCGCGTTCGGCATTTTGGCTTTTCTTGTTTCCCCTATTTTGTAGTTCTTCTACATCATATATAATTTTCTATATAAAGGGTGATCCGCTGATGAATTTTTAATTGAGGAAAACTAGAAATCTTTCTTATATCTAAGAATATCTATAGTACCCTTTGTGGAATTACAAATATGGCACCAAAAATAGACCTTATTCGAGGAGGCAATGAAGGTTTTTCGCTCATGAAAGAATGCGTAAAAGCGAAAAGGCCTGCTGCCCCCAAAACAAGTACTATAGTTTGTTGTTACCCGTGTCATCACCAGGAGAATCATACTTGTCAGGTAAAACCAACCGAAAAAATAATGATCTTGTATGAGGTGGTGCAGTTTCCTGGTGGAGTGGCAGTTATGGACTATTCTCAGAGGGAAAATGCAGCTGCGGCCTTGTAAATTTTATGGTTTAGCATTATTGTTCCTATAATTGGAGATTACATTTGTACACAAGTTAAGAATGTACTAGTTATATGTAGATGAAGTCTGGATTTAATGTAACACTTGTTATACTAGAATGCCAAGTGTGTTGGCATCATAATACTTTTTTTTATCATATTTTGCTTCCTTTTTGTCACATCAAGTGGTTTGATACATTGCACCGTTAGCAATTCATTGGATGGTGCTCGAGCTCGAACGCACGGGCTAAATGATAGCAATATGCAAGCGATCCCTACCTCCCAAGATATTCACAGAAGGACCTAGCTAACTGTTTGTATCAGTATCACACTACAAGAATAAATGCTTATGGTGACATTCATAAATGTCATCATATTCAATATTTAGTGACATTTAAGTTTTAGTGACACCTCCAACAAATGTCGTCTATTCCAATGTCGTCTTAAACTTCATGACATTTTTTAATGTCATTATAAGATGTTAATGATAACGTCATACGTGTTATTAATTATTCATATAATGACAATTTTAAATGTCAGGAAAACATATGTTTTAAAGACATTTATACATGTCTTGTTATTATAGCAATAATGACAAATTTATATGTCAGTTAACATAATTTATAAAGACAACTAAAAGTGTCGTGTATATTATTTATATTGACAATAAAAAATGTCACTAATGATATGTTATAAGGTTAATTTAAAATGTCTCATTATGTAATCTGTAATGACACTTAATGTCTTCAATACTAGTATATAAAGATATTGAAAATTATCATTAATAGTTGTTTATAATGACTTTTTGAAATGTCTTCATATGAGTTTTAAAATGACATTTTGTATGTACATTATAATGTTCTATTGTGACATAAAAAATGACATATTTTATGAAATGTCATTGATTTTCAATATTTTCATGATATAATATTAATTCAAGATATAGCAAATTAACATAAATACAAATACAAAATTTTAAAATAGAAATTAAATTGCTAATAAATAATTGTCATTAATTTTGTAATCATTAATGTATAAGACTGACAAATTTATTATCTCAAAAAACATCTATATCCCAACAAATGTACCAAATGTATTTAGTTTAAGAACTAACAAACAATTAAGTCTTGTAAAGCAAAACATAAGCAAACTTGTGACGCATCTTCATTATTCAACCATCTCATCTTAAGCAAAATCCAATATTCTTGTCACCTACAATAAAAATTCATATATTTGTATGAATGAAATAAAATTAAAGAAGCACAAAATAAAGAGATTAAAATTTAATTCAAACTAGTGAATATCATACCAAATGATAAACTGGAAAATTATTTTTTATCCAAATGCACCTAGTAGAAATCTTCCTCATTAAGTGTCAACTGCAAATGTAATTGATATTGGTTTAAAAAGATACTAACATGACGAACATAACAATAAATACTAGTTAATTGAAAAGTTGAATATCATACCAAATGACAAGGCCATGCTATCATTCCTCCAAATGTATCCCCAACCTTTTGTAAAAGATTATATGGCCTAATCAAACTCTCTTCCCGTTCTAGGACAATCTGCACAAGTATTATTTCAACAAAATATATGCAAATTGAGTTTACTATTAAATTCAAGAATACTGCATACATGGATAATCAACATAATTTGGATGGATCACAGCTGACGGGTGGATTCTTGAGCTGTAGCTATAATCAGACTTCCTATAATGACTGTCAACAAAAGCAAGGAACAACTCCCAAAATCAGCCCAATGATATTACTACCCAGGAATTCCAAAACAACAGTCTTTGTTAGTAACAACTTTAGACTTGCTTTTTTTCCCAACTTAAATCAGTATTGTACTATTACCTAGTATTGTAGTACTACCTTTTATCGAAAATAATTAAATATATACCTGGTGATAATAGGTTGGCATCCATGTAAGAAGGATGAAAGTTCCCCAGTTGTGACAAAAATGAGACACTATCAGAGCCCATACTGGTTTTTTTGTCAATATCAATTTCCATGGTATAGACTTTACAGGTTCAATCACTTTACTGTTGCCAAGAATTAGCTTCTTTTCATCAGGCGATAACTGGGGGTCCTCAAGTGGTGAGATGTATGCCTACATCCAGTACTCCTTGTCAAAACCAAATGGGTAAGCAATTGATGGCAGAATAATTTCTTGCGATAAAAAACGTATCAATTTAAATGCAAATTGAAAATTTGCAACCAAATCATATACTAGTCAAGAATTGACCTGGCTGAGCCACCAAGTGAACCAAACTGTACCCAGAGAACCAAATGAAAAGAAGACGGATGGCCAGCCAAATTTATGGATCAACATTGGCGAAAATGATAGACCAGTTACGGATCCAAGAGACAGCAAAAGCAAGTCACGCGAAATTACACACCTGCCACTGGGAAGAGGCCAAAAGAACTCTAGGCCTGATTGACCTTACATATAGAAATGCAGCATCGGGGGTCATCTTCTCGTGTTTGACCTATATTAATGTCATAAAATTTGACGTAAGAATCTCAAATAAAAAGTCTCGAGTGTGCTTATTTACATACGTATAATTACACATACCGGATAACAGAGAACAATTGTAGTGCTGCGGCCACGACCAGCCTTGCAGTGAACATATATAGTTTTGCCACAAATTGTATTCTCTGGAAAAAATAAAACATTAGCACGACACTATTGAGGTAATGAAGTCAAGCTACAGTTACCATTTAAAATAATATAAAAAACATAAAGTAATTTATGAGGTTAAGAACGAATTTTACTGTGAATGAATTCTACAGCTTGGCAAATATCCCCATACACAGGAGCAAAAAGATAATCTCTTGTAGGTATCACCAAGTGCTCAATGTTATAATCCTATAAAGAGAGGCGAATATTGATCAGGTAAAATTAATATTTTAATAAAAACAAAGAGTTTTTACAATGTTTCGTCCATCAAAACAAATGACTATCTCAAGTTTTCTTGCTGATGGGGTTTGCTGACAAATATTACCCAATATGGAAAGTTGAGGGGCATGCGCAAGCCATGAAATGTGAAGTCAATAAATCAATGTTTCATAATTAAGAAAGCTATGATGAATCCATTAAATAGCGTAGCAAAAGTTTTAAATGATAAGTTTGAAGACATACATGATACAGGGATGTTGGAACTAAAGTTTCATATGGTTCGTTCAAGGTAACCACACCACCTACACCAAGAGCTTTCAAGCGCGGAACATCAGTGGGAAATGGTACAGCACCTAGCAAAATAAACTAGCCAAACGAAAAAACTGCAGCTTTAGAAATGTGATAATGATAACAAAGGGAGGCATCAAGAAACGATTATTAGAGGTAATTATGTCCAGGTGAGTACTGCAAAATGTGAGTCAGTCAGTGACCATGCAAAAAAAAATCCAACGAGAGACTTAATAAGACGCAGATACATTAGCAAGTAATAGTACCAAGTTATACATTCAAGACATAGAAATGACAACCAACAAGACACATCTCGCTAGGCGGTGGACATAGAAAATCAGGTTCATGGGGGGTCAAATGCATATGGGAGGGGTGACATGCAAATAACATAATTTAATACAAATTTTTTTCATGTACCCAATACAATACACTACCATAAGTTATGCCAATATACATGCTTCCACCTTGCTCGTCCATGGTAGGGACATTTGGTATGCATCCACTGGAAAAACATATACTCAAAATTTTATAAATTTGACCCCCAAATAAATGTATTCCATTTTTCTCATCCTTTTGATTAAGTTGGCTATCACCAAAAATAAACGAGATTTTGACGGAAAATGGTAACTGGAAATGGTCAAACCTACACTAGAAAAAAAGCTATAAAACAAAATAAACTATATCATTAGACCATAAGCACCTTCGATAACAATAGTCCACCAATAGAACTACAATCTGTGTTGCAAATATCAACTGTCAAAGTCAAATCTAAGGGGTGAACTAGATTTATCATCGGCAATAAAAATAGTTCAAATTGTAAAATAATAGATTGTAACTCATGTAGCCGAATAAACAAGAAAGATTGAAACAGTCCGTTGCAAATTTTATGTATACCTCATCGACCCTATCCCACCACCGAAACTCAGACTGAATCTTATTTCTGACAACATTGTACAGCAATGTGGGATAGAACAGACAAAGCCCGTTTCGCATCCCAAACAACAATAGCCCCTTCTGCAACATCATTATTGACTTGCTGCTCCCCATTCTCACAACCTCCCTCACTCAGTTCCTCAATATACATTTCTCAAATCCAATAAACAGATTACCAACTAAAAATTGAACTAACTTTCGAAAAGCCCTATCAAGAAACTTCGCTGTAATTATAAGAATCAAACGACCAATTCAAAATAAACACAACCCTCCCTGATTACAAAACCAAGATTTGATCTTTCCACCAAATGAGAAAATTTCAAAAACTGCCCACATATAAAAGCTTCTAAAAAAGCCCTCAAAATGACAACCAAAATCAAGAATTCACCACAAATAAATTAAAATCACACCAACTCATTTCACATCAAACAGCAAACTCTCCAATTTCTCATTATTGGACAGCAAACCCGTAAATCCCAAGAAAAGAAATGCAAACTAGAATCAAGCGCAATTCGTTGTGACTAAGTTCGCAACAAAACATTATATTCGAACACTCCTCTATTCTCAATCAAGAGAATATCATAAACCAATCAAGCGAATATTTAGCGACAAAGAAGAACACAGAACAATATTTATGTTATGAATCAACTTTGTAATCACAAAAATTGTGACTCAAATCGAACACTCCTCTATTCTCAATAAATCAATCAAGCGAATCAAATGAATCGAACACACTTATAAAATCGAACTCCTATTCTAAAATCGAACACTCTTATAAAATCGAACTCCTCTTATAGAATCAAATGAATAGAACTCCTCTTCTCTATGAATCGGACACTCTTAACAAAAAACCGTGACCAAAATCTCTTACAAAACAAGGGATTCGGAACTTACCGGAGATGAGCGGCTGGACAAATCTGAAACTGAGAAGCGGCTGGACAAATCTCAAACCGTGACACTAGAAAAAAGAAATAAGAAGCAAGGATTAGCGGCTGAACGAGGGAAAAGAGAAGTTCGCAAGAGATTTGGGAGAAAGAGCGCGAGAGAGATTTGGCACACTGTATAAATTAATCCATCGTTCTTTCCTTTTTTTCCTTTTAATTAATTTTTTTTTTAGTTTTTTAATGAGAGTGAGAGATTAAAAAATTGGAAATGAGTGGGAAAAATAAGACTTTTAGTGGCATTCATTAAAAACGTCATTATAACATATCTAATTTAATATTTTTTTTATTAAAAATTTTATGTGTAACCAATGTCATGATATGTACGTAATAACGACATTATTTTAAAAATGTCACTAAGAAAATGTCAGTATAGCCATTTTTTCTTGTAGTGTCAGGGACAGAAGACTCATCTTCGTCTGGTAGAACTCGCACCCACAGCTGAAAGGATGATGAAACATTATAAGGCATATCAAGTGACAAAGTATTAAACATGGACGATTCAATGACAAAATGTATGGCTAATTACACTCTCGGGTTTCTTCATATATCAGGATAGGTGTTTTAGAAGACGTCATCTAGAGCCGCCTAGGAGTTGGGCTGTATTTCATCCTCCCCGTTTTAAAAAGGCGGTTGACTATGGACACTGTTTAAATTATCGGTCGTTATATAGAATTTTTTTATTTTTTTAAAAAGATTGTTTGATGTATTTTTTAATCAATTTGTATAGGATAAGGTGGATGAATATGTCATTGATTTTGAACTTGACTCCGATATACAAGAGTTATTGAAAAAATATGAAAATGAATAAGAAGAATTAGATATTTAATTAAAAAATAAAAACCGTTTAGGTGGCCGTCTAAGCGTCTCTTTGTCTCACATTGGCAGATAATGAAAGTATAAATTTCTTCATAAGGGCTTATAATACAGTCATATGGAAACTTAAGTTAATCATTTTTATAAAGCGGAGACGGATACAAAGTAGTTTCTATAGGAGCCTATTATGCAGTCATGCAGGCGTTAGCCTCTACCCGTGAAGTGACAGAATGGTATCAGAGACGGTCACAAGCAGGAACATCGAAAATAAGTATTATGCAGGGCAAAGTGCTATGTGGAAGGCAGTCAACTCTTGAACCTGCGGGAGAAAGTACTACATCACGGGAGTCACTTTTTGAACATGTCGAAGTCATTTCTAGATTCTTGGCGATGGTGGATCCATGGGCATGTCACGACGAGGATGTTGCATACTGAAAGAAGTGTGATTGTGATACCTTCGTCTTACATTAGTAGAAAATAAAAGTTTAAAATGTTTTATAAGGGCTTACAATATATTCATATAGCAAATTGGATTAACCATTTCCGTAAAGTGAGGGCGGATACGAAGTAGTTTTGATATGGTCCTATTACGTAGTCGCCAATGGGCAGACGTTGGTTTGGGCGTGACACTAAATGTCTAGGAGCTAGGTGGTGGGTGGCCAGCCTGTCTACGATTGTTTAATATTAGGGTACCGATTTCTCACACTCAAAGGGCATCAGAAGTTTTAAATTCGACCTTTGAAACCGGCCTTCGGCGTCATATGTTTATTTAACATTCATATGGTGTTTTAGTTTGTATAAATGTGCGTATAATATACTAGACTCCAAACTACTCTGAAATTAGCAGAGATGACCTTTGTTGTATCTCCCTTCGAATGGATCTCCGCTTTTTGATCGTCAAAATAGGTCCACAATTAGATAATGTTTTCCTTGTTTAGATTGCAGTAGTAATTACAAACATATTTGTCTTGAGACGGTGACATCTGAATTTCCAAAATCCAGAGAGGGTGAAGCTATGCGAGACACAGCGCCAATGGAACAACACGGCCGAAATTTTTTCCACAAACTTGTAGTGGCCGAGACTTGCTGTGCAATTGGAGAGAGTTTTGGTGAACTTTTGTGTGCAAAAACGCGGGTTATTTCACATGACCCTCAATGAAATATTTTTAGAGATTGGTTCTTGATCTCATTAGGAGTCCCTCTCTCATCAATATTCATATTCCTTGTCTCACCATGAATGAACATCTCCATACCTTTTTTTTACCAATGAAACATGATGTTTGCATCATGGATGCTAGTATCAACTATCAAGCTCAAGCGAACTTTATCCTTATTTTAGGCGGCTGATTCGGCTAGAAATGTGTTCACAATATACGGTGTACTTCCTAATGAGTTTAGTGATCTTACGTTGAGAAGCAGACCTCATAATACTTATTGTATATTCAAAGACTTTATCTATGTAGCTTGCATGGGAATACTGATAAAACATAATATCATAATTGAATAAAACCTAAAAAATTATTAAAATAAAAATCGTTTTACATTAAAGTCCATAAAACTAAGCCACAAGTTAGCTCACTAGACACCTACTCTATCATTTAGAACATTGATCATTATGTGAACACTTAGCTGGTTACAAGTTTTAGGCGTAGGCTCACTATGTAACTAATTTACGTAGCAAATTTTTTTCTTATTCGTTTACTAGCTTCGAAAACTCCTTGGTTAATAAGCTAGACATGTAGAAAAGTCGTCTATAAAAAAAAAAATTTAAAGACATTGAGGCAATTACATTAATTTGCGTAATCACAATGATTTTTTTCCCCTTATATTTTAGCTACATTTTCAAGACAATGCTCCACACCTTTCAAGCTTAAAGAATAAATTCTGTAATTAACCATTCATTTAAAGCCAAGCTTCAAGAACCTGTGGTCACCATTATTATTCTTCATGACGTCATAATGTGTGATGTGTGCACTATAACTCATTCGAGTCACTCACAAGATTCTCACCTATCGAGGTCTCGTTGCTTCCAAGAATGCGCTGCTTTGTGCTATCTTGAGGCCATATCTGTTCAGCCATGAATACCATATAAGAGAAAAAAATTTCATTATTGGTCCACACCGTTTTTTGTTAGGTCAATTTACAGTCTTAGCTTACTAATTTACATTGTTTCTTCAATCTTATTCATTTAACTTAGACATAGACATGTCAACAATATTCGACGTCATATCAACAATTTTGGTCTGATAACTTCATTTTCCCCACATTCTCATGTAAAGGACTAAAATTGGGGATAAATTCAAATTAGTCAACTAAAATCCTAAATTGATAGACATGTCTAAAAATGGAAAACGTGTCACAAAACTGTAATTTTTAGGACTAAATAATTTACCAAACTTTCATCTCTGCAGAACTATCTAGTCAAATTTTCTTTTTCTGTGCTCCGTTTGAAAGGAATCAACAAAGTTACGAAACTACAGTGTATTTTCCTCGCTCTCTCGTTGAACTCGTCCTCTATATATAGCATAAATCCCCACAAAACTTCATAAACCAAAACCAATTTATATCACAAATATAATAAACACAGAGATGGCCAGCGAGAGTGAACTTGCAAAGATCGCAAGAGAAGGCTTCTTTATAATAGAAAAACACTTCGTAAAAAGGGGAAAACCTACTCCTCCGCAGAAAGCTAGTCTTCCTCAGGCATACGCTCCACGCAGACATTCTTTTCCGGCTAAATGGCCGGAATCAAACAACTATTACGTGTATAATCCGCAGGAGTCTCTCGTCGTCTATCAGCCTGTTGAGTCCACGGCTACTACAGCAGAAGCTACTGTCATAACTGGCCATGATGCAGCCATGTTTGCTGGTGATAATAATGTAAGGAGGAACCTAATGCGTACGGCTTATTAATTTGCTGTATACAAGTGTAAGATCTGTATGAAATGTTGGGTAATAGTAGTATTGTGTATGCTAGGTTTGCCGGGCTTGTACCAAAGTTGCAGTGCTTTGCGCAGTCTAAATAAATAATATAACAAAGTTTATTGGATATATATTTGTTTCTTTTGCAGTGTTCGAACTTAAAAAATTTAGTTATGGTTTGACACACACATATGCTTCTAAAATCGTGACAATTAATTCAGACATGGAAAACAAATAGTAATATTCTAGATCTTCCGAGGTTGTCCAGTTTAAGGCCTTTCAAGTTAAATTCTTGCATCGTATAATTTGGGAAGTTGTGGTGTTTTCTGTTTTCGTCCTCTCACTTGTCAAAATTGGGTCTTAATCATGTAAGTTATCTTCTTTTTTTAAGTTTATAGTCATTCCCCGAGTCTAGCGCATCAGACACGTCAAGAATTCTCTAGTACCACATGAGCATTCTCGTCGTCACATCATCGCTCCGGCGAAATAAATGAAAAATTTACGGGACTAAGATGGAACTTTGACAAATCAGATGGTGAAAAAAAAAAAAAAAATAACGATTTACATGACGATTTTAGTAATTTTCACCGTATAATTTTGCACCAACAAGATAGTTTTATAGTTTTCAAATGTTACTTGGGAACCTACAGAACTTCTCTGTGATCCGTTTGGAGGAGTAGAAGTATTTGTACCAAAAGATTCAACTATACAAGGAGTAATGTATTCCCTGTAACATCACTTCAAATCTATTGTATCCATTTGGTTCAAAATTATAATGAAAAATTTGAGGTTTTTATGTTTGCTGCATACACTTTTATGTTTTAAATCCATTAATTTTAAATACTTTGATTTAAAAACCTCCTACAAATAATTTTAAATACTTTGATTTAAAAACCTCCTACAAATCCAAATTCATCAATAGAAACGCAACCTAAAAGTAATTATGGTCATAACGAAGGTTTGATTGGAAAGATTAATACTTAATTCAAAGGCATAGTTTTTTCCTCTGCATAGGTTGTTTTTTGGAATAAAGTTGCATGATTTTACAAGGTTGTGTTGTCACACTCCTGAGATTATATACTATGGTGTAGCTTTTTAGCGATTTGTTTGGTGTGTATATATATATATATAAATATATATATATATAGACAAAAACTTGTGTGAGATGGTTTCACGGGTCGTATTTTGTGGACGGACCTCTTATTTGGGTCATTCATTAAAAAATATTACTTTTATGCTAAGAATATTACTTTTTATTGTAAATATAAGTAGGATTAACTCGTCTCACGGATAAAAATTCGTGAGGACGTCTCACAAAAGACCTACTCATTTGTATATATATACTTGAGTCGTAAATGAGGCACTCGACCTGAATAATATTAATATAATAATATTATGATCAGGACCTGGGCATCCAAATCTTAGTATTGAATAATTTGATTACTGAAACTACAGCTTTCGAGTTGTTCATTATTCTTTTGTGAGATACTCGAAACCGAAAGTTTCAAATATTCCTTTCAATATGTCATGTACCCAATTACGATACCTAAACGTGATATCTATCAAAATATATAAAAGTTAATAATTTTTGTTAATGTATTCCACGTATATTGATAAATATTCATTATCAAACATAAATTTGGGCTAGCTCCTAAAGTAGAATGAAATTTCTCCCTGTTTACTAGAACTTTTAAATTTGATAACTCTAGATTTGATAAATTTATTTGAAATAACTTATTTCCTAACGAAACTTTTGTTTTCATATCTTGTAAGATTATATTCAAGGAATAAACTCTAGGACTAAAGAAGCTTATAAATAAGCAAATATAGATGTTAGGATTGATTGTTGAAGCAGAGATTAAGACGTCACAGGAGATCAAACGTGTACAATGGTAATTTAATAAAGAGCTCAGAGCCAAGACATATTGAAGTATTGACATGTAGTGTCAAAGATATTCATGCACAATATCTAACCACTTTAATGATTAGTTATGTTTATCAAAGAGGATTTTGGTTTCACAAATGTTGCATCCGTAGTTTTGGTTATTTGATTGATAATTGTTTTGGATTCACTTTGCCCCCCACTTTGTTAAGAGAGTTGGTTTTTCTTTATTCCCAGGTACTAATTTTGTAAATTGACAAGTTTTTTCAATTAATCTTTTTCCATGAAGCTACGCAAAAGTATATACACTTATGCATTATTAATTTTGTCTAATTTTATCCATCAAAGATTATTGTGTGACATTATATTATTTTTTTGCATGTTGTGTTAAGGTGTTTCACCACTGCATACAACACGTATATCCGATTCAATCAATCTCCATTTATTCAGTATTTTTATGTCAAACAACTTTTTCAATTGATATCAAGAGCGACACTTGATGTTTACTAAGTGGGATTCTGGCTATTTGTGTTTGAACAGGAAAAAGTATTATCGACGTGTCAACTGTCAACATTATACTTCGACAACGAATTTTGGATGAATCCTACAACGCTCTTTCGATAGTCGACGTGAGGTCCTACGTAAAATCTATTGAATAAAGAACATGAAAATGTATTATAGATGGTTGGAATCCACCAAAGACTACTATTGAAGATGATGACAGTTTTATTAAAACATAAAGTGCATGGACGACAGATGAATTCCAGATTTCGAACTTCAACTCAATGTCATCTTCACGTCAGTTGACATAAATATATCCAGTCTAATCAATAATTGTGTCTCTGCCAATGATGCATGAGAAATCTTTCAAAACACTATGACGAAGATTCTGAAAGTGTGAAAGAACCAAACTAAGAATGTTAACCACCAAGTTTGAAGATTTGATAATGAAAGAAACAGTATCTATTGGTGCTAATGATCGTCGACTGCGTGATATTGAAAATGAAGCATCCGGTCTTGGTGATCAGATTTCTAATGGAAAACTAGTCAGTAAGGTGTTAAGATCACTTCTAGAATTATTTAACATCAAGATATGTGCAATCGACGAAGCCAAAGACACCACCAATCTTTTTTAGATGACTTGATAAGTTCTCTCAGAATTTTTTGGATGAATCTGGATTTACAGAAGAAAGGAAAAGGAAATACCATTACATTCCAAGTGTCAAATGAAAACTACAATGATGTATTTGAACTATTTTAGGAAGTCAACGAGTATAATATGTGTGAAGAGTCCATCTCACTGATCACAAATAAATTTGGAGAGTATCCAAAGAAGATCAGAGACAAGAAGAAATCGAGCCAGCAGCTTAAACTTCCTAACATTATTGTTCTCGAGAAAGCCCAATGGATTTCACATTCTCGAGGACAATTTCGACCAATGAATGATTGAAAGATTCTATAGGATGTCAAAAGACTAAACTCGGTTCAATGCAGAGAGTGTTCTGGCTTCAGACATTATGCTAATGAATGTGCCAATAGACTTCTCAAAAACAAAGGATTAAATGTCTCACTAAGTAATGAAGAATCTGACGAATAACAGGGATTCAGTGAAGGGGAGAATCATACTTCTATGTTTGCACTATTACAGGAGGAAAGTTCCATGCAAGTTAATCACCTGAGTGTTTTATCTAGTGTCACCTAGTAGGAACACAACTCCAAATTCATCAAGTTCTATATGTATCAATGTACAAACTCTAATGATTCAAGTGATCTGAAAAATCAGGATGTATATGAAGAAGAATTCACTTTGGAAAGTGTACAGATACTCTTTGAGTAACCATATGTTGATTGGATCGAAAGGAACAAACTGAACTTGATTCTCTCGAAAGAGAATATAGAGTTAATAGGTTGTGTAGTAGTATTCAAATATGATATTATTGTGTACTCACTAAGTGAGTAAGATCACAAGGAACATCTTCATCTCACTCTACAGGCAATCAGAGAAAGAATTATACGCCAAATTCAATAAATATGATTTTGACTAAAGTTCGCCACTATCCTGGGTCACATAACCTCTGAAATGGGCATATCCGTAGACCCCCCAAAAATTAAAGCAATCATGGAGTGACCTCAACAAAAAACTGTAACCGAAGTCTAGAGTTTTCTAGGGTTGGATAGCTATTATAGAAAATTTGTCGAATTTTTTTTTTTCAATAGTCATTGCTCTCACTAAACCTACACAGAAAAACTCTAAATTTGTTTGGAGTAAAGAATGTGACAAGAGCTTCGAGGACCTGGAAAAGAAACTCGCTTCTACCCCGGTATTAGTTCTCCCTGAGTAAGGCAAGAACTTTATGATTTACAGTGATGCGTCAAAAAGAGGGTTGGGATGTGTCTTATTTTATTCAAAATTAATTGTGTAATAAATTATATTATTCCACTACGTGTTCTGATTCACAATCTCCATTTATTCAGTAATTTTATGTCAAATAAATCTTTAAATTTAAAAAGATCAATAAATTTGAATAAGATCTAACCGTAAAAAAAATGCTTAGCTCACCCCATTGGCATCCACATTGGTGAAACCCTTCATGTCCACGTATTTTTGTATGGAGCTTTGCGTTGACACAAATATAAGGAAATAAAGTTGTGTCTTGGTTAACCGCTTTAAAATTTTACTTACTGGTAATCTTTTGATCATAACACACTTGTTTTGCTTCATTCCTTATTGAAACATTACTCCTACAAGAAAATTTTTGATTTCGTGACCAAATGTGAAATTTATTAAATTGGAAATGAATTTGAATATTTTTATCTTACCAAGTCTATGCGTGTTAAAAGATATGGAATAAATTCCAAGTCAAATGAGTCAATATCAGCATCTGAATAAATCTTACCAAAATTTTGGTCCAACGCAAATTTTACGACTTGTACCTATTATAATACTGTAATTTGAATTAGAAAAAAAAAAAATCAAAACCATTTGAATTGTAGTCTTTCAAGTAGTTGAAGTTTGTCTTAACATAGTAGTTTTACTCCCGTTTTTTTACATTTTAAAACTATTTCATTGAATTCATTAAATTATTCCAAATGTCGATTTTTTGAAAAAATAAGGTTGAAATTAAATTTGGAGTTTGGGTTAATATTCATTGAAAGAAAATCCTCCCAATTTTGTAAAAAAAATGGAAATGGTTTTTTCCTGCAGAATGCGTGAATCATTGACACAGAGGTAAATTATTTTTTTAAATTTAACGTAGTGATAAAAGCAACAAAAAAATTAAAATTAAAATAGTGACAAAAAAAGTGCTCTCATTCTTTTAAGCAGAAAATAAAAGTAGCTTAGTCATTTATAATTATCAATTCTATTTTTTTATTGTGGATTTTGCATTAAAATAGCAGAGTGCAAGAAAAAAAAAGTAAGAAAATTCATTTACAACTCATATATGCTGGGTTGAGTGTGCATAAATGAAAGTAATGTTTGGATGAGTGACGTTATGTCACTTGATCTGGTTGGCTAGGTGAGCCATAAAATTGGGTAACAATGTCTCTACTGAGAACAAGACTGATGGTAGCGAAATGGTACATTAGAGATAGCACCAACCTATAGACAAGCACATCCCCAAACTCATGGGTCCAACCACCAGACCCAATAGCAACCAAGTAGGTGCTCTCTACGCTGACATGAGTATAAGGAAATAAAGTTGTGTTAGCTAACACATATAACTTTTAGCCTAGTGATAAGCTTGATCCTAATAATTGATATCATAGTGAGGTCATGGGTTCAAGTCTCCAAAGAAGTATGTTTCTATACTTCTTGGGGAAATATGGGGTTAAGCTTTGTTGGAATATGGAAACGCTAGCAATTTTGAATTTGATAATAACAAAATATTTTATTGTGTGTCTAACATATTTACTCAAGTGTATAGCTGATAGATGTCGAGTTGGAAGATTTGAGAAGCTGGAACTCAAATATAGTCAAGTTGGAAATTGGCGAGCTGAGGTGTTTTGATGATATCTGATAGACAGTGATCCAAATGACCAATAAACCAAACTGATGGAAAGAAAAATCAATTCTATACTAGTCATATCTCAAGCCAACGAGACTAGTTCGGAAGTCAGCTGTGCTAATTGGACAATGCAAGAACGAATTGGATGACACGAATACAACTATTAGTTAGACATGAGCA
Source organism: Primulina eburnea (assembly GCF_022965805.1). Lineage (NCBI taxonomy): Eukaryota > Viridiplantae > Streptophyta > Magnoliopsida > Lamiales > Gesneriaceae > Primulina > Primulina eburnea. The sequence continues at coordinate 5,738,463 of NC_133104.1, forward strand.
GTTTTGATATTTTGTTCATATCTCTCAACTAGATAATCAAAATAAAATGATTCAGTATGTGTTACAAAACTAACACAAAGGCATTGTTTGGTACATGGGATAAGGGTGTGATTGATAAATAATCTCCCTTATCTCATGTTTGGTACCTTTTTAAAAAGCTCATGATAATTTCATAGGCCCTTGTTAAATAAATTTTGAGAAGGGTAAAACATCCTTTGTAAGAGGTGTGATAATTTTAATGTAATGATAAATACATTACAAATGACTTAATTACCCCAATTTAAATGCATTTAAGTTAATGTTAAATGTTTATTAAATACATACATATATACAAATATATAGATACATATATATACACACACAAATATATATATACACACATGTATATATATATGTGTGTATATATATAAAACGTAATTTCAGAATTGAGATATGCAATTACAAGATCTTGATAACAATTAAATATAAGTTTTTGTGATAGGGTTAATTTTGTCATTACAATTCAATATATAAATTTAATCACTCTTGTTAAAATCATATCAAACATTCAACATATTATCTTATCATTATATTTATCATTAATTTATCCTTATACTATAAATCACTTACTTATCATATCATATGTACCAAAGTGTACCTTAATAAAGAACATGTTACCATTTGTATATAGTCAGGTATTTTAAGTATAACTTTTTCACACGAACTCGAAAATGAGTGATTCTTAATTTTTTGAAATGCTAAGATAAAGTCTACAATTTTCATGCTCTTTACTTTGTCTGAGAATCTTCAAATAAAGAGTTATAATCAAGATAGAGAGCAGCTAGACTTGGTCCAACTCCAGCATCTGTCGGACCGGACCAACTCGAGCCACACCTATATTTGGACCAACTCCAGCCGCAGTCGGACCTAACCAACTCCAGACACTCCAGTATAAAATTATCCCAATATTAAAAATGCCAGCAACTCGAATACGACCATTTTAAGTCAAAAATCATACAGAATCTTTTCAAACAGTCATATTATAGTTTTAAAAGGTCATATCATTCTTGAAGGTAATAAATACAATCCTTTGAATATCAAACAATAATATTTTGATTGGGATTCAAATCATGAGCATATTATAACAAGAAACAAGCTAGAATGAGAGCGAAACCAAGAAAAAAATGTGATGATACATTTGAGAAACATATATTATAATAGTTTAAATCTTCACACAAAATCACTAATACATATACATGAGAATTGTTCTTCAAAGAATATCTGAATGATATTCTTTACACAAAAACGTTAAAGATTATGTTGTAGTCTTGTCAAAAGAGACTTTTAATAATATGCAGATTGTAAGGTTGCAGCCAACAATCGAGAATGTAGTAGGAGTTTGATTAGGTAAGAGACAAAACATAAATAAAAGTGGGTCTATACAAAGAGTTTTACCAATCAAAGTCTTATAATAGATACCTTCCTAAATGGAAGAAGGACATAGGAGTTTTTAATCTCCGAACATCCATAAAATTTGTTCATCTTTATTATCGCTTTTAATTATAGTTGTTTTGATAGGCATTGTTGAAGCATTTTATGTGTTCTTTCAAATACCAAAATATTACATACAAAGTATTTGATAAAATGTTTTAGGCAAACCGTTTGTATACATTCAACTTGCATATATTTTAAATATTTTTCAAAATGTTTGATCGTTTTTTAGAGTAATTATTTTGAGTTTTTTTCGGTTGATTTTGAACCAAGATCAATATAATTTCTCGATACTTGGTTTATTTTTTAACATTTCAAGAACGAGCTACTGTAAATCACGTTTTGCTAAAAAAAATTATTCACCTCTTCTAAACTTTATTTTGATCACAACAAGTGTGCAGAGTGTGAGTAGTACTGAGATGTGTGACCTCCTAGAAATTTCTCGTGCGTCAAACTGGTGAGGTAGCGTCTCTTGATATGATTGGCTAGATGGACCGTAAAATAGTGACGTCAGATCTTAAAGAATAATATTGTCTCTAGTAGGGACCAGGTCAGTGGTAGGGAAAGGGTAAGACTGGTGTCTAAGAGATATGAGACACCATCAGCAGATAGACACGTACTTTTCCGGACTCATGAGTCTAATACACTGACCCATTAGCACTCAAGTAGACGCACTTTACGCTGTCAAGAATATAAGAAAATACAGGTTATTGATAATATATTTAAAACAATAATTTAAAAGGTAAATTGGTCAAAAATCTCCAAAAACAAACAAAAACTTGCTTTCAGACCCTTTGTCAGAAAAAATGTGTTTGAATTCTTTGGGCTCACATATCTTTTCTTGAATGAAATTTGGTACAAAACAGTAAAAATATAATACTAATATATGATATTTTAGTACCAGTTATTTCAAATCTAGTACTAATATATGATTTTGAGAAACCAAACATGTATATCTGTAGGGATCGGGAAAGAGTTAAGAGGGGGGGGGGGTGAATGAACTCTTTCAAGTTTTCTTATTTAAAAATATATTTTCAACCGTTTTCAGGCGGTTCGAAATATTCTTTCTCAAACGGTCGAAAGAGGTGAACTACTGAAGTGTGCGGAAACAATTCAAATTTTTCGACAGATATTTCTAGAGGTATGATGAACTAAACAACAGGCTTGAATAACACATGACAGTTTGCACTAAGTAAGAGACAGAGTTTTTATGGATGTTCGGAGATTGAATACTCCTACGTCACCCCTTCTTCCTTTGTTAGGAAGGATTCCACTAAAAGACTTTGACTTTACAAATTGTTTGTAACAGCCCAATCCAACCAGGACTTATTTCACTGTCTGCATTGGAACTCCTAGTGATCACTTTACACTTCTGGAATTTAAGAACCCTCAGTTCACCAGACTTCCAAACTTTAATCAAATAACCACAAGTTATTGATAGAACAGTAGATTGTTTTTGGTAGCACGAAAAGATCCTTGAATGATCAAATTTGTGTATGTGGAGCTGCGTGCAAATGAGCGATGATACAAATGTAGACTATGAAAGCGCTCTGAGATCTCTGTGAAGGCAAGCTGAGAAACTTTCTCAATAGATGTATGAGTTATGTGGCTTGCTTAAGTTTAACTTGCATTCCTCCCAGATGATATAGCCGTATGATTTAACGGTCAGAAAGTACAGTTAACGTAAACCTGAGCTTCTGAATCAGATAAGTCACTTTCTCATTTATGAGCAATAAATGTTCGCATTTAATCTTCCTTTTGCTTGTCATAAATTTGAAGCTCTTTACTTGAGGTTTACTCCTTTAGGCAACTGTGCTTATAGCATCAGGTCATGAAAACTGTCTCTGAATCGTCCTTTCTGGGAAGGAGAGATAAATGCACATCTTCCTTGGAATTGATGTGAGATCGTTGACTTCGAGAATTTGAATGCATTCAATCTGGTCAGAGAATGTCGTTTAGCCATAAGTGAGTCTCTTAAATGAACCGGTTTACTCTCGCTGTAATCTAAAGAATAAGCGGTTGAGAATTTCCAGCCGCGGTTGAGTACAACTTTATACACCAAAATTTCATTTCTTAACAATTTCCCCCTTTTTGTTGATGATAAAACTGTGCTGAAATTCTGTTAATCAGAACAAGGATAAGATTACTTTTTCTTGAGTTCTGATCCTTTGGCTTCCTTTTTCTTTAGAGCGGTCAATTCCTTTTGAATATGTTTTTCTTGCTCTCTTTCCCCCTTTTTGACATCACCGTGAACCAGGAAGTCCATAATCTCGGTTAATTGGGCACCTTGGGCATCCATTCGTTGTTCAATGCGAGTGATTTGCGACGAAAGACCAAGGCACATATTGACATTAATCGACTGATTGTTGGAAACTTTTGTAGTGATGGCAGCAAAGTCCTTAGATATAGTACCCTTGATAGACTGTAGATCTTCTTTTAGATCAAATTGTTTGCGGTTAAGAGCAAGGATAGACTGATCCATATTGGCAAGTCGGCTTAGAAGATCCTGATGGAAGTTTGCTTCGACAATTTCTTCTTCTCTAGGTGCTTCGGGATCAGCAAGTAGTTTGGTCTTGAAAGTAGTTAATGCAGAGGAGGTTGCTTTGGTCGATGATGGCGAAGGATGAATGTCAAGAGGTTCTTCCGTGATGCTCTCAATAAATTGATCAATGTCATCAGTGGATACAAAGTATCTTTGCTTGTAGTAACTCTGTCGGAGAAGATGAGGGCTGCGTTTGAGATTCTATCAGAGAAGCATCCTGAATAGGAGCTGGTGAAGATATAAGCGACTCCTGATATGGTTGAGCATCATCAAAGTCAGAAAGAAAACGTTCTGCTTCATTGACTGAAAGAACGGAGGCTTTGTTTGACTCAACAAGAGGCTGTGAAACAAGGATGCCAGTATCGAATGCGGTGAGGAAACACTTGGGACAACCGAAATATCTAGACCGCATTGTTGTTTGGCATAGGAAGAGTCTTCTTTCAGAAGTTTCTCAGAGGGTGTGGAAACGGTTTCTTCATGAGTTTGTTGATGGGTTTCAATAAGAGCTTTGGATTTATCACTTGTACCAGATAAAGTATCGTGACCAGTGGGAGAGGTTAGCTGTTGTTCTGACCGCGGAGTGTCCTTCGGAGAGGCAATGGGTGGCACTGGTTCTTTGCCAAAATCATCATGAACATCCATCAAAGAGTCAAACTTACTTGGTTCTGCAGTAGCTGGAAGATGGAGCGTAGTTCGCATTTGAGCGACTGACATAGCAAGAGACAGAGCGTCCATTTCAAGTTGAGATATGACAGCAGAGTCATCTTGAGCTGTAGGACAAGAAGGATCAAAATTTTGCCTTTTTAACTGAAGGATGACTCGAAGAGTTCTTTCTTTCATTTGAATTTCTATAAAATCGCGTCTTTGAAGAGCGATTTGAATGTCTGATGTCTCTGCCCATTCCAAAATGGATCGTTCAAGCTTTGCAGCAGATTTTAGTTTCCCCGTCTCGAGGAGTGAATCAAAAGATACAGCAGTGCGATATTTGACCCATTTATCAAACATCTTGATTTTTGACTCAACCGCTTCATTAACACGCTGACTTGTGAGGACGATTGCCGTATGAACTGCATGGTTTTTAGGTAGATTGGTACTCATAACCTGTTTGCCTTTGTCTGAGGAGAGAATAATCGGAACTCCTGAATAAGATGATTGGATATCTGTATCGGTAATTTGAATACCTTTTAACTTGGTAACCGATAATGATGGGATAGGTGCAGGAAGAAGTGGTGCAGAAATATGCTTGATTAGCTTAATCTGCGTTGCTTTAGAAGGAACGGTCCGTTTCTTTTTGAACACTTGTGAAACAGGAATGTCATCCTTAGATTCTTCATCAGAACTGGATTTCAGAACCAGCTTCCTTTTTGTTTCCTTGGGAGTGGAGACAAGCGCTTTCCTCTGTTTCACAAATTCAACCCCAGTTTCTGTTTTGACCGGTACGAATTCTTCATCCGTAGGTTTGTTTTTCTTAATGAATTTGTCAACCGATACCCATGAGAACAGCTTGGTCTTACCAACTTCAATCATATCAACTGGTTGAGCACCGGCAGAAATTAGCATGTGGCAAATTGGAACTGCAAAGCCTTGAGATTGGTTGTCTTTCTTCACCATGGCTACCAGAATGTTGAAAAGGATATCAGACCAGTTGATTCCTAGTTTAGATGAGATGGTTGCCATAACAAGGAATTTTTCCAGAGTGATTTTATCATAAGCACCAGCTTTAGCAAGAATTCCTTTAGCCACAATATCAGCCAACAATCGATATTCGATCTTTATATCTCGCTTCTGGCATGTTGGGTGAGAGATAGGAGAAGCAGTGAGTGAGAAGGTTTGACGCCAGATATCAGTATTACCATCTGGTAGTGTAGAGAAGTCAGTTACTCCAGCCGTAGGTAACTTGAACAATTCAGCAAACACCTTCTGGGTGAAAGTAAAGTGTTGATTCTGAACATAACAAAGAATTTCCCCATTTTGCATGTGAGCAGTTTCAAAGAACTCTTTTAGTAATGTGTCGGAGTATGAGTATCGACAGCCCAGAAAAGTTCGAAGCCCAGATTCTTCAATTGTACGGAACATGACCTTCATTGGTTTGTTGGGCATAGAGAAGACAGATGGAAAGTTGATAGCCACTGTATTCTGTGTAATGGAGGCAGCCATTTGATGATTCAAACAAGAAATTCTGTGAGATGGTTTCTGTGTAGTGAACTGCGATAAAGTAGCAAGGAGAACAATGAGGTAAGTGAGAGTATGTATGTCCGGTTCAAGAACGTACTAACAAGTCCACGTGGAGGACTGTTAGTGGAGAATTGTTTTAAAAATATTTGAAAATTTTGGACGGCAGCAAAATGAGTGTGATATTGATTTCAAGAAGATAACTGTCACTTAATATCGGGGCAGTCGAAAAAGTTTTGGGTTTGTTTTTCGAAAATGACGTGGATGAATTATATCCACAAAATATGAACCGGATCATTGATATTATTAGGTGGAACCGGTTAAATAAAATGATAATCATTCTGAATCATGTTCCCCCTAAACACGCGCATGAATGACATTGAACCGTCGGTAGCGTATGATAAAACTCTTCACATTTCCCACCGCAGTCATGATGATATAAGCCCTTGACGCTTGACTTCCTTCTATAAATACCAGCCAAGAGTTATCAATACACTCTAGTTTAGAAATATGGATAAAGATGGTAGTCCAGACTTGGCTGAGGAGTTCATGAAAGATGTGGTGGCTTCTAGGAAGAAGACTATCATGGATAAAGTGATGGAGAAGCCGCGGGCCATTTGGTCAAGAGTTCAAAAACTCCAGTCCGTTCTTGAGAGCGGAGAGGCTCCTTCTTCCAGATATATGGCGGCATTAAAAATATATAGGCGACGTCTTCGCGTGGCTGATAATGCTGGAATCTTTTCTGATGACGGCGTTTATCTTCTTATGCTGCTTAAAGAGAGGAGAGCTCTGAGAAAGGTAGCCATCTCAGAGGAGTTTGCACGTATTTCCGTCGGAGGGATGACCAGCTGGTTAGCCCTTTGGAGGTTGTACGTAGATAGGGAGATTAGGAGTGTCCGCCTCCGTCTTTGTTGATGTACTACTCTCTCCTTGCTTATGATGTATTATTCCCCTGCTAATGAAGATACTTATTTTATTTTACTTACTGGTGCTTGTCTTCTTCTTTTGTTTTCAAAATTAACCTGAACAAGCACAAGAAATAAACACATCATGATAAGTCAATCAAACCAAGCATATTGCGAAAATGGGAGAACTTAGCCTCGGGTAGTGGTTGTGTAAAAATATCGGCTGTTTGTTGATCAGTGTGAACATATTCAAGCCGTATTTCTTTCTTCATCACATGCTCTCGAATGAAATGATGTCGGATATCGATATGCTTTGTCCGAGAGTGCATGACAGGGTTGTATGTTATAGCTATTACACTTGTGTTGTCGCAAAATATGGGAGATTCAGCCGTTTGGATTCCATAGTCTTTTAACTGTTGCTGAATCCATAATATTTGAGCACAGCAGCTTCCAGCTGCTAAATATTCTGCTTCAGCGGTTGATGTGGCAATAGACGTTTGCTTCTTGCTGGCCCATGAAATAAGTCTTTCCCCTAAAAATTGGCATGAACCGCTTGTGCTTTTTCGATCGATTGCATCCTGCATCTGAGTAACCTACAAGGTTAAAACTTGAATCTTTGGGATACCAAAGACCCACATTTGCAGTTCCTTTCAAATATTTGAGTATGCGTTTAGAGGCAATAAAGTGAGATTGCATGGGTTTAGCTTGAAACCGTGCACATAGGCATACAGCAAACATAATGTCCGGTCGACTTGCAGTTAGATATATTAAAGACCCAATTAGTCCTCTGTACATTTTTGTATCCACCGAAATTCCCCCTTCGTCTTTATCCAATTTGATTGATGAACTCATTGGAGTGCTAGCCGGAGAGCAATTTTCCATGCCGAATTTCTTTAACATATCTCGAGTATATTTGGCTTGATTAATGAAGATACCATTTTCAGATTGCTTGACTTGCAGTCCTAAAAAATAGTTTAATTCGCCCATCATGCTCATTTCAAATTGTTCCTGCATCATCTTAGAAAATCTTTCACACAGCTTAGTATTAGTTGATCCAAAAATAATATCATCTACATATATCTGAACAAAAAGTAAATGATCATTCTTGAAAAATGTAAATAAGGTTTTATCGATTGTACCAATAGAAAATCCATGGTCGAGCAGAAATTTGGTTAGTGTGTCATACGATGCTCTTGGGGCTTGTTTTAGTCCGTATAAAGCTTTATCCAATTTGTATACATAATCAGGAAAGATATGGTTAACAAAACCGGGTGGTTGTTCTACGAAAACTTCCTCATTTAATAGACCATTCAGAAAGGCAGATTTAACATCCATTTGATATATTTTGAAGTCCTTAAATGCTGCAAACGCTAGAAATATTCTAATGGCTTCTAGTCTAGCAACAGGGGCAAAAGATTCATCAAAGTCTATTCCTTCCTCCTGTCTATATCCTTGAGCCACTAGACGAGCCTTATTTCTTATGATTAAACCACTTTCATTCATTTTGTTTCTATAAACCCATCTAATTCCAATTATATTAGCATCATTAGGTCGAGATACTAAGTGCCATACACTGTTTCTTTCAAACTGATTAAGTTTTTCTTGCATGGCCTCTATCCAATTTGTATCTAGAAGAGCATCATCAATTTTCTTGGGTTCAATTTGAGAAACGAAAGCAGCCTGCATAAATTCACTTATCATTTGATTTCTAGTTCTAAGAGGAGCAGTATGGTTACCAATGACCAGCTCAAGTGGGTGATCATTTTTCCACCGGAGACATGGTCCATATTGATCTTCCTCGGTTGGTTGAATGATGTCATTCTCTTGTTCTGTTGCCTCTTCTGCCAGTGGTGTGTTCTGCGGTTGATAGTTGTTTTCCGGATCATTCGGTTGTTGACAGTTTTCTTGACCGGTTGGATTTTCTTTAGAAATAGTTTCACCTGATCTTCGTATGTATATGTCATCATCATCATTGCTAGCTTCAAGGTTAGCAGCTTCAAAATTATTTATCAGATCATGCATGTTGCTATTGCTATTGTCATGACATATAGATGATTCATCAAATACGACATGTATGGATTCTTCGACAGTGAGAGTTTTTTTATTATAGACTCTATATGCTTTACTTACTGCTGAGTATCCCAGAAAGATGCCGGTTTCATCCTTTACATCAAATGCAGTGAGATGTATTTTGCCATTTATGTGAATAAAACACTTACAGCCAAAGATGCGAAAATACCCCACTTCTGGCACTTTGCCGGTCCATATTTCATATGGAGTCTTTTCATGACTTTTATTAATCATAGATCGATTCTGAGTGTAACAAGCTGTGTTGATGGCTTCAGCCCAAAATCTTTGCGAGATACCGGATTCAGCCAGCATGGTTCTAGCTGCTTCTTTCAGTGTGCGGTTTCTTCTTTCTGCTACTCCATTTTGTTGAGGCGATCTTGCAGCTGATAGCTCGTGTTTAATCCCATGATCTTCAAGGTAGGATGCCAGATATTTGTTCAGAAATTCAGTTCCTCTATCACTTCTGATTCTGTTGATGTTTTCCCTTTTCTCATTGTGAAGTCTCTTGAGCAGCTTGATTAGATGGTCGGCAGTTTGATCTTTGGAACCAAGGAATAGTACCCATGTAAATCTAGAAAAGTCATCAATAACGACCAGAGTGTATTTCTTTCCCCCTAAGCTCATCACCGGGATTGGTCCAAATAGATCCATGTGAAGAAGTTCTAGACATCTTGCTGAAGAGTTTCTTCCCTTGCTTTTGAAAGTTGATCGAACCTGTTTTCCAAGCTGACAAGCATTGCATACTTTATCTTTGGCAAAGTCAACGTTAGGCAGTCCAGATACTAGCTTAGGCTTACTAATAGTAGCAATGGATTTGAAATTTAGATGATTTAGTCTTTTATGCCATAGCCAATTTTTATTTCCATTTAGAGCGACGAAACAAGTAGATGCATTTAAATATTGATCATTCCATTATACTCTATAGGTGTTTTAACTACGATAACCAGTCAACACAGTAGAACCTGTATTAGTTTTAACCATGCATTTTTCTTTATGAAATTCAACCGTGTACCTATTGTCACACAGTTGACTTATACTGATCAGATTGTAACATAAATTTTCTACTAGAAGAACATCCTTGATGATGATTTTGCCATGGGTAATCTTACACTTACCCATAGCTTTACCTTTAGAGTTGTCACCGAAAGTGATTGTTGGTCCTTTGAGATTTACAACTTCTGACAAGAGATCTTTATTTCCTGTCATATGTCTTGAGCATCCGCTATCTAAGAACCATGATGAATTTTCTAAGTTTTTCTTCTTTAGTTCCTGAAAATGAAAAATTGGTACCCCTTTTTATTCGGGTCCAGGGTTAATTAGACCCTTAGGAATCCACACTTGAATTATCCTTGCGGATTTTTTGTGATGTGTTCCACGGTGATCATGATTGAAAACATACTATGGTGATGAATGCAGTATATGTTGTTTGGGCCTTTGATTATCATCATTCAATCTATACCTCTTTTGAACTGGTCGGCAATTGTAGTAATTGATGGGTCTGTTCTTTGAGTGATATCTAGTTGATCCTCTGTATCCGGTTGGATTTGGCCTGGGTTTGCACCAATATTGTTTGGATTTATCATTCTGAACATAACCCAAACCACATCGCCTTCCATTATTCTCAAGATTCATATTTTGAATGCCTCTATCTTTAGGCTCATCATGTTCATATACCGAGCTAGATCTGACAAATTTAATTGATCTTAAGATGTCTTTTTCTAGCAACGGTTGAGTTGAAGCTTCTGAGGTATTGCAATCATTTATGCCGTAACCCAGCCCAGTTCTGTCTCCGGCTGGTTTCTGCATTTCATGCATCCTATCAAGAGAAGTAGAGGACTTGTTCAACTTGTTGATGGTACTCAATAACCGTTTGTTTTCTGTTAATGTAACATGGAACAATCTTCGTAAATCATCATTCTCAGCTGCTATAAGACTTAGCTTGACTTTCAAACTTTCAACCTCTTTGTGCTGCGAACAGCTAGAGAGAGTTAATTTGTTTTTTAAGTCTTTCTTTTCTGCATCAGCTTCATTGAATTTCATAGATAGTCCTTTGAACTCATTTACCATATCGTGAAGTGCTGTAACAAGATCTTCTCGTGTAAATTCTTCAGAGTTAAAATCAAATACCATTTCATCAGTGGCTTCTTGATCTTCCTTGGCCATAAGACACTCGACTTTTTCGTCTTCACTTTCACTCGAAGATTCTTCAGAAGAAGACTTTTCTGACTCTGTTTCAGCCCATTTGCCTTTGTCTTCTTCTGCAACTAGAACTCTCTGATTCTTTTTCTTGATGAATTTCTTGTCGTTTTTGAACCGTCTTCTATTCTCCTGTTTCTTTTCATCCTTCTTTGTCTTATTGCATTCTGCAACAAAGTGTCCCTTCTTTCCACAGTTAAAACAACCTTGACCATCCTCAGTATGGTCCTTTTTAAAATAAGGTTTATTTATTTGAGATTGATTTTTGCGCATAAATTTGCCAAATCTTTTAACAAAGAGAGACATGGCTTCATTGCTTAGTTGCTCAGCCGATTTCTTACTTGTGGATTCTTCGACCGGAAGAGTCATTGTATGTAATGCCCGAGAATTTAATCCTGGTAATCTGTAATTATTGATGTATAATTTGATATGATTATGAAAGGATTAACCGAGACATGAAATAAGATTACACGTGAAGTGTATGTGCGAGGACAGTAGCATCGGCGCACATGCGTGACATGTATTCGCGCGCATGCGCGGATTGTCCAGAGGAGTTGGCGCACATGCGCGAATAGAAGCCGCGCACATGCGCGCGACGTCCAGAGAAGTGGGCGCATATGCGCGGAGTGATGTCGCGCATATGCGCGGAAGGTCCAGTGGGTGTCGCGCATATGCGCGGAAATGAGTCGCGCATATGCGCGAGCTGCCGATGTGCAGACCAGTAGGTCTGGCGCATATGCACGAGTTGATGTCCGAGCCATGTGGCTATATGCATGTACGTATATATATATATATATATATATATATATATATATATATATATATATATATATATATATATATACATTACAATTCATTTCCTCAGAAACGTAAAAAGGAATTTAGAGGAAAGTTTTTGGGAATTCGATTTCAATTTCAATCGTTTGATCAATCCGTCCGTCCAAATTGTAATCCGACTTCGGTACGGTAATCCTATTGACGTAGGCTACAACTTGACATACGTTTTACTACGTTTTGACATGTTTTGAAATTATGCTATTGTCAGAATTAAATAGGATTCATATATGATGTTCTTGGCATGTTAGACATCGTAGAATCGAAGTCAGATTAAGAAACAGACTGATTATGGAATATTTATGAATTTCTGATTATAATCGGTTGATACCAGACAGATTTGAATTGTGACGGGATTACGGATTGTATGGGATATGAGTTATAGATTGTAACTGTTATCTGGTGAATTGGTATTGACGGGGATATTAAAATTGTACCGTTATACCGTTGATTTTGAATTAAATCCAGATTGATCAGATTGTTATGGAATTGACTAGTATATTGATATGAGATTATTGATATTGTCAGTACCAGACAGATTGTGAGTTCAGGATATCGACTGAGCCAGGAACCGACGAAAGAAAGGTATAAGTCAATGTGGTATTGGGAGATGAACTTGAGTCGGTTTAGACTTGGGTTTCCCTAAATCACATACTTTATTTTATTGCATTGATATTTGCATTGATTGATTTATATACTTGTTCTCTTGACTTTAGACAGCAGGTATTAGAGGAGTCATCTTATGACAGAAGTGCCGTTAGTGGTGGAATCACCACGGGCACATTGCACGATGTCATAAGATGGTGTATTGGCGGATGTGCCAAAGTTTGTCACTGGATGTTTGGCTATCGATGTGGATAGGATGGTGGCTTTTTCTATTATTGTTAATCAGTATTGTATCGATGTGGATAGATTAGTAGCTCTTCTATTACTGTTAATCGATGTCATATCGATGTGGATAGAATTAGAGTTGCTTCTATTACTGTTAATCGGTACTATATTGATGTGGATAGGATAATAGCTTCCTCTATTACTGGTAATCGATACCGTATCGATGTGAATAGAACTGGAGTCTTTTCTATTACTGTTGATCGATACCATATCGGCGTGGATAGAACTGGAGTCTTTTCTATCACTGTTAGTCGATATACACATGCCAACATCTGGAAACCGGGATCCCTAGACTAGGATTGAGTCTAGTCTGACTTATGATTGACGTCGCCAGTTTGATTTGATATTGTTTATGTTTCAGATTTTGATCCATATTCATGTTACCTGATCACATGCTTTATATTGTTTATATGATTGCATGTTTCATTGATTTATACTGGGAGTATATTCTCACCGGTTTATCCGGCTGTTGTCTTGTCTGTATGTGTACTTGACAACAGGTGGGACAGGTTCAGGGTCGAGAAGATGAAGAGAGAGATCGTGATTAGAGTGGTGGCACCGGACTTGGACTAGATGTAGGGTTAAACACTTGACTTTAGTTTTAAACCCTAGTTTGAATAAATGTTGAAATACAGGATTTGTATTTTATATACTGATATGTATATATGTTTTAATTTCACTACGTTCCGCATTTTAAAAAAAAAAAAATTAGACCCTGTTTATAATTGATTAATTAGTCCCAAAGATGATTAAGAACTTGATTAGCATCCGGGTCCCCACATTGTAGCTGCTGCCAAGGCCTTTGTTTGTTGGGTTGTAGACGGCTCTTCTTCGGTTCGTATCCCAAGCTCAAATTCATATGCTTTAAGATCAACAAATAGATCATGGAGTTCCAGTTTTTTCAGATCTTTTGATTCTCGCATGTCTATAGTTTTCACATCCCATTCTCTGGGAAGAGCTCTCATGACCTTCAAGGCAATTTCTCTGTTGGAGTATTCTTTTCCAAGTGAGGTGAGTTCGATAACAATGCTGCTAAATCGCTCATCAAATTCTGCAAGAGTTTCTCCTGGCTTCATCTTTGCATTGTCAAATTTTTGAATAGCCACTGTCAGTTTGTTTTCCTTGGTCTGATCATTTCCTTCGCACAGTTGAGTGAGTTTTTCCCATATTTCTTTTGCAGTGGTGCAAGTCTTGATTTTGGCAAACATGTTTTTATCCAGAGTCTTATAGAGAATATCTTTTGCAACGTTGTCTAAGTTTGCTTTCTTTTTATCCTCAGCTGTCTATTCAGATCTGTGCTTCTCTACCATTTGAGGAGCACCTTCGGCTGTACCAAAAGCTGTGTTTGCTTTCATGATCTTCATTGGTTCATCTGTGATTACAAACCACATATCGTCATCCTGTGCTGCTAGATGTGCCTGCATGCGAATTTTCCAATCATCATAGTCTTCTTTAGAGAACATAGGGATTTTATTGAAAGATGCCATATGATTCAAAAGATATCAGTGTTTGAAAAAAGAGCCTGGCTCTGATACCAATTGTAGAGATCGGGAAAGAGTTAAGAGGGGGGGTGAATGAACTCTTTCAAGTTTTCTTATTTAAAAATATATTTTCAACCGTTTTCAGGCGGTTCGAAATATTCTTTCTCAAACGGTCGAAAGAGGTGAACTACTGAAGTGTGCGGAAACAGTTCAAATTTTTCGACAGATATTTCTAGAGGTATGATGAACTAAACAACAGGATTGAATAACACATGACAGTTTGCACTAAGTAAGAGACACAGAGTTTTTATGGATGTTTGGAGATTGAATACTCCTATGTCACCCCTTCTTCCTTTGTTAGGAAGGATTCCACTAAAAGACTTTGACTTTACAAATTGTTTGTAACAGCCCAATCCAACCAGGACTTATTTCACTGCCTGCATTGGAACTCCTAGTGATCACTTTACACTTCTGGAATTTAAGAACCCTCGGTTCACCAGACTTCCAAACTTTAATCAAATAACCACAGGTTATTGATAGAACAGTAGATTGTTTTTGGTAGCACGAAAAGATCCTTGAATGATCAAATTTGTGTCTGTGGAGCTGCGTGTAAATGAGCGATGATACAAATGTAGACTATGAAAGCGCTCTGAGATCTCTGTGAAGGCAAGCTGAGAAACTTTCTCAATAGATGTATGAGTTATGTGGCTTGCTTAAGTTTAACTTGCATTCCTCCCAGATGATATAGCCGTATGATTTAACGGTCAGAAAGTACAGTTAACGTAAACCTGAGCTTCTGAATCAGATAAGTCACTTTCTCATTTATGAGCAATAAATGTTCGCATTTAATCTTCCTTTTGCTTGTCATAAATTTGAAGCTCTTTACTTGAGGTTTACTCCTTTAGGCAACTGTGCTTATAGCATCAGGTCATGAAAACTGTCTCTGAATCGTCCTTTCTGGGAAGGAGAGATAAATGCACATCTTCCTTGGAATTGATGTGAGATCGTTGACTTCAAGAATTTGAATGCATTCAATCCGGTCAGAGAATGTCGTTTATCCATAAGTGAGTCTCTTAAATGAACCGTTTACTCTCGTTGCAATCTAAAGAATAAGCGGTTGAGAATTTCCAGCCGCGGTTGAGTACAACTTCATACACCAAAATTTCATTTCTTAACAATATCAAATTTAGGTACTAATGACACATTTTTATTTTCGAATAAAAATTGGTACAAAACATTGAAATGGTACTAATAAATGATTTTTGAGAACTGGAAATTTATATCTGATACAAAAGATAAAATTTTAAGTATAAAATTGGAATCACTTATTAATATCAATATTTTCTACACATATTTGGATACTCAAAAATTATATATTAATACTGGATTTGAGATATTTGGTACTTAAATATCATATATTGGTACTATATTTTTTTATGTTTTGTACTATTTTTTATCCAAGAAAAGACATGTGGGCTCAGAGAATGCAAACACATTTTATCGTGGATTAGGGAGTACAAACGTATAATTTTTTCGACAAAAACTGAATACAAATTTAAATTTAGGCGTGGAGATTTAAAGTAAATTTAACCTTATTTTGATCACTTTATTATTATACCTGATAATTATTTTCATTATTTTTCAGGTAATAAAAAAATGGGTTTCCATTTTTTGAGCAATATTGTCGCTAGCGCAAGGGGAACTTGGGTGGATTTTGGTGTCATACTGCCAATTTTAGTTGTTAGCGGCCGATCGAAGATTTGAAGATGATCTATTTGTTATCCATGTTATAAATGATAAGAAATTAAATTACTATATATTTTTATTTCATTCAACATTTGATTCAATATATTATCAATAGTGATGCACTGGATAGGCTTGGTCATCCTTGGACTCGAGCAGGAATGGGACCAAAGCAGGATCACATTCCAAGTTTCTAGCTACCAGCAAATGAGTAGAGCTGGGGTAGAAGTTAACCAGGGTTCATGTCACCTGACCAAAGTTCATCTTCCTTGACCAGGGTTCATCTCGCCCCGACAAAGGTCATCTTGCCCGCTCATGGTTCATCTCGCTCGACCAAGGTCCAGGTCCCTGACCAGGGTTCATCATCCCCGACAAGGGTTCGGGTCACCAAACAAGGTTCATCTCCCTCGACCAAGGTTCAGGTCACCCTACCAGGGTCATCTCGCCCAACCAAGGTCCAGTCCACCAGTATGGGTCACCATGCCTAGAAATCATTATCATGACAATCAGTGTCCATGACAAGATCAATACATTATGGGTCGTCAAGAATACTGACAAAAGATAGGGTATGGGCAATTTTCAGAGGACATGGAATGGGCAGCCATCAGAGGACAAGGCGTGGGCTAGTGTATAATCAAGAACAGTGTCCAGGCACCATAATTGAGGTCATCTTCTCCCTTTAAATACTCAGGTTTGCTCATTCATTTGGGCATGAGATATTGAAATAAATTCTCTCTATACTTAGTGAACCATGTACTGACTTGAACGTCAGAGTGACCAAGCCGGAAGCCCTTCTGACAACCTACTTGCATTTTCTTGTTGAGTGTGTGTAGATCATCATGCCCGAGCTCATCCTACATGGTCACTCGCAGACCACCCGATCTTGTTTCATCATCCCATGCTAGGAACAACCCAACCAGGCTAGACCATGTCACCCGGGCTCATCTCATCAAGTCAGGCCAGGCCAGGTCAGGCCATCTGGGCTCGTTTCATTATGCCAAGTCAAGCTCATCCCATCAGGTCAAAAATATTCACAAAAAAAGTACACATCTATGCTCTGTAGGTCGCCCACCAAGCTCACCCAATCTACCGGGGCATCATCATTGGCATCGTCTGTGAGAAATCTGATATATAGAGGTAGATACAGTTTCCACTAAAATATAAGCCTAACCATCTCGGCACTCAGATTTTACTATGGCTCTTCATCTAGCTCGAATTTTGATAGCTATTTTTGGATTGGCAATGAAGAGCATTTGGCTTTGCACTCAGTAGCATAAAGCTATATTGGTCACTTAATTCGGCTCAACTAAGAAATCTCACTCTACTGAAAATTAATTCGAATTCAGGATTTCCAGGTTAGTGATTTTATTTTTAAGAAAATAACCCAGCCAAAGATGTAGAAAAGTTAAAATTTTGGGAGGCATGAGGCCCCTGCACCATATCTTAATCCTGGGAAGCATAAGGTCCCGGCACCATATCTAAAGATCGAGAGCTATGAGGCCTCGATACCTTATCTCAAGTACAGGAGGCATGAGGCATGAGGCCCCGACACCTTATCTTAAACCTGGAGGCATGAGGACCTGGCACCATATCTTAAGCCTGGAAGATATGAGGCCCCAGCACTTAATCTAAGTCTGAGAGACACAAAGCCCTGACACCTTATTCTAAGATTGAGAGGGATGAGGACCCGACACTTTATTTAAACCCCAGAAACATGAGGTCACAACACTTAATATAATATTGAGAGACATGAGGCCCCGACACTTTATCTAAACCCGTAATACATGAGGCCTCAGCACCTCATTCAAATCCCGGAGACATGAGGTCCCGACACTTCATCTAAGTCTGAGAGACATGAAGCCCTGACACCTTATTTTAAGTTCGAGGGGATGAGACCCTGACACTTTATTTAAACTCGGGAAACATGAAGTCATGTCACTTATTATAAAATCACGAGACATGATGCCACGACACTTTATTTAAACCCAGAAGACATAAGGCCTCGGAACCTTATTCAAATTCCGAGAGACATGAGGCCTCGGCACTTCATCTAATTCCGAGAGACATGAAGCCCTAGCACCTAATTTTAAGTTCGAGAGAGATGAGGCCCCCACACTTTATTTAAACTCTATAAACATGAGGCTATGGCACTTATTCTAAAATTGGGAGACATGATGGCCCGGCACTTTATCTAAGCCCGAAGACATGAGGCCTCGGCACCTTATTCAAAGCCCAAGAAACATGAGGCTCGGACACCGTATTCTAAGCCTAGGAAAAATCAGACTCCAGTTACTTTTCAACACTTAGAAAATTTTACAAAGTATTGGGGCTACTTGGTCATCACTCAGTGATCAAGACCCTGCAATCCTCCCGACTAGCTAGCAAAAATTCAAGAAAGAAAGGATTGGACTAGAAAATGAATATTTTCATCAAACAAGTACAGTTGAGGGGAGAAGTTTTTCATGTTCGCAAGGAGAACGCCATCCTCTTCAAATTGTTCTTTTTTATTTGTAAGAGCCAATCTTAAATCAATAATTAATATTTTTTCGATGGAGGCCAAGCATGACTAATCGAGACAGCGAGTATGACTCTAGCCCAACTATTTAAGGAGGGATTGGTGATATCCTGGAAAGGCTTAGGTCATCCTTAGACTCGAGCAGGAAGGGAGGACCAAAGCAGGACTAGATTCCATGTTACTCTCGGAAAATTGAGAAGAGCTCGGGCAGAAATTAGCAGGTTCAAGCCACCCGACCAGAGTTCATTTCCCTTTACCAGAGTCCATCTCGCTTGCCCAGGGTTCATCTCATCCAAGCAGGGTCTAGGTCACCCGACAAGGGTTCATTTCTCTAGACCAGGGTCATCTCGCCCAACCAGGTCGATCTCGCTCGACCAAGGTTCATCTCGCCCAACATAGGTCATCTCTCCCGACCAGGGTTCAGGTCACCTGAACAAGGTTTATCTAACTCGACTAAGGTTCAGGTTACCCAACTAGGGTCATCTCGCCCAACCAAAGTTGATCTCTCCCGACCAAGTATAAGCCCACCAGTATGGGTCACCATGCCCAAAAATCATTAGCATGATAATCAGTGCCTATGACAAGACAAGAATAGTATGGGTTGTCATAACTACGGACAAAAGGCAGGGCATGGGCAGACATCAGAGAATAGGATGTGTGAACATCTTTAATCAAGAACAATGTCCAGCCACCGTAATCGAGGTCATATTCTCCCCTATAAATACGCAATTTTGCTTATTCATTTGGGACATGAAATATTGCATTCTCCTGCATTCAAAAATTTTCTCTCTACTTAGTGGACCATGTACTGACTTGCGTATGGAGCGGCCATGTCGGAAACTCTTCCGATGTCCCACTAACATTTTTTTGTTGAATGTGTATAGATCGTCGAACCCGAGCTCATTTTACCTGGTTACTCTCAAACCACCTGAGCTCATCCCATCAGGCCAGGTCAAGTTACCCGTGCTCATCCCACCAGACTAAGCCAGGCCAAGTTCATCCCACCAGGCTAGGCCACCCAGGCTCATCCCATCTGGCTAGACTCATCTCATCAGGTAAAAAATATTCACAGAGAATTACATCTCTCTGCTCGGTATATTTACAACCAAGCTCACACAATCTACTTGGACATATTGGTAGCTTTAGTATAGAAAGATGCAGTTAGGTAAGTTCTTGTTTGCTTCTTGTAAAACTCGAGGCCCAATATCGATGACGTCAATCTCTCAAGATTGAGACGAGGTCTCGAGTTGAGACTTAGTTGTAACAAACCCTTCTTCCATATGGAAAAACTCTAGGACCAATCAAATTATCTCAACCATGTTTTTTCTTTGGCTGTATATTTTTCTATCGGCCTATTTGGAAATTCACTTAATAATGTATAGTAAGCACTTTAAAAATTTTTATAATAAATTAATCTTAATTTGAAATTTTAAATTTAAAGGTAGATTTTACGAATTTAAGCATTTGGAGATTTTTTTCATTGGCCTAACATGTTTAACGAGCTAAATCTTCAGCTATTTATTATTCACCACACATATTTCAAAGAAAATGGATAATCTATTTAAGGATTATTTCAAATTCATGTTTATCTATATTGATTATGCTTTAATAGCATCTAAAAATATAGAAGAACACTTAGAAATTTTTTCTAAATTTTGTTAAAAAAATGACTAATCCTATATGAAAAGAAGACAATCATTGATATAAGAAATATTGAATTTCTCGGAATAGAAATCGACAAGTCAAGAATAATATTGTAAGAACACATAATAGAAAATGTGAAAAAATTTTCCAAATGTATTACAAGAAAATAAACAGCTTCAAAACTTTTTAGGAGTTGTTAATTTTACTGTGATGTTTATTAATAATCTAGCAAAACACAGAAAGTGTTTAATCCATTATTGAAAAAATATGAAAAATTTATATAGGCAGAAGAACATAAAATGAGATTAGCCACCTAAAGGAAATTGGTAAATAACTTCCAAAAATGTTTATTCTTCAAAATGAAGATGATCTGGTATTATACACAGATGTCACTAATCATTGATGAGTAGCAGTTTTAACAAAACTCACACTAGAAGAAGAATAACCATACAGGTATTGTAGTGGTCTATTCTCAGAAGCAGAAACCATATGATGACATATCAACAAAAAGGAATCTTATGCAGTAAAAAAAGCTTTTCAAAAATGATCATTATTTTTACTGACAAATACATTTACTTTAAAGGTCGATAATACACACATAAAATCTTTCTTGAAAAATTGAACATAAATTAAACTCGATAAGACTATATTAGTAAGGTGGCAAGTTTTATGTCAAAATTATACGTTTTTATATTGTGATTATTAAATCTCATGCAAATATTCTTGCAAATATTTTAACAAGAGATGAACAGTAGTGTTATTGATGTCATCATAAAAATGTAGAAGCATTTGTAGAACAACTTGAAATGCTTCGAAACGAGTTTAACAAACTTGGTCTAAATGCAGAAGTTGCGGGTAGGCTATAGAAAGCTGATAAGAGAATTGTTTCTGATCGAATTACATGATGTTTACAGGCTTCTACCTAGCTATGGTCTTTAATGCAAAGGCCTATCCTCCAAGGCATTGAGAAACCATTAGTTTCCCAAATTAAGAGTTTTCAAGTACGTGACTTTATACCTGTAGCAGGGGATTCAAATACCCCTAGCACAAGTGTTAAGTAGGGATCATCTCCAGATGAGTCGGCCAAAACACAAATTGAAACTCCAGATCTTTATCTCGAGTCTTCAAGTTAACATTTCACCTTGAAAATTGAAGAGAGAGAGATCAATATTAGATCTCATACAGACAATGGTAAATCCAAGGTTGGTACTAATGAATATGCAGTTTCTCCATTTCAGGTATATAAACAAAATTGGAGAAATTGAAAATAAGAATAAGCATTAACACAGCCACAACTCGGGTTGATGTACTAGGAAAATATCTTAGGGTATGAATAAAATCAAATTCATATTCAAAGGAGGTCAAGACATGGTATGAATTCGAAACTCTTACCTCAGTTTAGAATACATCACACAGCTTCCCAGAAATATAAGGATTACTTAAGTAGATTAAGGAAATATTGCACAAGACATGGACAAACAATGATTGTTTGTCTAGAGAAGATATTTTGGAACTGTACTTTTTTAGTGCAGCACAAGAACCAGCAGGAAAAGACCCACACGAAGCCTTTCATTTCGTCAAGCTTAAGAAACCAGGAACTAAAATTTATAAGTTCATAAAATATCCACCAGAAAATGGAACACTCCTGGTCTCTTTATTTAATGAAGATGACATTTCCCCCAGAAGATCATGAGGGATATAAGTCTATGTAATTGAAATAGACAGAGTCAAGTTTCCATTTAAGTTTTATCAGAATTCTGTAACTGGATCTTTTATTTTACACACTGACAGAAAAAACAACAATTTTTGCAGAAGACCTATTTGAGAAGAGAATAAATCTTCGGTGGAATAGCAAGCTGTTGGCGAGCAAAGAAACTCGTCGAAATTTTGTAACATGGGTCATGTGGGAAGATGGTTAGAAAGCATTTGCCCAGAATACCCCAAAAGAACCAGAATTCGGGAAATTTTTTTGGCTAAGATTTGGCTGAAAGCATAATGTATAAACATTTCTAAGGAGTGAAAGGCCACTTAAGTCACGATTTCCTCTAGGATCATACAAAATCTGAAGATTCCTGGACAAAGATAAAGTAGACATATGATCCAAGCACTCCATTAATGGAGAATGGACTACCACAAAAGACGTTTCCACTAACTAGTGGAAGATTGACCGCCCAACCACCCATAAATATAGCCATTACTCATAAGATGTTGTCGGCCACAACTGGCAGAATAATTCACAAGATTTGAAGTCCGGATTTCAAATCTACCAAGAATTTTATATACATCAAGACAGAAGAAATATTAAGGGATCATTCAATAACTTCATTATTCTCTAAAAATAAACTTGTCATAGTTTTTTTATTGTATGCATGTTGTAATTTGGCTATTATTGGTAGCTAAGCAAGTTATTCATTCTCTACTGAAGGTTACTATGTCATAATAAATTGTATATTTGAATAAAAATATCAAAGCTTACTGCCTCTCTCATGTAATATTTTCAAATTGAACTATTTTATTGCATATTATGAGGTAGGAAACGAAACAGGATTTTATTAAGTGTTGTTGAAAGAATCTATGTCATGAACCATATGTTGTGATTGTATGATTGGATTGTGAGGAGCAGTCTATGAAACCCGTGGATACAATCCGACGGCACTTCGATCAAATAGGTAAACTACTCGATTTATTATATGGAAGCATGATTGGTCATTAAACAATATAAATTAATCAGTCAATCATCTGAAACATGGTATATATGATGTAAACCTTGTGTAGTTACTTGTCTTTAGAATATATATGCCTTCAACAATAAGCTCGATAGGTATAACAATGTCATGTACCATAATTATGAAGATTGATGACATTTTTTGAAATTTTAAAAGATTAGAGAACTTAAACAAACATTTGGAAGAATAGGGAGTGAAGAGAAAATTATGTTTGGGGATGGAGAGTTATTAATAGTTTGCACTTATAATTTTATGTTCGAGTTTAAGATGTGCATAATTGTTAAAACTATTAGCTATAAGTGCAATGTACTTGAAAGAACTATATTGTAAACCAGCCTGGAGAATTAAAAAAAACACCACAAAGTACTATAAATCATAATAATAACGAAAAAAATCTAACAAAATAAAGTAGGGAGAAAATTAACATCTAAAAATATTTTTGTTTTAATTTACTTTGTCATAATATTCTTATTTTGTCTTAAACAGGTTGAATTCTTACAATCACAATCAGTTTACTTTTTAAAGAATCATATCATTTATATAATTAATACATGCATGCGTTTTTTCCAATTTAATTGCAAGTCTAAATTCCAAGAATCTGTAAAATATCTCACGGGACAAAATAATCTCCTGATAAAAGTCTCTTGGTAGCTTTAGTGTAGAAAGATGCAGCTAGGTAAGTTCTTGTTTGCTTCCTGTAAAACTATAGGACCAATATCGATGACACGCCAATCTCCCAAGATTGGGACGAGGTCTCGAGTTGAGACTTAATTGTAACAAATCCCTCTTCCATCTGGAAAAACTCTAGGACCAGTCAAATTATCTCAACCACTTTTTTTTTTTTTTGCTGCATATTTTTCCACCAGCATATCTGGGAAATTCACTTACTTAATAATGTATAGTAAGCACTTTAAATATGAATCTAGCTATAATTTGAAATTTAAAGGTCGGTTTTACGAATTTACGCATTCGGAGTTTTTTTTTCACTAACCTAACATGTTTAACTAGCTAAATCTTCAGCTATTGATAAGAGTAAATACATGACATAATTAACCGAGCTTTATATAAACATATGTTTTATACGTACTTTTTTAGTATTTAAAAGTTTTACATATTTTAGGCATCGTATTTTGGAGCTGGATTCTACCTTAAGCAACTTGCATGCCGAGGGGAAGCAAATATCGCCCAAAAGAATATATACATTTGATATATATAGCAACTCATGCACAGTTCACCACAGAAATGAAGGCGCAGCCCACCCACCCACCCCGCGCGTTTATAAATATTAGTATTTTACAGTACTGATGCCTAATATTTCTGCAATGAATCGCACAATTTGTGGGCTTGAAAAATATTTGGTACACGCACTTTATGCTAAACGAGTTGATGGTATTCATCTTATTCAATACCAATACTTGCACACAAGGTTCACATGACATTTCCATAGAAAACTCACAACCAAAAAGTGGCTTTCCAGAGGATTTTCCAACCCTATAAAAAGAGCAGTGTTTTGGAATCAACTTTGTAACCAAGACGAACACATAAAGCCACTTGAAATCATTTGTGCCAATTCTCAATTAGCTACACCAACGTAACCAGCTTTAACATGAAAAATCAAGAAAGTCTTAAGACGGTTGCAAAGGATGGTTTCGATCTATTGGAGGAGTTCTTGGTAGAGAAGAGTAGGGCGAAGACGCAGCAATCGAATTCGGTTCTTCGCCTAAGTTATACAACCCCGAAGACTATTGATTGCAACCGGCACTACAACAAAAACGGTTTTCCGCAGCGCGCATTGCACGCAGCAAAGTTTCAAGCCGTTAAAAGTTCAAGATTATCCGCGGCGTGCATTGCACGCTGTTGATACTATTATCAACGGCGTGCATATGTACGCTGTTAATACAACTTTCCGCAACGTGCATGCGTAAGCCATTAATAGTCATAAAAAAACAAAATTCTAGCGACGGTTTTCGATAAACCCGTCGCAAATCAGCGACGGTTCCGAAATTAAACACCGTCGCTAATATAGCGACGGTCTTAAAATAATGTGACGGTAAAACCTTTCGCGACGGTTCTAAATGCCGTCGCTAAATTTTGCGTAAATTTAAAAAAAATTACTTTAATAATTTAATATATTTTAATAAAAAATTCAATTAAAAAATTAAGCAAAAATTGAAATAAAAACAAATATCTAAATCGAAATTAAAATCATTTAACAAGAGAAAAATTTTAAGTGTTAAGTGATGTGGAAGACAATGGAACGGAGATCGGGTTTAAATAGATAATTTGTGCTTTGTTGCGACGGTTTGTATGTAAATTGTCGCCGATGTGTGTCTATTAGCGACGGTTATCTGTTAACCGTCGCCGATGACAATCGGCGACGGTTTTAGTTAGCCGTCGCTAAATGTGGCCTTGAAGCAATTCATTTTCCACGGCATCGGCGACGGTTTTCGATAACTGTCGCTAAACGTGCAATTCATTTTCCCCAGCATCGGCGACGGTTTTAGATAACCGTCGCTAATGTGGCCTTAAATCGAAATTCGAACTCATTTTTGGCAGCGTGCTTATAATATGCACGCCGTAAATAATACTATTAACGTCGTGCGATTAATGTACACCATTAATGTCTGAATACGATTTATTTTTAACAGCACACATAAACTTGCACGTCGTTAATAATATTATTAACGGCGTGCGTTTATTGTGTGCTGTCGTTTATATAATTTATTAACAGCACACAAAAAGGCATGCTGCAAATATCACTATCCGCAGCGTGCGTTTAATGCACGTTGTCCATAGTAATATCCGCAGCGTGCTTTTAATGCACGCTGTTAATAGTATCAAGTTACTATCCGCAGCGAGCTTTATATGCACGCCGCCGATAGTACTATCCGCAGCGTTCGTTTAATGTACGCCGTTAATAGTATCAAGTGCAACACTATTAACGGCGCACAGGTGGGTGCACGCCGTGAAAAGTAGTATTCGCAGCGTGCTTTTAATACACGCTGTTGATGACGTGCTGCGGAAAGTCGTTTTTCTTGTAGTGCGGGCTGCGTCCAGATGTATGGAGGGGTCTTAATTTTGGATGCATGGAGAAAATGACCAAGTATAATATTACTTCCATATGGTAGTCTTGAGGATTTGGATCCTCATCAGACATTTTTTATATGAGATGATCATGTGATCATCTTGTGGACATCACATCATATGAGATAAATTTAAAAAGTTATCGTATTAAACGAGATGATCATGTGATTATATCGTGTAAAAAGTGCACAGAACTTAGTACTGTGTTTTAAACACGGTAGAGGATCCAAATATCGCATAAAAAAAGTGCTTAGTACTTTGTGTAAAAAGTGCACAGAACTAGCTTCTATATATGATTTTTGTTATTCTGGTGTAAATTGGAAAAATGAGCATGACGGAAAATTAATTGTCACAAATATCGCATAAAAAACATCATTCAGTTTAGGATTTTTTTTTTAGCTGATTTATTAATCACTCTTCAGGAGATCAATCCAATATTTTCAATATATGACGCCAATCACGAACGAAAAAGAATCGATTTATTTCACAATCCAAAATTCTTCAATATTTATTGTTATATCTTTCTTAATAGCCAAAGCAATGTCACAGCCACTTTTTCTTTTACATGAATATATACATATATTAATTATTTATACATTAGTTACACAAAGTATAATGGATTTCAAATGATATCGTTATTAGATAAATTTGAAATTCATCTTAATTAACATGAAAAACAATATAAATATCCAAAAAGATATATTTGAATTTCATTATCTTGTTTATCTAAAACAACAAAAATACACTTGAAATCTATCCATCCGAGTGTGAGTTGCTTTGACTGCAAATATTTCAAGAGAATTTCAAATTCACTGCATATTATATACCTATGCAATCTCAATGACAGTTGTGATGATTTGAAATCTATTTATCAAATCCCTCTCCAAATCATATTTATCAATGTCAGCGCAATCCAAATTATTCAATTTGAATTTATTTTTCCGTGAAATTAGGTCTGACAATTTTCTCCGGTAATTTTAGGTCTCGCGGAAAAACCCGAAATGAAGTGGGTTTGGACGGAGATTTTATCCTTGTGTGGATTAAATGGGAATCCCTCATTAGAAATAAAGGGAAGGGGGATTGGGACCATGGCCATCCCTACGTGTAAAACATAGTTTCGCATAATCCTATTTTATATATATATATATATTATTATTATTATATATATGTATATGTATATATATATATATATATATATATATATTATTATATATATATATATGTATATATATATATATTAGCCTGATATGGCACAATAGGTGAGAATTTTTTTTTTTTGATTTCCAAACTGTACTGGGCCCAACAAGAGACTCGCTAGGTTGGTGAACATTTAATCAATCTGGTCTGGTGTGGAGAAGCCCAATACTGAAGAAGCCCACAAGATGCAATCTTCTCAACTGGGCTATGGCCCAGAGAGATCCAGCCATATCCAAGCCATTAGGTACATTATTCGGCGCAACAGTAAGTTCCAGTTGAGGCCCAATAGTATGTAAATCTCGAGATATTCCAATTCCGAGTTCAGCTTCATTGTCACATTTTGATCTGACAGTAAAGGCAACAAACATTATTGAATATGAAGAAAATTTTAAAGTTTGAATCAAGTTTGAGTAAGTATATTTTAGCTCAAATTCGATTGGAAATTTGAAATTTAATATTTTTTTGCTTGAATATAATTCAAATCATGGCTTGAGTTCAGGCTCGAAACATTCAAACATATTCGTGAATTATTATAGAATATAGGCTCAAAATATTTTTATTTAATATGTAATTACATTATATTATAGAATATGAAAGCTCAGGAGCATCTTGCGAAATATCGAGAAAAAAATTTTGGACTCGAGGGCTCAAATTCGATTATTTCGAATACGTCCATATATTTTTTGATCCGGCTCGATTCATATACAGTTCTATCTAAGATATGAACATCACGTGATAAAAATGTCTAATTTGGTAATATTTGTGTACATACTTTTACTGGCTGCATATACATATTAAAGATTAGTTAGATGAATTAATATTCTCACAACATTTTTTTAGGCAAAAATTTTTGTGAGACGGTCTTATGGGTCGTATTCGTGAGACGGATATCTTATTTGGATTATCTATGAAAAAGTATTATTTTCTATGCTAAAAGTATCATTTTTTATTATAAATATGGATAGGGTTGATCCGTCTCACGAAATTTACCTAGTGAGACGGTAAAAATGAAAAATTCAGCGAGCATATCATGACATTAAAGGCCCGTGACCTTCTTCTGTCTGGAGCTTTACCCATATTCCTGTTGACGGAAAACAAGGATCCAGCTAACGGCACTTACTCTTTCGGCGCAGGTTAGCACCGCCCCCTTCATTCTCGATTCATCAAGGTACGTTTTCCGATTTCCTTAGATCTCATTTTCGTTCAATCCGATCTGAATTTTGACTCCGCGAAGCTATAAACCTGTCGTTGGGCTGTAGAGCTTCGAATTAGGAACGATTGTAGAATCATGAATTCGAATTACGGAAAGTCGAATAACAAGGCGGGTTCGATCAATTCGTTTGATTTCGATCTGGGGCTGGGATCGGGGCGATCGAAGCCTATGAAAGATCAGAAAAGCCAGACTTCCTCGTATGCATCAACTATGTACTCACAAAAGCCTAACGCTACGTCGTCCTGGAACCAACAGCCCAACAAGTCCTCGTGGACGCATCAGCCCGCTGTTACGGTTCAATCTGGTGGCGTTGGATCTTTATCCGGCCCGACGTCTATGGTGGGAGATATTTTCGGGAAAAGCTGGAATTCCACTGCTCCTGCATCGGGTGTGGGAATTGTACAAAATAAGAACTCAAATCTGTTTGGTGATTTGCTGAACTCGGCAATGGGCCAGAATAAGGGCAGCAATAATGTTCCGCTGAAAAATGCAGCTCGCCCGGGGAGTCAGAGCACGTTCTCAATGGGAGGGGTGGCTGATTCCTTGCCGAAAAGTGGTATTTCCACTCAAACTACTGGATCCTGGGATTCAAACGCAAGTAATAATAGTGGAAATGTGAATTTTGGTAGCAACTATAATACCAGTTCGAATCCTGGTGGTGGGAATGTGAATTTTGGTGGAAATAATAATAGAAATCCAAATC
The DNA here is from genome assembly GCF_022965805.1 of Primulina eburnea. Lineage (NCBI taxonomy): Eukaryota > Viridiplantae > Streptophyta > Magnoliopsida > Lamiales > Gesneriaceae > Primulina > Primulina eburnea. The sequence goes on from NC_133104.1 coordinate 5,767,849, forward strand.
TTGGTGATTCATCAATGAAAAGCATGGGAGGAGGTAACAACGGAGGTGGTGGGATAGGTTCAAATAAGGACCCTTTTGGGTCTTACGTTGATTTTGGGTCTAAGAAGCCTGACGTTACCAACTCATCAAGAAAAGAAAGTGATAAGAGTGGTTTAAAGAACAATTTGTTTGGGGGATTTCAAAACCCGACCTCCCAAACAAGTGGTTCTCAATTCTCATCAGATCCTTTCAGCACGAGTAAGACCGATCCAATTGGTGATTTTGGGTTTGTGGATATTCAGACTCAAAGTCAAAGCCAACCTGCTAGGCAACCCTCAGGGGCAAGCGATTTTGACGCATTATTCTCTTCAACTACCAATGGTGGCTCGCGGGGATATGAAGGATTTACTAGCCAGCAACTGTCTGGGAATGATGATTTGGGGATAGATGCCGAGTTTGAAGGAGGGGCTGATGGAGGTGGAACGACTGAGCTCGAAGGCCTTCCTCCCCCACCTGCTGGTGTTAATGCTCCTTCTGCTAAAAATAAGGGTATGGATAATTATAAACAGGGGCAGTACGCTGATGCTATTAAATGGTTGTCTTGGGCTATCTTTCTTTTGGAGAAGGCTGGTGATAATGATGGGAGAATGGAGGTCTTGACCTGCAGGGCATCATGTTACAAGGAAGTTGGGGAGTACAAGAAGGCCGTGGCTGACTGTACCAAGGTAAACTTGTTCTATTTCTTTCATTTTCTTAAATGAAACACAATCTTCATATTCTGGCTATATCTTGTTGTAGATATTGATGTTAGGTCTATTATACTTTGCTCTAGACAAAAATAAAAGAAAAAAAAATAATGAGGCATGATGGTTGTAATGTACTTAAGTAGATAAGTATATGGTATATGTTATGATCGTTCCTTTCTTCTTTGGCTCTTTACCCACCTGATTGTTCTTCTGAAAGGCATCACTGACCAGTGAGTGCTTTCTTGTACTCTCACCTTGCATCTGCATATTTTCCAACTTTGTCTACCATTAAACACTTCCACCATTTAAGATGTTTGAATCCTTCTGCAATTTCTTACAAGAATCCTTTTGGCCCCTTTACCAAAGTACTATATTTCCATTTCTCCTTTTTCCCTCTTTGTTTTTGTTGTTTCTCAATTTTGCAATTTAATTTCCTGATTAGCCCTCTAATATGAATGTTAAAAGGGTTTTCATGATGCCCATTTTAAAAATATTGATGGAGTGTGATATTAGTATTTAAGTCTGGTGGACTGTATGCTTTTAAAATATTAACTCTTCCATTTTGCAACAAGTGTCATTAAAAAAATTTTTTGTATATGATAGAACAAGAGCGTCATAACAATATCATACCGGGTAATGTATTATTTTCCAACCATCTCTAAAATACGTGTGGGAATTGTGTTTTTGAGCAGTGGAAAGCATCAATGACCTGGTGCAATGTCTTATAATATTCACATTTCAGTAGACATGGAACTTGAAAGTTGCGTCATCATGTGCAGGTTCTGGAACATGATGACACAAATGTATCTGTCCTTGTGCAACGTTCTCTTCTTTATGAGAGCATGGAGAAATACAAACTCGGGGCTGAAGACCTTAGAACTGTAATGAAGCTTGATCCTGGTAATAGAGTTGCAAGAAGTACCATTCATCGCTTGACTAAGATGGCAGGATAGAAACATTCTGGATTCTCATACTCTTTTTCGCTGCTGTACTTCGTACTCAACCACCTCAAAATTCAGTGTACTTTTGGAATTATATGATTCGTCACTTCTCCCACAGGTGGTATTGTCTTCCTTTTAGCTATAAATATAATCTAGCCTGATCTATGTCGCGAGTTTCGATTTCATTTTTGTTTGTCACAATGTGTCCTGCACAACGTTGTATTCTTTCAACAAGTTTGTAATGTCAAACTTTATTACACTTTGTGTTATTTTATCTACTTAATATTGATGTCGAATTTCTGTTGATTTAGCTTTTCACTGATGTGCTTCTACTGAAATTCCTCTGGTGACTTAACAGCTGTTCTGTTTTTGCTTCCCTTTGAAAAATATGCATGATCCAAGTCTCTTGGAGTTGCTCCAACCTTGTTCGCATTAAAATGGTTTTGGCGAAAGCGTAGAAATGAAGTTTAGTATCCGGACTATATATGATTAACATAACTGGCCTATGATCGGATCCAAAATATGCTAAGTTCTCAACCTCCGCTGCAGAGTACTCCAAGTGCCAATTCAAATTACAAACAAATTGGTCTAGTTCCGTAGAGTACGAAAGGATATCCACCGCTAAAGGATCTCGCCACATAGTAGTAGACCTCCCTTCCGTCTCTGACAGTCAACTGCAAAGATGCCATCGTAATTCAATCTATTCGACCCACGATCGACTTTGAGAGACTGAGCTTAGTTTAACATAAAAAGATTAAGATGGCTGCTTGCGTCTGGTAAGATATCTAAGATCTTGGACTGCCTGTTGGTTCCCAAGCCCACCTGCATTCCAAACCAAGCATATCATTGTTATCGGCGGTGAAATAGAGACTTCCTCTTCCTCATTCCCCTCATTAGGTTTGACCCTTTTCACTTGCACCCTTGTACTTTCTTGAAACTCCGCATACCTTTTCCCGATATTGGAAATGTTTATGCTCTTCGCAAATGTAGCGCTTCCATTTTTTCTTGGTTGTTTTTGGATTTACAGTAGTTTCCATGTCTAAATTAGTGCCCTCTTCATTACACGGCCCCATTAAAATTTTAAGGGGGTTCAAGCTGGAAGTAGGAACTAGATGTTTTTCCACCAGATTATCATCTGATACACTTTTACCTGGTGACGACTCAGTGCCAATATTATTTTTGATAGCTCTGTCCATTCCTGCTTTCTCCATATAACCTGTTTTCTTCTAAAGAAGGCCCAGTCGGTGATTAACTATTATGAGAGTCGGAATTCTTATGGAATGCTGATTTCCGATCCCCTGTACCTGATGGTGCCCTTAGCCAACTTCCATATCTGGAAGTAGCTTCCCACTCCTTCCCTAATCTCACATTCTCGTTTCACATGACCAATGCCTTTGAGGAGAGAATTTTACCCATCAGACACGACTCCAATCTTTTCTGTCCAAGTAAAGCCAGATCCGTCGAGATAATCTCGGGATTTCCCTTGTTACCCGATGAAAGCTTCATGGAACCAACTCGTCTTGCTATTTCTTCCAGTTCCAGTACACGGAAACTACTTGTCGCAAAGCTAGGAGAAACCCCATCTTTTAATAGGAAGACACCTCACATCGAATCTCAAGAGGAAGAATTATATTTGTGGTTCTTTATTTATTTTTTTCTGTAGAAAGATGTTACTTTTCATCTTTATATTCTTATTCACACACTTTTGATCGAAGATATACCTTAGCTCAGTTAAATAATAATAATTCAAAAAGAAAACATTTGGGATATGTGATTAGGAAAATAACAACCCTTGTATGTGTATGTTCTTGATACTTTTGATTCTTTCTGTTCCCTTATTGCAAATCCCTGAGAGGCTGACAGGTTTATGGATCGGCTGGTATGTTCCTATTGGAAGGCTGGGGTATAACTTATGTCTTTCTGCTAGATTTTCATGCTTCCTAGCGGTTGCTCAGAGTTGATTACTCCTCCCGTAGAGATTTGGATCTACAGCTTGCTATCTGATATGGTTGGTTTATTTGTTGGTTAACTTTGAGTTTCGGGGCATGCCTCGCGTAGATGTATTGGTGTTTCGGGGGTATGTTCTGCGTAGTTGTACTTATTGCTCTAGCGTATGCCCCGTGCCCTATGTATCTTGTAGTTTGTTTCTTTTCCTTGGAGATACACAGGGTATTGTTCCAAACTTTGTTTACCGTTTAATGCAAATTATTTCATTAAAAAAAAAGAGCCACTTCCGTCAAATCCACTTAGTATTTGCATGTGATTCTTGCTGCAAATCACATGTTTCTTTCTCGTGGTCATCCCCTAAAGTTTACGCCCTTTTTTCGTAAAGCCTCTGTCCCTACTATGGTGTGTGTGTGTGTGTTGTGTGTGTGTGTGTTCTGGTCGTATTAAAGTGATAATATCACAATGTGACAAAAGGGCAATATGACTACGTCTCATAGGGGGGCGAGGCATATAAACATTAAAAAGCATTTACTTCTCACACAGAAGGTGTCTAGTCTACTCTACTCTACAAACTATACCATCAAAAATGAGCTGTCCATGTTCAATAAACCTTGCATGAAGAAGACGGTTAAGTCGATGCTATCTAAGGGGATACTGTCTCCACATGATCTGAATAGATAATATTCACACACATATATGATTTAAAAAAATTAATGGATCACGTGTATGTGTGGCTAAATTTGGACTTTTGATTCTATCATGTGGGTAGCGTCCCTACATATAGGTTGGAACCGACCTAAGAGGACCATGGACAGAAAAGATATTTTGCGTTTCATTGGTATGCATGCGTTTATTTAAACAAAAAATATATCGAATTCGAATAAATTTTTTAAACTTCCGATTGTGAAAGTTTGGCATCAACAACTTTATTTTGGGCAGCATAATTTTGACCACATATGTTTCGATTGGTTGTAAGCATTATTTCCTTATTTGTCATAAGAATAACATGGCTGCCTGGACAAATTGGACTCCATTTAGGTGCCTTGATGAAGTGACCCACAACCAACTTCAAGAAAGCCATTAAAACCTAGGAGCCTAACTTTGCTGTGCACATGGCCTTTAAATACATGTACGTCTTTTTTATTTACCATACCTGGCCCGCCACTTACTTTCCTCCACCTCACATCCATTAGTTTTTCAACTTTCCATCCCATAGCATTTACCATATCGATATAGTATAAATAACTAGTGTTATGTGGCATGCATAGTCTGTCATGTTAATTTTTGGCAAAAAGTTGTGTGAGATGATCTCACAGGTCGTATTTTGTGAGACGGATTCTGATTTGAGTCATCCATGAAAAAGTATTACTTTTTATGCTAAGAGTATTACTTTTTATTGTGAATATCGGTAGGTTGACCCGTCTCACATATAAAAGTTAATTACATATATATTTAAGTTAAAATAGTAGCTCAATCCAAATTTAAGGATTAATTACATATATATCTTATCATATTAACAAAAAAAACTCATTTATTTGTAATTATTATATAAATCTCCCTTCAATTATGTGGAAAATAACAAAAAAAAAAAAAAAAACTTTAAATTCTAACATAAATACATCCCTCTCATATTTGTATTTTCTTACATTTAATTCCATAAAAATGTAGAATAAATACTAACCTAATAGTCTATAATGTAATATAAATACAACTGATTATTGTGTTTTAAATTTTAAAAGTTATTGGATTTATCGTTTTTTTAACAAATCTTGAAGGGATATAATATTTTTTAATTTTTTTAACTTATGATAAATCTTAGGGGTATAAATGCAATTATCACATTAAATTTTAATGGAACTTGTTGGGAACGTGGGGAAGTCAAAAAGTGAGCCAACCGCAATGCTGTTTCTCCGTTACCAATCAGTTCCTTGTTCCCTAATTCCAGCACGTGATTCTTATTTTCATTCTCTTCACGTGCCCGTCACGTGCTCCCCGCCTTTATCATCCCCCCTCCTCCCCTCTCGCTTTCATTCCCCACAGCTCCAGCGAGCCTTCCGTTACCCGTCCGTGCTCCGCCGTAGCTCAGACATGTCCGCCGAAGATTCTTCTCCGCAGTCTCAGGAGGTGTCTCCGCCCGATACATTGCCTTTCGAGCTCAAGGAGGAGTCCGATTTTGATCTGATCGTGTCGTCCGATGGACTCATTTCCATCTGTGGCTTCGGTTCGCTTCTATCCGGTGCGTGCGGTTACCTTCTGGATCAAAAATACGGAAATTTTTTTTAAAAAAAAACATTTGTTTGATGTAGGGATCAATAGATTCCGCTGCCTCATTTTGGAGCTCTGCTGTTTGAATTGTCATTCATTATCCTTTTTTTTTTTGCTGCTAATGATTGTATATTTAATGGTTCTTATTTTTCACTGCTCAAAGTAATATGGAAGAGCTTACGCAATTTGATCGCGCTTATTTTTGTTGATTTTTTCTTCTTTTTTTGGGGCTAAATTCTTGTTTATTCCTATTTACAATCGGCGATAGCCTTGTTCCATAGAAATATTTTTGCGACGCCGATGTAATATTTGAAATGATAATGCAGAGAGGAGTGCGAGGAGTACCTTTCCGAATTTGATAAACTTTAGAATGGCGAATTGAGTGGATTTAGGAGAGTTTTTGCTCATGTTGCTCCTATTTTCTTTGAGCGCGGGATAGCTTTGCCCGAAACCAAGGTATGTCTTCTGTTTTTTTTTTTTGTTGCTACTAGTCTTATACTACAACCAAATAACATAACTGAAAGAGTGAGAAATCACATCTTCATTTTCGCGATATCAATAGGTTGAGTTATCCTTCTATGATTGCTGATATTTTAGTATGCAAGGCTTGAATTATGCCTTTAGCTTATCTATTTAGTCGAGATCGCAATATTTTGCTGACTAATGTTTGAAACTTGTGATTGGATAGAATTGAATTGGTTTAAATTTTCTTGGAGATGTTAAATTAACTAGATTCAGTTAATTGATAGGAAAAAGATCGAAGAAGAAAACTTTGTGATGATTTTGTAGAACAAATGTACTTGGCACTTGAATTTGCGGGATTATAAGTGGGAGTACCTAAATATAAAAAGAGTTCCAAATATTTATACTGTTTAGGTGATTGGTTATACTAGGCAGCTCCTCTACCTTCGAGTCTTACTGTTTTTGAAGTGGATGATGCTAATTATTTTTATTTATCAGGAGATATCAAGCTTAAGTGTGGAGCCATGTGAAGCCGAATCGCTTGTGATTACCATTTTTGAGATCCAGAGAACGGAGGTAAGAACATTTAAAAGCCATATTCTCTGTTCAACATCTGATACAGAGGTTGAGCAGCTGAATTTGACGTGTTATTTGCTTTCCTTGCTCAGGTACCCACTTTTATGGAGAGGGAGCATGAATTCCGCTTCTTAGCTGTGAGTTTCATAGTTATTTTGTACTTGCAAATATCTTCATTTATTCTTGGATGGTCAAGCGTAAAGATACTAATTGACATAGTATTTAATTGAAAATTTCTATCCTTAGGTGACACCAGAAACATTTAATGGGCTGTTTTACACAAGTCGAGCGGTGAGCAAAATTAAATTGCTTTTCTTCTGATATGGATGACTTATTAGTGTGTTTGCACGATAAAGAATCATATATGGCATTATTAATGCAGGTGTTGTGTGCACGCTATAGTGACGAAGAATATTTCTTAAACAGATGTAAAGGTGATTTTCTTTCTTTTGGAAACCAATCCTTTTCATCTGGGTTTTCTTATGCTGTTCATCTGCATTTTTATCTCATGACACTAAAAGACATTTGGGGCAGGAAGTGAAGAAATCTTCTTTCAACGGTATGGACGATATGGCATTCACAAGATTTGGTTGGATGATATTTTACCCTGTCGTGTTTATCTCCGGCACTGGTGAGTGCTATCTTTATCAGACCTCTATATGATGGAGATTTTCCTCGAGAATACCTTATCATATTTTCATTTCATGAAACAAGACCTTTCTTAATGCTGTTTGTTGAAATGCTTCGTTTGCGCATTTCCTATCTACTTGGTTATTTCTCTATTCCTCGATCAATTTCTGGTGAAAGCTCCATTCTGTGCATTCATTTACAATAATGTTATAGTTATAACCCGTGCTGGTGATGAGCTGAAAGATATGAAATCATTCTGCAGTGTATTGGCAGCAAAGAACCTCGGTGATATGGCTTATGATAACTTTATGGATCATACGTATCTAGGGGATCATAAAACAACCATCCGTGAGTACCTCTCGACTACAGGTTCAGCCATAATGCAAGAGGAGCCTCCTGAACAGCTGAAACACCGATATGGTGGTTGAATTAACCTACTCTAGATTCTTGATGCGGCAATGAAGCTGAGATGGGCACTTCGTAGAGATCTTGGATATGTAGATTCTCTATCTCCACAATAATGAAGCTGAAATTCTCTCTATAGTTTTATTTTTGATCGGCTTGTATGGGAATTGGAACGTGAATTGGGATCTCAATTTTCAGCTCCTGTCATCTCTTAGTTATTTTCTGCTCTGCTTTGCTCTATTATTCCTTTTTTTTTTTTTGTATTTTTGCGATGGTTAATGAAAATATGATGGGATCTCAAAGATTTATTTTCGTTTTTTGCGTTCTTTTTTGGTAAATGTTACTGTGAACTTTGCAAGTCATTTGCCAACCCTCCTTAATCCAAAATGCAACCTAGTCAAGATATATCACATATGTATAATTGGTGAACGGTCACTACAAAGCTTTGATTTTGAGACATTTATTTTACGGATTTGTGACGTTTATAATAAATACATGAATTCTCGATCAGTATTAAGTTGGTTTAGAAAAAACCCTTGCTTCCATCGAGTTCGAGACTCTCAAGTGACCCCATTTCACACTGCAACATACACCACAAGTTAAAACCACATGCATATTTCTGAAATTGCCAAAAATGCAACTTTTTTCACCATTTCTTGTTTAATACAAATCATGAATCCACTGACTAGTCTGTAATTCTTAATGTCACGGAAATCAACATAATTTCTGAAAACCGAAACAGGCCAAATGACGAGGATGAATTGAGCATATATATCGGCATTTCATTATATATAATTGCGACAAAAATATATGAACTGCCATGCGTCGTACAAAACTAAAGGTTAAGCAACAAAACTTCCATCTAACCAAGGAAGAACCAGAGAACTCATTATCAGAAGAGAATTCTCCTGGATCTTAGAAATTCCTCAATATAATCTGCTAATTTGTGTATTCATGCTCACTAAAGGGATTCATTTTCCTAGTTTTTTTCGTCGACTGATTCAGTTAAAGGTATGCTCAGAACACCATTCGCTATGAAGGGCTGCAGCTCTTCTGTTACAATCTCCTTCACCGTAGTCTCTGAAGTTTCCAAGTATGCTTTGATTACCTTTGAACTGAGGTAAAATGATGACGATCTTAGGAAACTATGTTACTACTACACGTATGAAATTACTGTTTGAGTAGGGAAAATAGTTTATGATGGGGAGGGACACAACGGCCAAGATGATGAACTCTAGGAAATGTTGATATGGATAAGAAAGAGTTCTTCGAGATGGGATCTACTAATATTATCAAAAATATTGTTAGAATATTTTTCTGAGGAGGTTTTTTTTCAGTTTATGAAAACCTAACCTGTGACCTTCTGCCCATATTCCACATTTCCCTTTAAGAGCTTTTTCCCATAAAACAGTGGCGAAAGCAGGGCAGTTTAGAACTAGTTTTCTGATGATCCTGCTTGAATGAAAGTTTTCTAGAAGATGCTCTTCTTCTGGCTCATCCTGCTTAGGCTGGGCGGCCACAGATGCTATAGATTCGTGCAACAAGCCCAACTTTTCACTCAAATTGGGATAAAGAATTCCATCAGCGCCTCCAATAGAAACCTAATAAAACCGAATAGCCCATTACCCAAAATAATCAATATCAATGACATGTTTAAGGCAGTATGGAGAGTGGGATAACGAAATAAAGCAAATTCAAGACCAATATCAATTGGAAATAAATATTACATAAAAAACAGACTTGCTGATGTTCACTGATATAGAAACCTTAGAATGTAAAGAACTATAATTGATACCTCATAAATGACATCCTTTCCAGATTTGGATCTTAGCAATTCCCCTGCCATTTCGCAGCACGCATCAACGAGTTTCTGCAGACATAAGCAACGTTTTTACAACTTTATAAAGGGGGAAGAGGCTAATATCAAAAAATTCCAGAAACAGCAATCATAAATAGAGCGGCGGGAAGACTGATTCAACAACCATATAAATTACACAAAAACATGGAGGTACAGAAAGGACAATGTAATATTATGATGAGAGCAGAGCATAATGTGCACACCTCAGCAAGTCCACTATCGACTAACAACTCTTGCCTCCGCTTAAATGGATCTTTCTTACCACCCTCATTTAGAGGTATGCTTGCATCTTCGTTCTTCCAATCATCTACCACAGCTTCACTGCCATGCAGTTCATCCTAAATAAAGAATAATTAGAACTTTGTTGTTGAGCTAATTCTTTCAAACGGCAATTCAAAATGTTTTCTAAGCATGTTTCACAATAATTAATACAAACGAGAAAAATTAAGTATAATGACAATGAAGAAAAAAGAGGTTTGCCTTGTTACTAAGTGATGGAATGGATAGACTCAAGGATGTGATATCATCTGGACTGAAATATTGAGTAGAATTGGGATGAAGTAGCTGAAGTAAAAGACGCCTTCCATCCTGTGAAAAATAAACAAATAGAAACAAACGGTTGCATCACTATGCGTGAAAAAAATTTAAGGATCAGCAACCAAGAAAATAATGTATTGTTATTAAATCAAAACAAATAATATAACTTCTGCTGGTATGAACCAATAATGAGGCAAAACTGCTGAAAACCAAAATATAATCCTTATGAAGTTTATTTCTCGCATCAAAAGCAGTGAGAAATTAGTAAAAATTATAAGGAATACATTCATAAGTGTCAAATGCCAAAGATTATGTTCTAACCTAAAGCAAAGGACAAAATACAACAATACTTCAGCAAACAGTAAAACAACTTTAATTATCCCAGTTAATTTCCTTGATTCACTATTTCACATTCACGTCAAATATATTTTAAAATAAGACCCGTAAACTACATTGGCCCAAACAAGGGCCCTTCACATCTCCTACCCCAGCTCCCAATAGCTATGCTCTAGTCATGTCATGCTCATTGTTCTCAAAATATTTTTTATGCACCTTTTGTCTCACCTATATGTAACATTATCTTTAACATGGCACTTCAAAAACTTTATTTGAAACGCACGCCCAATCTCAAGTCAGCTTCAAATGCCAGGTAGAGCTAAAAAACGAGCGTAAAGTTTTATGCAACTAAACAAAGCAAAAGATGCTGTATTGCTGCTGATGCAAAAAGAAAAGAGAAAAACCAAACCTGATGCGAAATAAGCTCCTTCAAATTTCCCTCAAGCTCACGAATGATCATCTATGATAGAAATTGTGATGCATGCACTCAGAATGAGGCTATAACAAGAGTATGAAAGAGCCTGAGAAGAAAAACCAAACCTTTGATAAAAGTTTTGTGTCATCAACAATCGAAAATATGGAGACGAGTACCTGAGAAAGTCGTTGGCAAAAGCCTTGAGAGGTCACAAAAAGATATAGATGTTCAAAAAATGGGGGAGGGAATATAGCAATTATTAAATATATTTAAGATGACTAACATAAATTTTCCAAATAGTGAACATGCAATTATTAAATATATTTAAGATGACTAACATAAATTTTCCAAATAGTGAACATAGGCCCTCAGTTACAAAGCCCATCATTGGATGAAAAGTAGTGATAAGCTTTGAGTGTGTTAACTGAAATGGATCTTAAGGGGAAACTAGGAAACACGGTCAATCACCAAAGTCATGCTTACCATACTCCCAAATTTGTCACGAGCAATCTTGTCAATATGGCCTTTCAAGCCTTTAATTATTTTCTTCCGTTCCTAAACAGAAATGCAGTTAATGAGTGTGTCGCACCAAAGCATAAAAAATGTGGTACAATAAAATCGAACATTTCTGTAATGGCACTTTTGGCAATGTTGGGATGGTACCTTGGCACTCCCATGCTTAATACAGAGAATACCAAGCCTGGATCCATCCTTTGTGTGGAACATCCTAACAAGATCTAAAGTTGACAGCTGCTGGATAATGTCTGCTGCAGAGGACTTCACAAAGATATGATTTAGGAGTATTGCCAAAAATTCAGCAAAATTTCTAAAATTATTTTATGGCAACTACAGTTGGAATGGGGAAAAATTATGACAGAACCTTATCAGCAACGCTTAGAAATTCCATTAACGTTTTGTGCACAATTGAATGGTCTAATATCCCTTTCTCCAAGATTGGCTGAAGCACAGATGCCATGTGCCGCAAAACAGATGGCTTCTGTAATTGTAGATTTGATATTACATCTACTAACCTGTGAAAATTTTAGTTATTATGATAAAATAAAGTGAACTCTGAAAGCCAATGTAATCATGAAATTTGTAAGTAAACTTGTCACATTTTGACTCATAATGGTGTCAACGTCCAACTATTCGGTGAAAGAAAAGAACTATATTGACCAACTTTCGGAGCCAAGAGCCCTAAAAATCACATATTTTATTCACTCTCAGGCTACTAGATCCCAAGCGAAATACGCATGCTCTATCACCAGACATACCATAATTCCATTTACTTTTAACTAAAAATTGCAAATAACATTGAGCTGTCTGGTTGTTTAGTCCTGAAGTTCAACTTTTTAAGTTTGTATACTCATTAAGAAAATTTCAACTCGATGGAATAACACAAGTATAAAAAGAGAGCAAAATCATGTTATTGTAGTTTCAACACCACCCATGATAGTCAACAAGTTAATGCATTACCTTGTTTCTTTCATTGTGACCAAATTTTTAAATAACTGAAGTTCGGGTGAATATAATTCTGAGAGAAGAGCTTGCTTCTGAGTCGTATTCCCCAGTTCATATGCATGTTCAATAACTACAAAACCAAGTTACTGTATTAGCAAGGCAAGTATCGAGTCATTCAAATAATCCCAGCACAATATAGAGAGCACTAGTGCATAATACTGAAAGACTAGCATATCCCATGTAAATGGACTCAAATGTCTAAGAAAACAAATGTAAGAAAATGCCCATATTGATTCATCAAAGACTCTGCTCTTTTTTTATACATCTAAGTTTCTAATTCATTCAAATTCAATTTTCTTAAAAATTCTCAGAGATGATACGCCGTAATATACATGCAAGAAAGCTACAAAATTTAAATGTCCAAATGAGCGAGCCACAATTATGATTTAAGTTCAGAAAACGTTGATCATACCGAGTGAGCCAACCATGTGTCGAAGAAGAGCTGCAACATGACCATGGAGGGCAGAGATAATTTCTGCCAGTTGTTCTTTTGTAGCTGTAGCAAGTTAAAAAAATGTAAGTTTGTTCCAAAGTAAAAAATGCCAAGCTTATTAATGCCCGCACAAGGGGTAAGTGAAAGGAGTAGATTAATCTCAGAAAATCATAATTCGAAATTCTATCTCAGAATATACCATTATCCAACATCTTTGTCACGAGATGAACTGCATAAGTATTGGTTGCTAGACTAACAAGGCAGGGGCGAAGCTCAGCAAACACAGAAGTTCTTTCTTCTTGTGTGCAATGTTTGACACACGTCTGAAGCACAAAGAGACAAATCAATACACCATTATAAATAGCACTAAACAAATCAACACGAGAAGATGACAGAGTGATCTATGGGAGGCAGCAGGTATTAAACCTGAAGAACACGAGATGAAACGTGAGAGCATGCAATTTCAGAAATCTTCCCCTTCATCTTCTTTAACGCTTCACTCACCAACCTTAAAACAAGAATCAAACAGAAAGGATAAATCTACATTCTACAGTAACTGAAACCAAGCAAAAAGAAAAAAGAATCCTTTTTAACCAAGATGATGGGAAAGTGAACAAAGGACATGAAGGTGTAATTGGAAAATAAAATTGCAACAGAGGCACAAACATTGATCTGTCCTCTTTGGCAATATTTCGACGCCTCATCTTCTCCCAGAGCACGGCAAGCTCCTGATGAGAAATGGGTAAAAATGTGACTTAGACAACAGAAGATAACTTGGAAAAACGGAATCTGAAGAGCAATCACGCCGATGCAAGCATGTACACGTTGATTACAGCTGAAATTAGCCTCAAATAGGCGTTCAAAGGAAAAAGAATGGAGACATACTTGTTCGAGCGAGTAATGCTTCTTCCTTTTCTTTTTCCTAGCTTCAGCTAATTCCTGAAAGTTATCACAGAAGTAAGCAATTAACCGTTACAGAATCACTTAACAGAGATAAAGATTGAACCTTTGCATCCAAACGACGCTGCTTCTTGCTATCTGTCACATCATCGTTCTTCACACCAGTTCTGCCCTCCTTTCGCTGATGATTATGCTTCGTCAACACGGAGGGCTTTTTCGCGACCTTAGTTTGAATATTACTCGAATCAAACTTAGGTTTTTTGGAAACAGATTTTGTGTTCGGATTACTCTTTCTCTTCTTCGAATCACTGACCTTCTGGGGCTTCGGCGCCATGGATGAATCTGGGGCAGAGCTCAGTTTTGTAGACTGTATCCTCGGGAGACAGTGGCTGTTTTGGAAGGGTTTACGTAGGTGGAAGAAAATATAGGGCCATGACGTCATATATGTTCTTCGTGTAACGAATTGGACCCAAATTATAAATCTGGGCCATCTCTTGAAATCTATAATGGGCTTATTTTACAAGGCCCATTTCTTTTTTTAAACTTGACTAAAATAAATATTTTGATTTTATTTAAAATTAGGTGTATTTAGATATTATATAGATATATAAGGGGTATTGTATAATTAGATTCTAACTATATGTAAATAATTTTAGGTAAATAAATTGATAAACATTGAAATTATTTAAATAAATATTAATTATGATAATTATTAATAGTTTAGTTCAAAAAATATTTCATAATTTTCATTATGAAATTTTGAACTTGGTAAAATTTGGGTCATCCGGAGTTACATACAAAATGTATAAATAAATTAAATGATTGTCATTGTTTTATGATTTTAATGTTGTCATGCTTTTGTCACTTGTTCAGCATGTACACATCTCCCAATAGATGAAATGTTTACGTTCGATTTATCGATCCAGTGGCTCACATTTACTCGAATTGAAACATGTAAAACTCGAGTTCGATTAAATATTTGACCTGCTTAAGCTCGGTGATTGAGTTTGAGTCGAGTTTTGACTAGTCGCTCATGATGCTTGTCGACAAAGAAGTTAATAGGTGAGGCCAAAGTAGGCAAATTTGATTGCATACTTTGAGAAGAAGAAAAAAACGTGCTGCAGGAAATTTCGTGGAAATATGAATACGTGTTTTTAACATGTATTCACACGGACAGGGGCTCTATAAATAGAGCTCCCCCCTTCATTCGGAAATCATCCCTTCTTCGAGTTTTCTCTCATCTTATAAGTATTTGAGTGCTTAGTTCTATAATATTTGTGAGGTGTTTGTTCTCCTGTATTAAGAAAGCGTGTGTTCTCTTTGGAAACACATCGAGTGAGTTGTACACTACAAAATATTATAGTGGAATTCTTTTCATCTTACCAGTGGTTTTTACCCTAATAATTTTTAGGGATTTTCCACGTAAATTTCGGTGTCCATTTTATTCTTTATTTTCGGGTTTTATTATCTCAAATTTCGCAGGTGAGACCAACAAGTGGTATCAGAGCCTTGGTTTAAAATTTCTTAAAATTCTAAGTATGCTTTGTGGTTGCAGCATAGACTGATCTTCCACATCAGAAAAGATTTTTTGAGATTTTTTATTAAAGGCGGGATTATTTTGTCCGGTGTACTAAAATTGTTGTAAACATAATGGCGGGAAGGTACGAGATAACAAAGTTCAATGAAAGCAATTTTATGTTGGGAAAAATAAAGATACAAGCAGTTTTAAGAAAGGAGAATTGCTTGGCAGCTATTGGAGACAGACCGGTGGAGATTACAGATGATGGAAAGTGGAATGTTGTTGCCAATTTACACTTGGCTATAGCAGACGAAGTTTTGTCAAGTATCTCTGAGATAAAAACAGTAAAAGTTATCTGAGATACTCTGACAAAGATGTACGAGGTCAAGTCGCTACATAACATGATTTTCCTAAAGAGAAGGCTTTATACTCTTCGGATGGCAAAATCCTCATCGTTGACCGACCATATCAACACACTAAATACTCTATTTGCCCAACTCACTTCCATGGGGCATAAAATAGGGAAAAATGAACGTGCGGAGCTTCTACTTCAAAGTCTACCAGATTCATATGATCAACTTATCATCAACATAACCAACAATATTCTTATGGGTTTTCTAAGATTCGACGATGTCTTGACTGCGGTTCTCGGAGAAGAAATTCGGCGCAAGAATAAGGAAGATAGGTTGGTAACATCGAAGCAAGCACAGGCTTTACCGATGATAAGATGAAGATTTGTGGACCGTGACTCCAGTGGGAGCCAAAGACGAGGTAGATCAAAGTCAAGGAGTAAGAAGAAAAATATTTACTGCTTTAAATGTGACG
The DNA here is from genome assembly GCF_022965805.1 of Primulina eburnea. Taxonomy (NCBI): domain Eukaryota; kingdom Viridiplantae; phylum Streptophyta; class Magnoliopsida; order Lamiales; family Gesneriaceae; genus Primulina; species Primulina eburnea. Next base: position 5,784,144 of record NC_133104.1, read on the forward strand.
GTAAAGGACACTTCAAGAAAGAGTATACGAGTATCGAGAAAAGTTCTCAAGGAAATGTGGCCAGTACTTCAGGCGGTGGTGAAATATTATTCAGCGAAGCAACAACTGTTGCAGAAGGCAGACACAAATTTTGTGACACATGGATTATGGATTCAGGAGCGATGTGGCACATGACCTTTCGGAGAGAATGGTTTGATCATTATGAACCAATCTCAGGAGGATCTGTATTTATGAGAAATGATCATGCCTTGGAAATCTCTTGGGTCGGTACTATCAAAATTAAAATGTTTGATGGCACCGTTCACACCATACAGGAGGTACAACATGTGAAGGGACTGACGAAAAATCTTTTGTCCTTGCTGCAATTGGATGATATTGGGTGCAAAACTCGGATCGAGAACGGGATCATGAAAATTATGAAGGGTGCGCTTGTGGTTATGAAGGCAGAAAAAGTTGCTGCAAATCTGTATGTACTTTTGGGGGAAACACACAAAGAGGCAGAACTTGTTGTTGCATCAATTGGTTCAGAAGAAGAATTAACAGTGTTATGGCATAGAAAGCTCAGACATATGTAAGAACGAGGGTTGAAAATTCTCTCAGAACGGAAGCTGCTGCCAAGACTTACAAAAGTGTCGCTATCCTTTTGTGAGCATTGTGTTACCAGTAAACAACACAGATTAAAGTTTGGCACTTCTACTGCCTGGAGCAAAAGTATATTTGAGCTGATTCATTCGAATGTTTGGCAAGCATCGGTTGTATCCCTAGGAGGAGCGAGATACTTTATCTCGTTCATTGATGATTTCTCTAGGAGATGTTGGGTGTTTTTCCAGATCTTCAAAGATTTTAAAGAGCGGGTTGAACTTGATTATGAAAAGAAAATCAAGTGCTTGAGGACTGACAATGGAGGAGAATATACCAGTGATGAATTTGATGTATATTGTCAACATGAAGGCATCAAAAGACAATTCACAACGGCATAAACACCTCAACAGAATGGAGTGGCAGAGCGGATGAACAGGACCTTGTTGAACAGAACAAGAGCTATGTTGAGGAGTCCAGGTCTGGAAAAGTCATTTTGGGCGGAAGCAGTCAAAACCGCTTGTTATGTTATCAATCGTTCTCCTTCAGTGGCGATTGATCTAAAAACTCCGATGGAGATGTGGACCGGGAAGCCGACATATTATTCTCATTTGCATACAATTGGAAGTCCAGTGTACGTTCTGTACAATGAGTAAGAAAGATCTAAGTTGGATTCGAAATCCAGAAAATGTATCTTCTTGAGCTATGCTGATGGAGTAAAGGGGTTTCGCTTGTGGGATCCTACTGTTCACAAGCTTGTCATCAACAAGGATGTTATCTTCGAGGAAGATAAAGTAAAGGGAGACAAAGGCACACCGAATTCAAAAACTACTATTTTTTAGGTGGAAAATAAGACGGACGAAGGTCAAGTTTCTTGTGAAGCAGTACCAGAACACGAAGAACAAGAACATGTTGAGTCTGAGGTTTCCAATATGAGGCAGTCAACTCGAGACAGAAGACCACCAGGTTGGCTTTCAGATTATATCACTGAAAGCAACATTGCATATTGTCTATTATCAGAGGATGATGAGACATCGAGTTTCCACGAGGCTACTCGAAGCTCGGATGTATCCTTATGGATGATAGTAATGCAAGAAGAGTTGGAGGCATTAGACAGAAATAAAACTTGGGATCTTGTTACACTACCACGAGGGATGAAAGCCATTGGTAACAGATGGGTCTATAAGATCAAGCGTGATGACAATAACCAAGTGGAGCGGTATCGTGCTAGATTGGTGGTAAAAGGGTATGCTCAAAAAGAAGGCATTGACTTCAATGAGATATTTTCTCTTGTGGTTCGGCTTACAACGGTCAGAGTGGTGTTAGCATTGTGTGTGGTGTTTGACCTACATCTAGAACAGCTAGATGTGAAAACATTATTTCTTCATAGAGATCTTGAAGAAAAAATCTATATGTTCCAGCCAGAAGGTTTTGCAGAAAAAGGCAAAGAGAACTTGGTTTGCAGGTTTAACAAATCTCTGTACGGTCTCAAACAGGCGCCGAGGTGTTGGTACAAGAAATTTGATTCATATATCATGAGCCTTGGATACAACAGACTGAGTGCAAACCCTTGTACGTATTTCAAGAGGTCTGGTGATGATTATATTATTTTTCTATTGTATGTGGACGACATGTTGGTAGCATGCCCCAACAAAGATCAGGTCCAAGGATTGAAGGCACAGTTGGCTAGAGAATTTGATATGAAGGACTTGGGACCAGCAAACAAGATTCTATGGATGCAAGTTCATCGAGACAGAAGTAACAGAAAGATTTGGCTTTCCCAGAAAAATTATTTGCAGAAAATCTTGCAACGCCTCAACATGCAAGATAGTAAGCCAATTTCGACCCCTCTTCCTGTTAACTTCAAGTTATCCTCCGAGATGTGTCCTAGCAGTGAAGCAGAGAGGATGGAGATGTCTCGAGTACCATATGCATCAGCAGTGAGAAGTTTGATGTTCGCCATGATCTGTACAAGACCGGACATTACTCAAGCAGTGGGAGCAGTTAGTCGGTATATGGCGAATCCTGGAAGAGAGCATTGGAGCACTGTTAAGAGGATCCTTAGATACATTAAGGGTACCTTAAATGCTGCATTATGTTATGGAGGATCGGATTTTACACTCAGGGTCTATGTCGATTCAGATTATGCAGGTGATCCTGATAAGAGAAAATCTACTACTGGTTATGTGTTTATACTTGTAGGAGGAGCAGTAAGCTGGGTTTCAAAACTGCAGACAGTTGTGGCGTTATCTACAACAGAGGCAGAATACATGGCAACTACTCAAGCTTGCTAGGTTGCAATATGGATTAAAGGTTGTTGGAGGAGATCGGACACAAACAAGATACTGTTCCTTTGTTTTGTGACAGTCAGAGTGATTTGCACATCGCAAGGAATTCAGCCTTTCATTCCAGGACAAAGCACATTGGAGTACAATTTCACTTTGTTCGAGAAGTAGTAGAAGAACGAAGCTTAGATATGCAGAAAATCCATACAAAGGACAACATGCTAATTTTCTAACCAAGCCAGTGAACATTGATAAGTTTGAGTAGTGCAGATCCTTAAGTGGCCTAGCAGAAACGTAAGCATTGGAGAATGGAAAGATTGAAAGGATGTATGAAGATGTGCTTGATTCTCAATCAAATCTCCAAGTGGGAGAAATGTCGACAAAGAAGTTAATAGGTGGGGCCAAAGTTGGCAAATTTGAATTGCATACTTTGAGAAGAAGAAAAAAACGTGCTGCAGGAAATTTTGTGGAAATATGAATACGTGTTTTTAACGCGTATTCACACCGACAGGGGGCTCTATAAATAGAGATCCCCCCTTCATTCTGAAATCATCCCTTTTTCGAGTTTTCTCTCATCTTATAAGCATTTGAGTGCTTAGTTCTATAATATTTGTGAGGTGTTTGTTCTCCTGTATTAAGAAAGTGTGTGTTCTCTTTGGAAACACAGTGTGTGAGTTGTATACCACAAATATTATAGTGGAATTCTTTTCATCTTGCCAATGATTTTTACCCTACTAATTTTTAGGGGTTTTCCACGTAAATCTCGGTATCCATTTTATTCTTTATTTTCGGGTTTTATTATCTCAAATTCCGCACGTGAGACCAGCAGTACTCACAAGAAGCTTGAAGAGAACAAGTAAACAGGAAACTTTCGTATTCCTGTTCACGGAAAGTGTATTGTCTGTTGGATCAATTTTATTTATATGAGCTTATATGTTAATAATTATGTGTTGTGATTTTTCTATTTAGTTAAGCCCAAAATAAAGTAATCAACTAATGTTTCAGGTTATTGGACTTTAATATATCTAATAGGTTGTGGACTTTTAATGTGTAGAGACATAAATGTAATTTTTGTTTTTATATGATGGGTTAAAACAAAAATATCAGAAAATAATGACAGACGTTATTTATATATGAGTCATGGTCCTCAAATCACATGACATCTTGTTCCCTATTCTCTTCCACATTAAAATAGTTCAGACGAGTAAACAAAAAGATTCTCTCAAGCAAAAGAGCGCGTAGAACTTAAAAATCAACACACGTTCTAAAAAATTCAGAATTATGAGTTCGCGTATGCTTCCGCTTAAGTTTTTAGTTAAATTTTTATTGATTTAGCATAATGGATTATGTGATTTATGGATTTTCCCAACCAAGTGGTATAAGAGTCACTCATGCTTGAATCATTGAGATTTGTTTAAAGTTTTTGGATATAATTTGGTTCGACATCTGAAAAAGAAAATTTTGTTTAAAATTTTTTTTGATATGATTCATATACGAAAAATATTTTGATTGAAATCAAATCTTTTAAAGTTTCAGTTTTGGTAAAGAGATTTTGGTTGAAAATTTTAAGGATACGGTATTGGACTTCCATTTTCAGTCCAGTTTTTGTTCAAAAAAATATTTTAAAGGAAAAATAAATAACAAAAAGGACATAGGACGCGCCCAACAGTGTCCAAACAGACGTAGACGCGCATAGACACCTCTAAGGGTGCCCCGCGCGCCCAGGGTTGTCCAAGCAGTCGCAGGCGCGCAGGGGCGAGATTTTGGGGCGCCCCGCGCACCCATGATGTTTTCCGCAATATCAGGCGTGATTTTGAGCTCTCCAACGTGCACCGTTCGGATTTTCCAAAAAAATATTGTTCAAGTTAATTCGGTTTAAGCTTAAATAAATAATTATTCAAATAATGATAATGTTATATATATTTTAAAATAGATTGATTGAAATAAAATGTCACAAAAGTTCTATCTTTTATAGAAATTTATTTTATTTTGAATTAAATAAAAAATTGGTATATGTGATTAATATGGATATTGATCGAACCAAATGAAGGTTAATATTTAATAGAATTACATATGCACGTGTGGTGGTAAACATGTGATAGTTGTTCGGTTTTCATTTGAATAATAAATCAACATGAAGGAAAATTGTTATTTGAAATGATAGTTATTATCGGTGTTTGACTAATGCGTCAGGATATCAATTACAAATCCAAAGATAAAACATTAACGGAGTGTACGTCAATATATGTTAGCAACCTAGTCAAGGTTGACCATTAAGTTTCAGCTTTCTTCAAGGGTGAATTACTATCATGTTATTACCCTACTTTGTTTTCGCCTGCTAAGCTGAAAAACCTTATTCAAGATTTGCTTAAATACCGATTCATTCGGATGAATCCGTGAGTACCTGCAAATGCTCTATGACACACAGAATCTTCCCTGATGATGCATAATCATGTTCTACAGCAGGATAATTGATTGTTTTCATAACCCTTTGATTTTCCCCATCTATCCAGGTCGTCAAGCAATATAAGTTTAGAAATGATATCTCCTTCCAAAACCATTTTTTCTAAAATCGTGTGCTGGAAAAAATGGTGTTTCCCGTTTAAATATTTAGAATCAAACTTTCTGTGGGTTGTATAAACAACTTGGGCACGAAACATAGAAATCTGGCCATCCCTTTACCGACTAGAAAGTTCTTTTGACTTTTGGAGAAAAGTGTGCTGAATTTGAGATGCTCTTCAAATTATCCATCAATCTTTTCTCACGTCAAGAAATTGACTGTTTTTCTTCTAGATGTGTTATCTTTGAGGGACTAAATTTTGAAGGTTATCCTTCGTGTTTCAGATTCTACCAAACTTTGAAGGTTGTCCTTCGCGTTTCAGAGTAGTATAGATTATTAATGGTCCTCCTTTGTTTTGCAGCTATAATCAATTACATGTTTTTGAGGATTTTATTCCATCTTAGATCATATAATGATAAATATGAAGGTGGAATGAACTAGCTTTACTAGTATTCTTTCACATGGAATAAATGCTAGGTGCGATTAATCAAGCCATTACTGCAAAGGAATGCAGGATAAATGCTTTCATGCACTTACAAGATAGGAATCTAATTGTTCAAAAATTGCACCAAACTTCTCTCCAATAACAATTACCCCAGAAGATTGAGGGGCTTCTTTGTTGTTCTCACATAGCTTTTGAGTATGCTCTCTTTCAGGCAATTCTTCCTGATTTTTGTGCAGTCTATTTAAGCTATCCTGCATGCATTTGGATTTTCCTCGCTGAACATTGATGTGATGTTACCATTCCCATTGCTTGTGTTCCCACCGTGGTAATCCTGGATGTAGTGGTCGGGTATACTGTAGCGTGAGTATCTCGGTGGCGAGCGGGGATATGCATATTCGGTTACATAGGGTGATGGCTTGTATGAGTTGTAGCTGTGAGTCACGTAAGTGGGTTGAGAGGGCTCGCTTCCGAATCCTGGCCGAGTGGTGTGAACTTGTGAGGGCTCGTCTCTGTATCCCGGTCCTCTGGTTGAGTGTTGAGATGTCTCACCTACGAACCCGGGGCCTCTAGTGTGGGGCTGAGATGGCTCGTGTCTGTATCCCGTGCTTCTGGTGTAAGGTTGAAATGGCTCTCCTCCGAATGCTTGATGACTGTACCCCGGTCCTCTGGTGTACTGTTGAAATGGCTCACCTCCAAACCCTGGATGACTGTATCCAGGGCCTCCGAAATAAGGTTGAAATGACTCACTTCCGAATCCTGGATGACTGTATCCCGGGCCTCTAGCATAGGGCTGAAACGGTTCATCTCTGAATCCCGGGCCATTGCTTTGGTGGAAGTTCTGACCATATGCATATCTGTATCCATATTCTGGTGGATAACGGTATACGACATGAATTTCTTCAGCATCCTTAGGCTTACAAGGTTGAGTGGGCTGGCTTGTAACATTTGCAGATTCGGTTGATGATTTTGGCTCAGGTGGTGGCGAATCATGTGGCTCCTCTACTGGTGGTCCTGCTTCTGTTTGTGCCTGTTCAGCTGGTGTGTCCTTGTGCTCCGGTGGTGGTGCTCCTCCCTCTGGTGTACCACCTTCATTGGCTGGTTCAGTTGGTTGCTCCGGCTGCTCCATATGTGAACAAATAACTGCACTCTTCCTTGTCTTCTTGATGGCTTTTACCATCGCCACAGGGTCTGCCCACCCGATTATTGTTATTTTTTGTTGTGGAAAATCAATATAGAGATCGCATATACCTGTGAGACATACCGTGTTTCGCATTAGATGAAGCTCATCAATAGCTTTGTTATCATTCAGTCTGAATTTTCTTACCAGTTATTCCTTGCAGAGCTTTCTTGATCTTCTGAACACAACCATTACAGTCCATTCGAACCTTGATCTCTGTGATTCTTGGTTTCTGAACATATTGTTGTGAAATGATTACATAATCAAAGAATTTTTTAACATGGAATATAAAAAACTATTTGTTGCTGTTATTATTCATATCCTAGCTAAATGTAACATGGGTTTAAGAACATACCTCCATTTCTTGTGCCATCAATGGAGATTAGGGAATGATGATGGAGAAAGTATAAAAAAAAAAAAACTGAGGTATTTTACAATGGAGAGATTAAAGAGGGAACTAGAGAATCAAATATATGGCATGCATTAGTTCATGGAGAAGGAATATTTTAAAGTTGATGAATTGTGGGACATGCAAAGAATCTCTTTTTCATATAAGTTTATCTTTGGAGGGCTATTCTCCCCTTTTCTGGTATTGTGGGTCTCCCATAGGAATGGTGGTCTTTTGCTCGAGTTTGATGTGTTGAGGGAAGGGAATTTGCTTTTAGTGTTTGATAAACTATGGCCATTGGTTGCTTATTTTAGTTTATTATATATATAAATATGTAGTAGTCGACCGACATGACCTTGATTGGCAGAAACTAGCCAACTCCATCTATGGTCACTTGGCTAATTGATAGGTCATGCATGCCAAGGGGTAAATAGAGGTAGATGGCTTGATTGTTTGTTATGTTTGTGCACATATTTTTATCACATAGTCAAAATGTACGAAAGAGCGTGTGTGAGCGATGATAAAACTGTAGTAATTTAAATAGCGCCGGTTTTGAATTTCATATCTAAATCGGTCGTAGTTGACCTATTCGAAAGTAATAATTAATAACAATAATTACACTTAATTATATATATCTTGATACATAATAAATGTAACTTTATATAATTATTATCAAATTAATATAAATAAATAAATACAATATAACACATGCGTCTACCTGAATATATGTGGAAAATAACTTGTTTGAAGCGTGAAGTTATAAAGTTGAAGTCGATAACCAGATCTGCAAATTTAGACAAAAACACATGTTATAATATGGAATTGTAATATTATGAAAATCACTGAAAAATGAAGGAGATGGGTATATATAGTCAACTAGCAATGATTTTCTAAAAAAAAATTGTCGCTAATTTAAATCAGAATTTCAAAATTCCAAATGACGATGAAATTGAATTTAAAAATTGTCCCCAAATTTATATGAGAACCATCGATATAATAACCACGATTTATTTATTCTTCTCAGCGACGAGATACTCAATATGTCGCTAATGTTAACAATGATTTAGGGTAATATGTCACTATTTTTATTACGATTTTTTCGTGAGCAAATAAAAATGTGGTAGTTTGTCCACAATTTTACAAAAATTATGGAAAAATTTAAAAAAAAAAAAAAGAAAAACCATAGCTAATAAGATTTTTTTCAGTGGATTAGTCCAATCAGATGTTATAATAATTCAATTTGATTGACAACATTTCCACATTAATTCCAAAAAAAAATTCTTGGCCCGACGATTTTATTTTTTAGAAAAGAAAAATTTTGGAAGTCAACTAATTTACTGAGCATTATCTTAATAAATCAGAGATGTCACATCTATCATTACATTAGCAGTACTGAACAATTCGTATATTTATTAATTGGGCTTAATTTATACTTGGTTTTGTAGGATGCGCCAGGCCCATGCAGTAGTGCAACACAAGGGCGACGCTCGAAAGCACGGATAGCAAGCTATCTTTAAGGACCTTCCCCTTAAAAAAATAAATTTAATATCGTGTGGGCCATTGGCCCATCAGCATATACTACACTTGATCTTAGCCAAAAGGCCGAGAAAGGTAATGGGCTCACTAATTTTTATCTGTAAGACGGGTCAATCTTACCCATATTTACAATAAAAAATAATACTCTTAGCATAAAAAGTAATATTTTTTCATTGATGACTAAAATAAGAGATTCGTCTCACAAAGTACGATCTGTGAGACCGTCTCATATAAGTTTTATCTTAGCCAAAATAATCAAACCGAATTCCATTTGATTTAATAAGAAATTCTGTTTTTTTTTTGTCGTGTGATTTAATTTTTTTTATTTGTAAATATATTTAATCAGTTATTTTAAAACAAAAAGTAATTAAATCGAAAATATCAACAGTCAGAAATCGCCATTATATTATTTTATTTGGCAAATTAAATTATTTATCACATACATTATTAATTTTCTGGAAACATGGGTTCACGTGAATTTTCCCATGTTTTGTTACTATTTTTTTTTTAAATAAAAGGTTATTTCTATTAACAAACTGCAATAAAATAAATTCAATTTACTATTAGTTCAATTGGTTTTTAATAATTAGATTAGATTGGTAACCTAACCGATCCATGGCACATCTTAACCTTGTATAAGGATTTTTTTAAATTTTAATTTGTAAGAAATAAGACGTAGTCACAATTAAGGGTGGGTAACGGTCGGTTTGGTTCGGTTTTAGTCTACAACGGTTCGGTTTTTCGGTTTTCGGTTTTGAATATCTCTAGTCCAAAACCAAACCATTGTATTACGGTTCGGTTCGGTTTTTTTGTAATACGGTTCGGTTTTTACGACCGGTTATATACGGTTGGCTAAAATTTGTTGAGAGATAAAATTATATGTCACTTTTTGTCTTTAAAATCTAAATCATAGTATTTTTCAAATATTTAATTTGAATATATATATATATATATATATATATATATATAAATATATATATAACATGTGTTGTGTATAAATATGTCATACGAATATAATAACTGTATATAACTAATTAACCATGTAAACACGGAAAATATATGAATCCAACGGAATATTCAGTAATAAGAATGATAACAAGGTGTCAACCAGCTCGAACGGAACACACATAATCTTACGAAATATTAAAGAAATATATACAGAAAAAAAGAGAACGTCGACTGATGAATGGTGAGAAATAAGAGAAAATGATCGGATTGAAAAATTGAGGGTTAATGATACTAAGTTCATAAATCTTAATAGGCCCATTATATATAAAAAAACTTATATTTAACAATAATATGACCCATTATACATAAAAACCTTATATTTAACAAAAATATGGCCGGTTCGGTTTTTCGGTTTTTTTGGGGCTTAAAACCGAAAACCGAACCGAAAAACCGAAACTTTATATATTTTAAAACCATAACCGACCGAAAAACCGATAAAATCGAACCATTTAAACCGAATCGGTTTTTTCGGTTTTTCGGATTTTATGCCCACCCCTAGTCACAATTCACGAGCTCGTGAAAAACAATGATATGTTTAATCATATATTTATAAATAGTTTTTTTGTGAAACAATTTTACATATCTTTATTTGTGAGACAGATCAATTATGTCTACATGTTACAATAAAAAATAATATTTTTGACATAAAAATAATAATTGACCCAAATAAAAGATTCATCGAACAAAATTAACACATGAAAGATTCCCACAAGATTTTTTTTATATTGTATTAAGTAAGTTAACTTTAAAAATTTCGAAAATGGATCACTAATTGATGCGTAATACAGGGATAAACGAATTTAAATCTAATCTTTCCAGACAGGATACAACATAGATTTTGTTGATATATCGCACCTTGGAAATTTCAAATTGATTATGGTATATCAAACCGCATAAATTTTCTTTGAAGAATATTATTGAGTTATTGTAAATCAAATTTTTTTACGAATTTAAATTTTAAAAAAGTTTGGTCTTGCATTGAATTCTATATTTATCATTCTAAAATTTTAAAAAAAAAATATTCAAAACATTCTTTAAAAACCTTATTTCAACAATTATATAACTTATATATATATAAAAAAAAGTTATTTATACATACAGCACATACCGGAAGGAGGTAGTTATGTCAAAAATATAATACACAATTTTGTCTCGTTGATTTTAACCTTACCCAGGAAACAGGACTTAAAATTTATAGTCGTGTTGGTGGGGTGTGCCAGGCCCATGCAATAGTGCAACGCTTGGGCGACACTCGAAGACCCAGGCAGCAAGCTACCTTGATGGGCCTTCCCCCTAAAAAAATAAATTTAATATCGTGTGGGCCATTGGCCCACGTACCAGATATTAAACTGATAAGAACAGATACTACACTTGATCTTAGCCAAAAGGCCGAGAAAGGTATGAGTGTTATGAAGTGCTAGCCCACCGTTTTATAGCCCTTCTGGACCCTGAAGCTCATATATGGTTTCAATGTGGGATGATAATAATCTGGAGAATCTGGGCCATCATATTCAACATCGAATTTGCATATGATTGAATTTCGTTGGAAATTCAAACAAATGTATATTTGGTATTTCCAAGTGTATGCTAAAATATTTACTCTCGATTTATGATCACGTTAGACTTCGACATTATTGTATATAATTATAAGTCTTATTTCAATTAACAAACATATTTATTTGATAAAAAATACAAACCTATGACATGATCATCCAATACATTGCAAAATACAAAAAGATTCAAACGGAACAAATAGAATACGATAAAAGTCCAAGATTTACATTAAAATCGTACGTTCTCAATTATAGGCATGAGGGTGTGCCATGAGATAAGCTTCAACAACCTCATACATGCCAACGGCTCTATCTTTCCCATGTTCGATATCTTCTTCCTTGATCTCCACATTCTCTTTCGTGAAGTATTCGCTTGTTATCTTGCACACACATCCCTCGAACCCATAAGCCTCAAACTTAACATCGTAAGTGATTCGATCTAGCTTGTCCATCAACGCATCTCCTTCTATCAAAGTGTATTTACACTTGAAGTTCTCTTCATCAATTTCATCGATCCTATGTTTCACATATCTAAATGGACTAGCTACAAGAAACATAAGGAACAAAAATAAATTTTTAATTTAGAACTACAAACTTTAAGATCGACTTGCAGTAGCATATATAGTTATTGGTGGCTTTATAAAACACAAAGTAATGTAATTGTTCCGGACTCGCCAAACCTCGAGTTCGCGGAGGAATTCTAAATCTTAATAAATAATTATCTATATTATGGTTTGTATAGGCTCTAACCTTCGGTGAAGTTGAGCTGTTTGATCATCCGGGGCTCGCCATTTCCTTGAAGAAAGTCTATGCTCTTTATCGAGGAGAACATGAGTTTTGGGGCAAGGTTGTGGGAATCCAAGATCAAGGCCTTGAACATCCTACTTGGGGTGACTTTTGTCTTAAAGGATTGGGACACTTTGATGACGCCCATGTTTTTCTTTTCTTTAAAATCAATGAAACAAGATGATTTTACTTGAACCGGAGAGCTTTGGTTTGATAGATTAGAGAATAAAGGGTTGTCGGAGTTGGCAATTTTGAAGGGAAAGAAAATGGTGGAATGGGAATGAAGTGTATGCAACACAAAAGTCTAAATATTCAAAGTCCCCACTTAGAAACTTAAAAAGTAGTATTTCTTCTAGTGTTTTTTACTCATTCAAAGTCCGTGTTTTTCATGTGTTCCAAAGTCGTTCGTTATGCCTACCCACGTGATCTTTCTACACCTTGAAGACTTAATTGAACTATTGACCCATTGGTTATCGTCGCTCGCATTCAATATTGTAAGGTTTTGTTTAACACAAGAGTATAGAAAGTATTGAATTGATGTATATCGGATTTAATTAGTATCGATGTATATCGGATTTAAGTGTTGTGTGGGGTGTTGGCAACATTTGTCAACAATAGGCTTGTCAAATTGGGTCAGGTCCGTCGAGCCGGTCCGCCCCGCTATAAAAATTGAGCGGGTTGGGTTGATAAAATAGCAGCCCGTTTTGAGGACGGACCAAAAAGCTGCGGGCCAAGACGGGACGGGCCTAAACTGGCAGCCTGGCCCGCCAAATTAGGGAAGAATTTTATATTTTTAAGTTTTATATAAAAATTCTTATTTTTTCCTTATTTTTTCTCATGTACCTAACTTTCATCACTCTAGTATGCTTCTGTTTTTTTTTGAAGATGTTATGCTCTCCAGTCTCCTCCCTTTTCTTTAATGTTTAACTCGACTAATCCAGAATTAACGAAATAATATAGTATATAAATTAATTATGTGTATTGTTGAACACAATATTTTCTGAAATTTACAACTGTCTGTTTACTCGACTTTCTGTTATCTTCCAATGTTTCTCATTTTTTAAGAAAAGGTGGATGGTAAGAATTAGGTGCCTTGTGCGAACAAACCATTCAGATCGTTAATTTTGTTTTCTTGTGAGGACAAACATTTAAGAAACTGGAGAAACAAAAAAGATTTGGGATTCACCTTTAAAAGTTTCATTGTATTTACGGTTGGTGATATTACATGAGTTAAATGTTGGTACTTGTGTACGATGAAATATTGTGTGAATTAGAATAAGCACTTTATTTTTTTATGGATTATGTTGATTGTTGTATGCTTTCAATGTCTTATTTCAATGTTTTTAAGTTTTTTTATGAAATTATTTGACTGAAATATATTTTTCTTCTATATTTATTGTAATACTGTTCAGTATTTTTTTAAAAATAAAATAAAAGGATCGGTCCGCCTAACCCGCAGACCAAGGTGGGTTGGGCTGGGTTGGCCATTTAGAGGCCCGCCCCGCCTAATGGCGGGTGGCGGGCTGGCCCGTCGCGCCAGCCCGTTTTGACATGTATAGTCAACAACATGGAGCGAATATTTCAATTAAGCACAAAATTCAACTTTAATAAATAAAATACGCCAGAATAAAATAGGCACAAGTATAAATGCTTGTGTGGTGCCTTAAGACGAAATAATCACTAAAAAAACCAACTTGAGTTTACCAAAACAAACACTAGTTATTTTAACCAAAACTAATTTCTTCAACTCATTGAGAAAATAATTTGTTTTCTAAAACAAATAACCAGCCTAAAACGTATTCAAAAAACAAAACATAGTGCCGAAAACTGGAGTAATAAAAACACGAATCTTCAGTCAACACTCACACGCGTGTTTTTGCAGATGTCTCCAACAATCACGGAAACACGTAAAACAACAATCTTCAAACAACAAAGTCCGTGTGAATTGTTTTATCCTTTGAAGTTCACAACATGCAAAAAATGCAAATGTGCGAATTCACGAAAAGTAAGTCTTTATCTTATTTATAGTTTTCTTCTCTCATAAATTTTATCTCAAACAGAATCCTACAAAATATGAACGGTCGGAGTTTATTTCTCAATTTCTATTTTTCTTTAGTTTTCTTCGTTTATTATATTTTCTTAAGAGATGAGAATGAATGATCAAGTTAAGAATTCATTATCATTTGTACTTAGAAATCAGATATTTTTATCATTTTCACATAAATTGATTCATTGTTATACCCGACATTCCCAAAACTCAAGAAATATTGTGCTAAAAAGTAAGAAGCCTTAGTGGGAAATAGTAAGAGCCGATTTTGATGAGAAGCTTCCCGCAGAATTAGGAACTCCCTACGAGAAATACAAATCGTGCTTGATTTGGGAAGATTACTTCAGTGCCTATGAGGAAAACCCGAGATGAGATGCGCCACCATGATTACATTTTAGATCCCCGTGAAAAAAAAAACCCAAAGAGGAAAGCAATGCAGAGAGATTTGAAGAAGAAACAACGCAGAAGTATTTCAAATGACGGAGTTTTGGGTTTGATTTCAAATGAGCTCGAAATTAGAGTGAGCCAAATCAACTATTTCAAATCACTCTATTTATCAAACGATTAGAGTGGATTTGGGATTAGGACTTGAAATCCAAATAAGTCCAAATCCTGTAAACGTAAGACGGTCTCACAAGTCATATTTTGTTGGACAGATCTCTTATTTGGGTCATCCATGAAAATATTATTTTTTATTGTGAATATCAGTAGGATTGACCCGCCTCACATATAAATATTTGTGAGATCATCTCACAAGAGACATACTCTCTATATTTTATATTTTTTACTTTATGATTGATTTCATTCTCCAGTAACGGAGACATTTGAATTATATTCTACTTAATATAACTAATATTTAAATACATAATCTATATATTAAATGTTTCATCAATAATTTCATTGTTAACAATAAATATATAACTAAGATTTATAGATTTCAAATTCATGCATTCAAATGCAATCTAAAAAAATTTGGATTATGTCCAATTGTTTTCGTTTATTCCATGAATATGCACTTCTCATTTTCGGAAATATTTTTCAAATTTTTCCTTCCGCGTTTTCAACTTATAAATATGGACTTAATTTTTAATTGAAGAAATTATTTTGAAATTGCATTGAAGTTAAATATTTTTTACGTTAGCTAAGCAAAATTAAATAGGATGAAAAAATTACAGTAAAATCATCAGAAATAATACTCGATAAATTAAAATCATCAGTATGGATAATTAAAACTTAACCCGACCATTTGACATGATCAACTAAAACGTCAATTTTTAGTTATATTTGGCAGGTTGATTCGGATTGTTTCACCCTGCCCGTGCAGGCAGTATGAACGGCCCGGATCACTCAACCTCCATGTAAAAAAAAAAAAAAAATTGACTCGAAAAAATCCGAGCCGTTGGATCGATTTTTGCGGACACTGCCAACAAGGGTAGGGTCGAGTAAACCGGTTGATCCATAACCTGCTATAACCCACCAATTGACGGATGAGGAAACATGACGGATGTGACTAATTTTGACAAGTCTAATTAATTATTGCACCATCATTCGTATGAATATTATATATAATTGATTAATTGATCAGCCAAAAACTCGAAGCATGCTGATTGTTAATTAATTTATGAATATAGTTCCACAATAAATCCAGACCCCTTGATAATTAACTAATAATCAGGGTGTGCATGGAGGTAAGCTTCAATAACATGAAACATTGCCTTTACTTTCTTTTTCCCTTCCTTAATCTTCTCTACCGTAATTCCATGATCAGTTCATCCTTAACATGGTAATGGCTTGTGGTTTAGCGGACGGAACCGCCACCGTCGATCAGAAGCTTCGATTTTTTGAGGACGTAGGAGATAGAATCAAGGATTCGCTTCAAAGCGTAGCCTTCGATCACGGTGTATTTGTATACCTTGTTTTCATTGTCCATGTCGTCGATCGTGTGCTTCACGCTCTTGAATTGGCTGCCTGCACTTTTTTACATGAAATTTTGAACTATTAATTGATTGGGTTATTTTTCTTAATTTATTATGAAAACTGAATATTATGAGAAAATAATTTTTGGACATGTTGTTACAATCGTCTTGTACTTTGTCAACGTTTTTGGTTTTTAGTATTACAAATAGTCAAAATATGGTTAGTACAGAGTTTTTCCCCCCATTTACCGTCATTCGTAAAAATATTGATATGACATCGAAGATCTTTAACACAACATCAAACAGTGTGTGAATGTTAACATAATGAGGCTTTGTAAAAGAATGGTCTCGGTTTTCATACTAGGAGTGTGATTTAAGAGTCTGCACGTTCTAATATGGATGATGCGAGGTAGAGTTAAATGTGTGATTCACGGCTCGGACTTGTACATAGGCTCAAACACAAGTTTGACTTGATTTTTATTTTTTATTTTTATTTTTATCATTATATGGATTAAGAATTATATATATTAAATATAAACCATTTATATTTTAATTTAATGAAATTAACTTACATTACCACTCAAAATCAAATAAACCCAATTTAACACTTAAGTTTTTGTTGTGTAGTGTACAATATATGAGAACGAAAAAGAATATGCTATAGCATAAACCCACATGATCAAGACAAAATTCAACGTATATAATGTGATTTCAAAATTGTTTCACATGTCAATTTTGTGATACTATATCTTATATCTTATCTGACTCAGGAAAAAATATTATTTTTTGTAATATTGTTTTTCACTTTATATATAGATCGAATCAACACGTCTCATAGATATAGATATGTAAGATCGTCTCACATGAGACATACTTTGCGTGAATCGAGAAGTTTAGTTTTTTGGGTGAAATATTAGAGTTCATATTAATATAAATAAATAGGTTATATGAAAATTCAACAATCCATGAATCGAGTATTAAAGATACAGTTTCAGATACGTAACACAAACAAAATTCAATGGTTCTGCTCAAAATAGTGTATAATCTTCATTTTGTTTCCTTCTACATTTCAAATTCAAATATTAAAGCATGTTAAAATTATGTCTTCATTTTAAATAAACAAACTTATTGATTTTATTATATCAAATTTATTGCGTGTCAAATTTAACAAAAAACTATATTTTTAGTCATGAAATTACCCTGTTTCACTTTTTTATTATGTTGTCACTCATTTATCTTAGTCTATTAATTTTTATTTTTTCAATTTAAGTAATTTCATTAGAATACTAACACGACGTCGAAAAATGACGTTGTGTTATCGAAAATTGCTGACATGATGACATATATTATTTTTGTGTCTGATGACATAATATCCCGATGATATATCTAAAAATGAAAATTTATTAACATTTGTGGAATTTACGAGAAAAATAATAAACTCACATGTATCGAAATGAGATAATGTTCCGAATACAATTATACAAAACATTGCAAAAAGGAGAGTTGAAAAAATTGATTTCACATTAAAAAAAAAATCTTTTAAAAAATTGATAATAATTATCCAACATAAATGTAGTCTCTACGTGCATTCCCGAGTCTTTGCATCCCAAACCATTTATTTGGATTCGAAGTTTTAATCAAATTACCCAGGCTTTCAAAACCCTAATTGGAACAAAGGGATAAATTTCCCAAGTTGCACTTAAAACCCTTCAAAACCCTAATGTCATTGGTTAAGCAGAAAAAAAAAACTGTGATCAGAACTCAGGTGCAAGGAATTAGTGTATTGCGGGGATTTTGTATTCAGATATCAACTGTATATTTTGTGTGTTCGTTTTAGTTAATATTAATTTGGGTGAATAATGTCGGCGAGGAGGAAGATAGGGGAGGAGAGATTGTACTACAGTCCACCAGCTTTGAGGAGGCAAAACCAGCAGCAGCAGCAGTTGAAGTTAAACTCCACGCCTTCAATACCAGAAAGAAGGGAATTGAGTCCGGGTTCGTACTTGGATCGGTTCTTGGAGCACACAACTCCAGCTGTACCTGCTCGCCATTTTCCCAAGGTATATAAAGATTGGTTTGTTTGCCACATGTTTTTAAGAAACTGTGAAAAGTCAATTCAATCATTCTTCTTAGTCTTGCCCTGCTCATTTATTGGAGATCGCAGTGGATTGCTTTCAATTTTGTAATCTTGGTGTTTTGTACATTGAATAACGGAAATTTGGAGTGAGAAAAGTTTGTTATGCTATTTCATTCGCAGTCTAATTGATGATTGAAGAGATTATTGTGTGGTGGAAATGTGATTGAAAAAAACTAATGTCTCTTGCTCTGCATACCAACTAAAGGAAGGTGTAGAGACGCAGGCTTCCTCTTTATAATTTCTTTATGGTGGTTTTGGGACTTAATTTGGAAATGTTTTTTCCAGAGGAAACATATTCATGAACTCATAAAAAGATAACATATAATTTTTTTCTTCATCTATTTTGTTGGATGGTGTATTTTCTTTTCCTATTTATCACCTTAAACAATTAAGGTTGTGCCTATCTGAGAAAAATTGACAGAGACACAACTGAGATGGTATGAACATGCAAAGGCGACCAATAGAGGCTCCAGTTAGGAGATACGTACCCATATTACGAATTGAGAGATAAAAAAACTTGATAGAAGCGATTAAGCATGAAATACATTATCTAAATATAGACGAAGATACAGTAGAAGATAGGGCACAATGGCGTAGCAGGATCTATATAGACGATGTTGCTTATTGGGATAAAGGCTTGTGGGTTGTTCAAGGTTGTAAATGGCGGGAGGCGGTGGCGGGGTGGTCGGTGATCGCCTACCGCCTCGGCCCCTAGGCATTTGAATTTTTTTATAGATAATCATATACAATCATGCAATATAATCACAAATACTCATCATTTTATATGTAAGATGTGTAATTAAATAATGTTTGAGCACAAAGAAACTTCATACAATATAATATCATCTAGATAATGTACAAATAAATATATAAATACAAACTAACAAGATAATTAATAAAGATTAATCATCATATTAATGTTATTATGCTAACAAAGTAATATAATTACTTTTACCAAAAAACTAAGTTTCATTTTCAAAGTTTCAATCCATTATCATTGAAACAAGTACTAGACTAAACACAATTAATCTTCCAAATCATCTACATATGCATCTAGTGTATGGTGGGCTTACTGGTTGAGACTTGAGAGTTGAAATTGAAAACCAAAAGTAAAAAAAAAGAAAGTGGGGTGTGCTAGGGTTTTGAGATTAAAATTAGTTTACTTTAACTAGATTTTTATAATTTGTTGACTATAACTTAAAAATCTTGACTGTCTGCCTCGTCCGCATGCTCACCCGCCTCCCCAACGTCGTATAACTTGGGCCGCCTAAAACACCCGTCTCATGTGTAGGCGGTGCGTCGAGGGGCGCCTACAGCCTAGGCGGCCTCCTCGACCGCCATTTAGGACAGTGGTTTGTTGTTGTACCCTTGAACAACAAAAAATACATATGATATATGATTTGGGTGATTGAGCATTTTCAAAAGAATACATGCTTCTGCGATAGTCATATATTTGATTTATTTTTTTATTCCTTTTTCCGCTCTTTCCGATAGCAGATGAGGCAGATAATTTTTTGTATTATCCACTTTTTTGTCTCATATCTTCATTACTTCTCTGGATGGCAGAGGTTGATCTGTTTTATACTGGGGTTTCATGTATTTATTTTTTCCCTCCTATGCTGCTTGTTCCTTCTGCTGCTTAGGGATATTAAGTGAGCTATGAATACCACGGCTATATGAGAAGTTGTTCAACACCAATTACTAAAGCAACCTAAGTCAAAGTATGTTGCATCATGACCCTGGTTTATGGAACTTAATCATGATGAACTATTTGGTCATTGATGTCGTGGGGTTGGTCTGCAATCTATTTATTTAGTCACCTCTTTTGCCTGAATTAAAAGACAGTGGCAACAAAATAGTGCTATAACAAGTGCATTTGGATATCTGCAGACTAGTCTCAGAACTTGGAGAGATCGTGATATTGAGTTCCATCCATTCTTCGTCCTTGGTGATCTTTGGGAATTTTTCAGAGAGTGGAGTGTTTATGGAGCTGGAGTTCCAATGGTTTTGAATGAAGGTGATTCTGTTGTCCAATATTATGTGCCTTCTTTGTCTGGCATTCAACTGTACATAGATCCCTCAACCGTGGAAAAAAGGTTAATCCTTTTTTAGTTCCATTTTCTGATACAGAGAAACATTGACATTCTGATATGCGCTCTCTTTTCATTAATCTACCCACTGTGTGGTTTAACATTGTGACAGAATACCTCACGATGATGGTGATGCTAATTCATCCAGGGAGACGAGTAGTGATGGTGGCAGTGAATATGGAACAGACAAAGATGTTAGTAATAATCAGAAATTACATACTGCGACTGTCCAAGAGCATAATGAGCTCTCAGGAAGAAACAATCCTTCGATGGGATCAACAGTTTGTGGTGACATTAGCAACCCCCCAGGTTTACTTATTTTCGAGTACTTTGAGAAGGAGCTTCCATTCCATCGTGAACCATTAGCCGATAAGGCAAGTCCAGAAATCTTCGAACAATCTCTCGTATTTTTTTTATGACTTATACGTTCACACTGATATAAAAAAACGTACTCGTTTCATTACTTTCCACAGATATCAATCCTGGCCTCTCGCTTCCCAGAAATAAAAACATACAGGAGTTGTGATCTGACTCCATCAAGTTGGGTTTCTGTTGCTTGGTAAACTTTTCTTTATGAAAAAGATGGTATGGGAGATGGTATTTTTGTATTATGAAACTGAAAGAGATGGTCTGTATTATGCAGGTACCCCATATACAGGATACCTGTAGGCCCAACTCTGCAAAATATTGATGCATGTTTCTTAACATTCCATTCCCTTGCAAAACCAGTTCAAAGTATGCTGATTTCTCCCTGTATCAATATTTATTCCTTCCTTTGGTGCATGTGATTTCTCTCGTGCTGTCATTGGGTCGGGTTTGAGGTATCAAATTGGGGTCTTGACTCGAGTATGATAGAATTGTATTTCAGTTCTGTTATGCATATATATGGTACTCTTGAGTGGAGGTCATACTTCTGATAGAATCATAAGCAATCCTCTATCTTGGAGTGATACCAGCCCCAACTCTTTACTACTACGATATAAATGATAAAACATGACTGATACAGAATTTCATGCCCACAGGCAGTGAAAGGATGCGTGATGGTCGCAGCAAGCTCATGCTACCAACTTTTGGACTTGTTTCGTACAAGTTTAAGGCCTCCGATTGGATTGCAAATGGAGTTTCTGAAGACCAAAAGTTCAATTCACTCTTGCAAGATGCTGCCAATTGGCTTCGGTCGTTGCAAGTTGATCACCCTGATTACAGTTTTTTTGTGTCACACAACACGAATTGGAGATAGTAGTGGATAAGCTAGCATCTCTCATCTGCTATGAACTCCAGGCTGTGGCCATAAACGTGAGCTTCTGCACTTTGGAATTTGCTCCTTACTGTTTCACATCGCGGGTATATGACTAAACATACGCTCGCATTCGAGTAATAATGGATTGTGGCTGTGAAAAGTTGGCGAGATTTTTCGATTGGAGAAGTTATTGGGAGCCTGATTTATAGCTTTTTTCTGTAGCCAAGTGCAGATACGGAAGTGGGCTGGAACTGTAGTGTGTCTAATGTTGTCTTACTGGTTTTATGGGTTAGTCCCGACAAAATTGCAATAGATGATGACGGATAGTATTTACATGTACACAACTTTTTGGCTATGCATATTGTCATAGATTGTACATTAATAAGTTTGTGCAAATGCTGAGTTAACATCAATCTTGCAACAAGCAAATTCCAATATAATTGAGCACACTTCAATGGTTACAATATATGCTATGTTGATACCATATAACAGGCCTCAAACGAGGCCATATTCTCACTCAAGCGGTTTCTTGACCCTATTCTCTGCTAACTAGATCAATCTTCAGCTTGAATTCGAAAACTTACACGTGACCTCCAACATTCCTAACTCAAGTCATCATCCAGAAACGTAGACAGCAGCAGACCTTGGACAAATTTGCTTCTTCGTGTCTTCTCTTTTTGGTCTTCTTCGGACAAGGGAGGCTGTTGGACAACTCTGCTACAATGAAAAGACCAGATATGAGATGCCGTCACAAGTTTGTAACACACTTCTCTTAAGCATGGTGTTCTTTTCGGTTATCTAAGTGCCATTTCAACCCAAGTAATCGTAACGACATCACATTTTGCTAGGAAGGGGGAAAAACAGATCCATGAAAAACTTGGAAGTGACAAAACTAGATGGAAGAAATTGCAAATCATGTAATATAAGTGTGTAGAATGAACCCAAAATTTTCAGGAAAGAGGTTGAACAGGAGAGGAAGGGGCAGGATAGTTCAATTGAATAAGGGGAAAAAAGTTGAGTCTAAGAAAAAATATTAATTATGGTACTTTAAATTGTTTTTCTGCTTTAGTCGAACAACCTGCCCTCCCCTCTGTTGGGTCCCCCTAAGTTTAACCAAGATGACTGTACCCGTCCGCCAGAGTCTCCACGAAGCTTTCTTCTGTGGGGCTAGCTTCAATTGAAGATAGAGTTCGACCACTAGGAGATTCATCAGCTACAGTTGGATTGCATATGAAAGAGTTCAACAATGGATCAGGTTCCGAATTCGATGTAGGAACCACAAATGAAGATCCCTCAAGAAGGGATTGCAGCTTTCCTTCCCGTAAATCTTTTCTCAACGAGGAAAAAGGCAGATTAGATAAACCCCTGCGTATTCTTCTTTTTCGGTGCATGTACTACACAATTAAAGAAAACCACGATCTAGAAAAACAATACCAAACACAATAAAATGAAAGGACAAGACTGATAATGATTTACTAGTAATAAACGTTAAGTCTCAAAAGCAGTTTATAGCTTTGTAAAGGATATCTTGAGAAGACTTCCATGCTGCATGGTCATGTGGCAAACTAAATCTGATGCAACTTTTTTTGAGCAAATAGGGCACACCTGTATGTGTAACAATACATGAATGAATTGCAGTGACAGAACATCTGAAAAATCATATGTTTCAGGAATCATGATATCGGCCATATCAAGATTCTGAAGAGTTTAAGATTCTACATCTAAAAGTAACATATAAAATTGTCGTAATCCAAATTCCAAAAATAGGTTTCTGTAACACTTCAAAATAGGAATATTATTGCTGGTAGCACTATGCATTTGGGTGCATAAAGCAGAATGATGAAAAAAAGAGACAATAATGGTAAATTCATGTCTAGTCACGCATTATAAATATCGATTAATGTCATCCATGATCACTTATACTTCTTCAAATCACCACTTCTAATGCCATACACCTAGCGCCCATACTGGATGGATCACATAAGAATGTAGCTCAAGTACTTTGACAAGCATAATCTTAAAATAAAGTGTCACACACTGCATCTTATTTAGGAAGCATTACCGTGTGTTTAGGCATATAAACTATCTAACAAATCTGCTTAACATACTATTCTTATACAGATCGATCCCGGCCTAGAATTCTATTATTCTGTTTATCGCCGACACAAAGTTTGTTGATGCCCTACCAACGTGTTTGTGCCATAGTAACAAATCTCTAGCTTGATCCCATAACTGATTCATTATGATAATTTTATACATCAAAAACTCGCTCTCTCATCCGCAAAGCACAAATGAAAACAAACAATAGGAAACTGATGATATACCCCATTTTTGGCTTCGATGGCATGCTCTTCATCAATATGACAACAAAGTCCCACCATATCGAAATCCTGCCCACAAAACGGGCATAGAAACTCCGCCCTCAGCTCCCCTTCTCCTTCGTACTCTTCTCCATGATATGCATCTGCAGTAGATCCACCAATACAACACCAGATTAATCCAAACATCTTTTTCATACACTATACAAACAGAATCATTCCACTTTTTTTTTTTTTTGCATCATAAAGTGGAATATTTCATTCGCTTAACCACCAGATCCATGTTTAAAACACGTAGATAAAGAAGGCTTGACGTTTCAATTATTATTTCCTCTCGACAAACCAGAAGCAACCAGATAAATCAATAACTGAAATTTCCAAACTTTAAATCTATAGCCATGTAAACGATCAAGATTTAGCAAACATTTATACATTTTTTTTCCAAAAAAAGCTCAGCTCCATTTCTACTTCTCATACTCGTCCACAAAATCAAAATTTCACCTACCTATCAGCCAAAAAAATCAAAACTTTAGCTCAATCCCTCGCAACCACAATCTTCCCCTAAAAGGGAAAAACACAGAAGACTAACAAAGAAAGAAACCAAGAGAAAAATGCAACGATCGAGGTAAGAAGAAGAAAACCCGATCGAGATTGGAATCGCCTGTAACCAGAAGAACTTCGAATCCAAGAATCAGAGTCCATCTCCTTGAATTTCACTAAGGCACTAATGCCCAAAAATCCTCAGAATTCAGGGTTTAATACTAAGATGATATGATAAGTGAAGCTTCGCCGAAAGAGAGAGAGAGCTGTGCACCAAATGCACGTACGATCTCAGATTTTGTGAGCAATTTTGATTATTATTATTAATATTAATATTAATGCTCACCCCTCCTCGCTAACCTTCGTATTTAACCAAATTATTTATTAATATTAAATAAGGTCAGTTCATCTAATAGCCACGTGATTAATATGTATTAGCCGACTACTTCGTATTTGTATGTTTTTTTATAAATAATTTGAGTTATATTAAAATAGAAATAATGTTTAATGAAGAATTATAGTGTAATTTGAATTAATATATTTAAATAACATCATATCATAATTATAAAAATTAATGAAAAATTTGATCGTAATTTTAAAATAATAAATTAAAAATAATGAAAAATTTGATTCTAATTTAAAATAATAAATTAAAAAACACAAAAGAAAAAAAACCATAACTTGTATGAGACGGTTTCACCGATCGTATTTTGTGACACGAACATCTCATCGATAAAGTTGACTCATTTCACAGATAAAGATTCGTGATCCATACTAAAAAAAAGTCAAAATAGACCGCTGTATCAAATTTGTTGTATCTATCATGATCAAACCTGATAATTATAGTACATTTGTAGTAAACGCTGAGAAAATTTTCACCAATTTATTGATGTAATTTACGGAGAAGCAGATTTTTATTTTAAAAAAAAGTAAATAAAGTAATGGACTATAACATTTATATGTACTAACTATTTTGCACACGTAGTGTGTATATTTTTTTATAATTATTTATTATCTTAAGTGAAATTTGACAAATTATCGAATAATTAAATATTATTAATAATAGTAATATATATATATATATATATATATATATATATATATATATATATATTATTTGACGAGTACGCGAAATAAATGACGTATGTTGACCATAATTTTTTTTAAAAATTACAAGTTTATTTATGTAAAAAAAAATTGATGGAAGGAAATCCTACTGCCACACGTGCCAAAATTGAATTGGATATACATGTGACGTGCGTCGTTTCACCAGCTGGAAAGGTTACAGACCTACGTCTGTTCCACACTGCAAAGGACTGTGACATTTGTGTTCAGACATTTATACGATATAATAATCGTGTGCTCTATGTAAAAAAAGAGAGTAATAAAGGGAAAATAATTTTTTTTTCTTGCGTCTTTATTTTTTAAAAATTTTGGTTTATTATTTTGTTAATTTTTTATTTGGTACATTGTATTTCCGTATACGATTATTTTGATTTATACAAAAAAAATTTATGAGATGGTTTCACAGATCAATTTTGTGGGTCGAATATTTTATTTGAGTCATCTATGAAAAAGTATTACGTTTTATGTTAAGAGTATTACTTTTTATTTTGAATATCGGTAAGGTTGACCCGTCTCACAGACAAAGATTCGTGACACCGTCTCACAAGAGACTCACTCATTGGTTTATTCTCTTCCGAAGTGGCTAATTTTTACCGAAAATGATTGATTAAGTTGTGGTTGAACTTGACTAAAAAACAGGGATCTTTTGATATATTTTTTTTTGTCTAATAACTTGTCGGTTTTATAGTTTAGATCCACTAACTTTTTGTATTTGTAAAGTAACTTCAAAATTTCGATTATTTTGATCCATCGAACATCATAATATTAATTTTTTTTTTTCAAAGTTGATTAGACGGTGACTAAAGCTAAATTTATAAAAAAAAAGTTGTAAAAAAATAAAAAACTACTGGACAAAAAATATATATTTTCTTTATTAAGTGGCGTTCTATTTGGCCAAAAAAAAATTGTCCAATTGTTTAGTTACATCAGATTCAACCACCGTCTCGTAATTTTTTTTTCAATGGAAATTGGCAACTCCGACGAGAGAATAAACCAAAATAGCAAGATATGGAAATATAATGTATCGAAATAAAAAATTGACAAATTATTGAACAAAAAACAAAAAAGGGTAAAGATATGGACCAAAATTGTATTTTACCAATGTGAATTGGGTTGTGTTGCTATTACACACTCAATTAATTGGACCATGACCCAATTATAGTTGTATGGAAAGCCCATTAGTTTTGCAAGTTTAGACGCCAATTTTATAATTATCTTATTCTTGAGTAAACCCAAATTAGACAGCCAATGAAACCCAAAAAGGGTCCATTATCCATACTCCCAATATGAAGTTTAAATTTATTAAATTAAATCTTCTATTTATATAAATAAATATGACAAAAAGTTGTATGAGACAATCTCACGGATCGTATTTTGTGAGACATGTCTCTTATTTGAGTCATCCATTAAAAAGTATTATTTTTTATGCTAAGAGTATTATTATTTTTTGTTGTGAATATCGGTAGGGTTGACATTCTTACAGATAAAGATTCGTGAGACCGTCTGACAAGATATCTACTCAATAAATATAGCATGACATATCGAAAAAAGATATTTTTTACTCTCAAATTTCATATATTTTGTAGATTATCTCAAGCTTTAGCATTAGATACAAAATTTAGGTTATTTTATACAATTTAAAATTTTGTCAAAGTTTGTGATAAAATGTGAAACATTTTAAATTCGAGGTTAGATTAGATGCTAGATTTTCTTGTTATTACAAAATGCGTAATAATATACGTTCTGGAAATTAACTTTTTTAATTTCGTAAAAATAAATAATTTTTTTAAATTTTCGTACATTCACGCAGACATTTTGTTTTTATTTTTGATTTTTTTTTTAAAAAAGTATGTTAACAATAAATTTGATGAACAACGTTTCATTTCAAAGTAACCATGAAGTTAGCTTCCATTATTTCTTTATTATATATTTGATAAATTCAAATATAATAATTTTAATTTTATATTAGAAAAAAAATAAAACATGAGATAAAATATAAAAATAAAAGAAATTGAACCGTGATATTTCATCTTTTGTACAATATAAAATATTATAGATACATAAGTCATGTGTTTGATTCTTTCAAGAACCATATATCTATACTTTTTGGAGATTGTCAAGGATAACGTGCATGAATGAGAGAAATACTTAATGGATAATCTCTTGATAAGCTATTGTACGTCAAGCTAGGCTACCACAAAAGAGGAACACTAAATCTTAATATCTAAGATCGATCTCAGGACAATGCTGAAGAAAAAAAATAAGACTGATATTTAAGATGATATGAGATTATCAATTACACGTCGTCCTTTCTGGATATTTTTTATGAGATATATATATGATTGTCCATATTTATACACTCTATCATTAAATAGAAGTGCTATTATTATGACTTGTCAATTCATGACCAACTAAATTTATTGTACATCACATATTTGTCTTTGGTAAATTTTAGGCTTCGTCAAACTTGTCCAAATTGATGCCATGGGACACATCCTTTTCTATTTCAACATTAATATACTTTTCCATCCAATAATTCAACTCTCGTAACTAATCAATTTTATCTAAGGCTTCTCTGTCGGAAAACGATGTTAGACATTCATAATCACTCTGAATTATTGTATATGGATATTATTTTATCGATATTGATTGCACTCATAGTCCACTTTATATGTAAAATATATAGAAAATATTCATTGAAAAACAAATTAACATCACTCAATTTCTCGGAATTAAATAATAATTTTGGGAGTTACAATTTCTTGAAGGTTTTTAACTAGTTCTTGGTTGGTTTTCTAGAATATGTCTTTTGCGGGAGGGCTTCACGAATCTTTATATGTGAACAATAAAAAGTAATGCTCTTAGTATAAAAAGTACTTTTTGTTTCATGGATGACCCAAATAAAATATTCTTCTCACAAAATACGATATATGAAATTGTCTCACACAAGTTTTTGCTGGTTTTCTATTGATGTTACAATTTGTGGGGCTCGACGATGGTAACACTTGATTATCATAAGTCAGTTTAGTGACATTATCGAAGTGGAAAACTAATCCAATGTTAAAAATCATTATATTATATAATATAATAAATAATATATTTTAAATTCTAAATACATTACATGTGTATATATAAATAATAAAAGATGTATATATCCAAGTTTAAAATCTAAACAATATACATATAATCAAATATAATTATATATATGTCTGACAAGTCAAACATTTTTTTAGCATTTTCCGAACTAGACATGTGATCGGTTTCCGATCGAACGGACCTTTTTGACGTAAAAATTTCTGAGATGGATGATGTTAAACTTCATAATCAATTATCATCACATGATAGCTTCCTTGAGACTTGAGGATTTTTTTTTTTTTGGGATTTTAAATATATGAAAACGGTGGATTTTGTAGAGTTTATTTAAATTCAAAGTTAGTGAAAAGGATGTAAATGATGAGTATGATAATGATATAGTCTTAATTCCGTGTCCGAATTGGCCCTTCAACATGGGGTCCACTAATAAGTGCTCTAATGGGCCCAGCCCAAGTACTTTCACCACGTTGGCCCATTGAATCCGTACCCTCTGGCATGTGGTTCCATTCTGTTGGGGGCCCACAGCCCATCACATCGACGCGTGGCAGATTTAGTATTAATCCTCGCAATGCTTCCAGCTAGTTATCGGCTGTTGCTCCTCGGGGAGGTTTCAACTGTGAATTGTGTCCGGTGTATATATATATATATATATATATATATATATATATATATATATATATATATATATATATATAAAATATAGGTTTTTTGATAAGATTAGTGTCACACAAGGTGTTTAGAACATGTTCAATAATATAAAAATATTGGTGTAATGAATTTTATTTGTTGATGTTAGCGATGATAACTTCATCTCATTATCACGCGAGAATGATATAGTTGTGCATGGCAAAAACTTGTATGAGACGGTCTCACGGGTCATATTTGTGAGACGGATCTCTTATTTGGGTCACCCATGAAAAAGTATTACTTTTTATGCTAAGAGTATTACTTTTTATTGTGAATATGGGTAGGGTTGACCCGTCTCACTGATTATGATCCGTGAGACGGTCTCACATAAGACTCACTCGTTGTGCATTGATGATATTGAAATATTAATTTTTTTATTTCATTAAATATATGGACATAATGGTATAATTAAAAGAAATTAAAATTATAAATATTATAGAAAAATTAAGAAATATGAAATTTTTAAAAAAAAGTACAAATAATTAAAGAACATTACCTACAACTAAATAAATTATTGCTTAAATCTTTTATGAAGAATTTCTTGTTGCATCTTCTTAAATACTCACGTTGCACAATATTTATGTTTGGATCGTTGATATCTTTCTCTATTATCTGATTTTTTTGCTCCATCTCTTTCATTGCTTGCTTTTTTCTCCTTCATTTTTTGTTTCCTCATCTCTCTTTCGTACTTCTTTGCCATTTGTTCCACAAATTTTGCATATGCTTTCTTGGTATAGCAATCTTCAAATCCTCAATTTCATAAAATTTTGTTTGATCACCTGGCATTTGAAAAACCCAAGATTTTGTAATCATGATAAAATTTTTGTTATTTAAGTGTGCTGAGATTATACAATCTTCGGATATCTATCTCATTATTTAAGATATAATATTTACAAGATTATCTAAAGTTGTGTAGATAATTATATCGTGTAAAATATTTTTGAACTCAAGATTTAAGATAATATTGTGGATATATTTTGAACTTGAGATAATAAAGAGACAACGTTCTAAATAATTAAATAAGAAAAATTGGATATGAACATGTAAAGTTTGATATATAAATTCAAAGTTGGAGAGATTTTTACCAGATAAAGATCTAATATTTGAGATGATATTGAGATAACTGGATAAATATCAAGCAAATGATAATATGATCACTAGATTTGGAAATTCAAGGATGTATATAATTTATAATTTTCGAAATATCCAAGGGATGGATATTTAGATATTTCGAAATATTATCCAAGACCAAGGATAAAAGAATGATAAGTATCCTGTAATGTCCGAGGATTTGATTACCGTAATCTGAAATGATTTGGGTATAATTACCGTAATCTTAGATTAATCTGGGATGATTTCTTGATTTGTAATGCCCGAGAATTTGATTATCGTGATTTGCTATCAGATTAGTGAATTAAATAGATATAATTGTAAACGGGCCACTACGAGACCAAATTGGACAAAGAATATAAATTTCATAAGTTTCGGGCAGAACTAGTGGCGCCCGAGCGGTAGAAAGTGACCGCCCGAGCGCCAATGTGCAATGGAATTATGTTCGGGCAGAATGTGTGGCGCCCGGGCGGTAATTTATGACCGCCCGAGCGCCAGAACTTATCATTGCGGGCAGAACCTTCCGCGCCCGGGCGGTAGAACTTAACCGCCCGAGCGCCGAGCTCGCGCCCGGGCGGTAAGATTTGACCGCCCGAGCGCCAAACCAGAATTGGCAAGAACGAGCCACGTAGATTTGCATGCAACTCATGATATATATAAACGAAATTTTCCTCAGAAAATGATAAAGAAACAAGAAGAAATAGAGAGAAAGGCTTCCGAGGGAAAAAGCTTGAAATCCTTACGCCTTTTTATTTCAATCCGTCCGTCAAATTTGAAATCCGACTTCGGTACCGTGTTCCTATCGTTGTAGGCTACGCGTGGACGTAGGTGTTACTATGTTTTGGCATGTCTTGAAATTATGATGTTGAAAGAATCAGATATGATTCATATATGTTGTTTCTGACATATTAGACATCGTATAATTACAAGCGGAATTAAGAACGGACACCGTATCGAATTGTTATGAATTTCAGAGTTGTATTAGCTGAGTTTTGGTACCAGATTTATACCATTATCAGTTATAAATTAGGGGAATTGATGTAGATTGTTTAATATGGAGATTGTGCAGTTGAAATGATACCGAAATCAATTATTTAATTGGATATGTGTTGATTGAGAATAGAGATTGATAGAAAATGTATCAATGTATCTCTTTCAGATTTGATTGACAGACTTGATATCAACTTCGAGACTTCGACGACAAGAAAGGTATAAACCATGTTGTTTGGGAAGCCACAACTCAAATAAGATATTATTTGAGTTTCCCAAACCAAAATCACATACTAGTATTGTTGTATATATGGTAACATGTTTATGACTTGTTTATAGAATTATATTCAAATCTTGTTACATGAGTTTGCTTTGATTATAGAATTGTATTCAAGCATGTAAGATTATTGTAATATTCAGATATGAATATGAGCATGCTTTGTTACAGGTTGATAGTCATTGCATTTAAGATAGGAGAGTCGTTGACAGCCATTGTCAACTATCTAGATATTCGGTGTATCTCAGCTTAGGAGCAGCCTTGACTCCTATTGCAGTCGTTGATACAGCTCAGACCGAAGTCTAGGAATAAGACGTACAGTCACCCCGAGTGGGAGGGTAGGTGACAACCTTTGACGTCTTATTCACACCGGGATCCCTAGAGTTCTAGTTGAGTCGAGTCCAGACATGGTTTGATTCGCATTGCATGTTTATATGATTGTCATTCATAATAACATGTTTCATGTTTAGATTGATTATATGCATGTATACATGTTTATACTGGGATTTGTTCTCACCGGAGTTTCCGGCTGTTGTTATGTCTGTATGTGTGCATAACAACAGGTGGGGCAGGATCTGGGTCACGCAGAGGATGAGAGATGGACATAGCGTGGTGATCTCGGGCTTAGCAGAAGGACTAGTAGTTGTAACTTTGGCATGTACTGTATTTAATTACTAGTTTGTTGAGAATGGATAGACAAGACATGTTGTACGTTATGTTTGTAATTTAAATAAAGAATTTATGTTTTGGCATGTCTTGAAATTATGATGTTGAAAGAATCAGATATGATTCATATATGTTGTTTCTGACATATTAGACATCGTATAATTACAAGCGGAATTAAGAACGGACACCGTATAGAATTGTTATGAATTTCAGAGTTGTATTAGCTGAGTTTTGGTACCAGATTTATACCATTATCAGTTATAAATTAGGGGAATTGATGTAGATTGTTTAATATGGAGATTGTGCAGTTGAAATGATACCGAAATCAAGTATTTAATTGGATATGTGTTGATTGAGAATAGAGATTTAAATAGATATAATTGTAAACGGGCCACTACGAGACCAAATTGGACAAAGAATATAAATTTCATAAGTTTCGGGCAGAACTAGTGGCGCCCGAGCGGTAGAAAGTGACCGCCCGAGCGCCAATGTGCAATGGAATTATGTTCGGGCAGAATGTTCTGGCGCCCGGGCGGTCATAAATTACCGCCCGGGCGCCAGAACATTCTGCCCGAACATAATTCCATTGCACATTGGCGCTCGGGCGGTCACTTTCTACCGCTCGGGCGCCACTAGTTCTGCCCGAAACTTATGAAATTTATATTCTTTGTCCAATTTGGTCTCGTAGTGGCCCGTTTACAATTATATCTATTTAATTCACTAATCTCATAGCAAATTACGATAATCAAATTCTCGGGCATTACATGATTGATTGAAGTAATTATAGACGGAAAGGAGTAGACTGGGAAAGACGAGAACAGACGCGGAATATATGTGTGAGGATATGCATTCGCGCACATGCGCGACGGATAAGCGCGCACATGCGCGGCATGCCCAGAATCTCTCGCGCATTTGCACGAGTCAAGGGGCGCATATGCGCGAGGGGGGTGAAATGCCGAGGGAGAACTCCAGAGAGTTCGGAGCATATGCGTGATAGAGATAGCGCACATGCGCGTGACAGACATAAGGCTCGGCGCATATGCCCGGGATTGACGGCGCATATGCGCGAGTAGTCGGACAAACGAGACAGTAGGTCTCGCGCATATGCGCGGCGATGGGGGGCGCATATGCGTGAGCACCCGAGAGCACCAGCGCGGAGACCCGAAGGTCTCACGCATATGCGCGGGGGAAGTCACGCATATGCGCGAGACGTGGTTTACAAAGGATGCGCCACTTGCCTTTCATACATGATTGTGTATATATGTATATATATATATATATATATATATATATATATATATATATATACATATATATATATATATATATACACATTGAATTGCTCGAAATCAGAATCAGAACAAGAAGAAAATCGAGAAGAAGGCTTCCGAGAAAGAAAGAAAAATCCTTA
Source organism: Primulina eburnea (assembly GCF_022965805.1). Lineage (NCBI taxonomy): Eukaryota > Viridiplantae > Streptophyta > Magnoliopsida > Lamiales > Gesneriaceae > Primulina > Primulina eburnea. Next base: position 5,818,108 of record NC_133104.1, read on the forward strand.
CGCCTTTTGTGAGAAATCCGTTCGCCCGATTTTGAATCCGACTTCGGTATTGAGCTCCTATCGAAGTAGGCTACAACTGGACGTAAGTTTTGCTACGTTTTGAAATTATGGTATTGTCAGAATCTGATATGATTCATATATGATGTTCTTGGCATGTTAGACATCGTATAATCGAAACCGGACTGAGGAACAGATACCATATGAAATTGTTATGATTTCTAAAGTTGAGTTGAATAAGAATTGATATCCAGATTGAGTGATTATCGAGTATAAGACGGTAGAATTGATATCTGACTGATATGGTAGTACTGGATATATTGAAATTATGACGTTATGTTGTTGAAACAGAATTTGATTGAATTCTGATTATATCCAGTATTGATTGAGTGGTGTATTGATACCGTACCATCGATATTGTGATTGTCAGATTGAGTATTGACAGGCTTTGAGTTCGAGACTTCGACAGGGTCAGAATATCAGAAAGAAAGGTATAAATTAATGTTGTGTCGGGATTGCACAACTCGAGTGAGGTTTGACTCGAGTTTCCTTAAATCACATACTTAGTTTATTACATTGATATTTGTAATTGATGAAATTGATGTTTGTTGTCCATTGATTTATAGCCACTGCATGTAGTGACTACTGAGTCGTTTAGTCATTGGCTGATTCGCCTTGACATCGGCTGATTCGTCTGGTTATTGGCTGATTCGTCTAGTTAGTGACTGATTCGTCTAAACTTTGGCTGATTCGCTTAATTAATGGCTGATTCGTCTAGTTATTGGCTGATTCGCTTAATTCTTGACTGATTCGTCAATTCTGCTGCGGATTCGCCCAGACATTGGATATATGAATTATATCGATGCCGTTTAGGGATTGAGTCATTCCTATCGACTGAGATTCGGTATAATTATTATTATTCAGACATCGGGATCCCTAGAATAGAATTGAGTCGAGTCTGAGACGACACGTTAGTTGAGTCGAGTCTGAGATGACGCGTCAGTTGAGTTGAGTATGATATGACATGTTGATTTACATTTTAATTTCATTCATGTTTGTTGAATTGCTACATGTTAATGATAACTGATATATGCTTTTGTATATGTTTCTATATAATTGCATGTTTACATTATTTATACTGGGATGTATTTCTCACCGGAGTTATCCGGCTGTTGTCTTGTTTTGTATGTGTGCATGACAACAGGTGGGGCTGGATCAGGGTCAAGAAGAGAATGAGAGAAGATAGATAGCGTGGAGATCCGGGCTTTGAAGCAACTTAGGATTCAGCATTGATATATAGTTGAACCTAGTTGAATTCTTGTAGATAACACAAGATTCGTATGTTCATGTTTAATATGTAATATGAGTAAATTACATTACGTTTCCGCTTTGTATTTAAAAAAAAAAATTTAGACCCTGTTTTATAATTGATTAATTAGTCCCAATGATGATTAAGATCATGATTAGCGTCCGGGTCCCCACAACAGGTGGTATCAGAGCAGTAGGTACTAGAACTGTAGATTTTTGAGACTGAGATAGAAGCTAGTGAGCGAGGTAGATTGAATTTTCTTTCCTTGCTTGTGATTGCTAGCATGATTTACTGCTTTGACATACATATTACTTGATTTATCTGATTTGATTGGTAATATGTATTATTGAGAAGGACTCAGCACCGATTCTCGATCAGCAGTAAGATGATCGGAAGAGAGACTGAATTGAAACAGGTTTGTCGGATTGGGTTACTAATCCTTGTGATATTCAGATATGCCTCCCAGAAGAATACCAGAACAGGGTAGTACTTCGAATCCTCCCATGGATGTTACACCGACTCCAATGGAAACCTTGCTGAAGAGGTTTCAGTCATTCAAACCACCCACGCTGAAGGGTACCGAGACATCAGTCGAGTGTGAGAGTTGGTTAGGTAGCATTGAGATGCTGTTTAATTCACTGGAGTACAGTGATGAGCGCCGGATTAAATTGATTGGGCACCAGTTGCTTGATGTTGCACAAAGCTGGTGGGTTACAATGAAGAGGGCCTTTGAGCAGCGAGGTACGATTATTACTTGGGATGTATTTAAAACTGAGTTTTATCAGAGATTTTTCCCAATATCGTACAGAAAAGACAAGGGGGCGGAGTTTGCCAATTTGAGACAGGGTCAGTTGAACATTGAAGAATATGTGACCAAGTTCTCTACCTTGTTGAAGTTTGCTCCACATGTGGCTGGAAATGACGAAGCCGTTGCCGATCAGTTCATCAATGGCTTGAATCTCGATATATTTACATTGGTGAACACAGGACGACCGAATAACTTTGCTGATGCCATGAATAGAGCAAAGGGCGCTGAAGCGGGCCTGATAAGGCAGAGAGGAGCTGAATTTGTTCCTCCAGTGTCGAGACCACAACAACCACCTCCCCGATTCGAGAGTGGCAGTAGTAGTGGTGGAAAGAAAGATTTTCTTAAGGCTAGAGGAAAGCAGTTTAAGAAGCCTGGTGGCAGTTCTTCTAGCTCCAGTGGTTCTCAGCAGAGTTATACTGGCGTTTACTGCGGAAATTGTGGAGGGAGACATTCCACGGAGCAATGCCAAGGAGTACTTGGTAGTTGCCACTTCTGCAAACAACAGGGACATTTTGCCAGAGTATGTCCACAGAGGGGTTCCCAAAGATCCCAGGGAGCCGAATCATTTGGATCAGCGGCACAGTGGAGTAGACGATCAGCTGCTGGTCATTCATTTCAGCCAGCACCATCCCAGTCACAGCAGAGGCCAGGAGGAAGTCAGACAGCTGGCCAGCCTCCTAGACAGCAGGCCAGAGTATTTGCTTTGACCGAGGAGCAGGCTCAGGAAGCACCAGATGATGATGTTGCAGGTAACTGATTTGTTTGATTTTCCTGCATATGTATTAAGAGATATCGGTGCTTCACATACTTTTATTTCTAAGAGATTTGCATTGATGTATGCATTATCTGTCGAGTCCCTATTTACTGTAGTATTTGTTTCTTTTCCTTTGGGAAAAGATCTTGTATCAGCGATTTCTGTTAGATCTTGTATACTACAGTAGGATAAGAATGAGATCGAGTTAGATTGTGTGGTAGATGATATTGTACTGGTGTTCTCTGATTTTGGAACTGCATTACTGATATGGATATGCTGACCAAGTACAGAGCTACCATAGTTTAGTTCCAGAAGATGGTGAGAATCAGACCTAAGATGATCAAGAGATGAATATTGTACGATAAGGATTCTAGATTGTGAATTCTTTTGATATTCGTACTAGCTATGACTCGATTAGTACAGAAAGGAGCAGAGTGACTACTTATGTATTCAGTTGATTTACTGAAGTTGAGTCTATCCTTGGCTGATTTACCAATGATAAGAAAGTTATTACTGTTTTTCCCCAGATAAGACTTCAGATCTGATTCCAATAAGAGAGATTGATTTACTCTGTATACAAATTGATTTAAATTTCGTTAAAATTTGGCCGAATGCAAATTCTTCTTCTACAATAGTTACGATTGTCGCATGATGTATGTGTTGGCATTGTGATGATTCAACTTGATATGAGAGGGAATCCCCAAGTATATGATTCGACCCTTACGCGGTGGGGATGTAACCAGTATATGGCATCGTCCCCTTAGAGGAGTAAAAAATTAATGACTGATAATCAGTAAACCATCAAAAGTAGAAAAATCTCAGTGCCTGGTCAATGTTATGCATCTGGTATGAGTCGTGTTATGCATGATATATATTTCGAATTTTATGCATTTTTTTATGTTCTGCTCGAACAACCCCGTTTACCGAGTGACGACCATATCACTCACCCCTTACTCTACCCTATCAGATAAATCAGAAGAAAAAATAGAGAAAGAAAAATCAGACACCAGTTTTGGGGTTGATAGTGGACGCATAAAGATTTTTAATTAAGAATATGTTGTTATGAGTTTATAATTCAAGTTATAAACGATTCCACATATTTTTAACGTTTTCAGAATTACTATTGTAAAGACGATTTCATTTTTATGATATTTATGCAATAAACTGGTTTTGGTTTATACTGTAACACGAGACTTATTATTTAGCAATTATATAATTGTTGAATAACGCCGGTGTCGACTAACCCTAGTTTCAGAGCGTGACGTAAACACAAACTAAAACTAAGGTTATCGTCACAAGATTTTATCCATAATATGTTTCTTTTCAATGTGAAATATTGCGTAGAATCATGAAAAGAGATTACATTTTCTATACAAACTAAAACGTAAAATACAAAACAAAATTAATTTTAACAATTTCTTGCATAACAACGGAGTGAACGAAATTATAGCAATATTTTTTAGAATAATTTATGAATTCTTTTGAATATAGGACACAATGGGAAGATTAATTCAATATTATTTTTTGAACGAATTTTGAAGATGATATCTGTAAAAAATATATATTTCAAGCTGATCGCAATAAGATATAATTATATATATACCAAGTCTCTTAGAGCAACTCCAACGATGCGCCAAAATGGTTTAAAACACTATTTTGGCGCAGCATTCAATGCTCCAATAGGGTTGCGCTGCGCCAAATTTGCGCAGGGGTCAGTTTTTTTCTGATTTTTTTAATATATATTTTTATAAATATTTGTATTAAAAATTGTAAATATTATAAAATAATAGTATAATATTTATTTTAATAATTATATATTTAATCCTAAAATTTTTTAAAAATATAATTGTTGATTTTTAAGTATTTATTTATATATGTTAATTATTAATATTTAAAAAGTAATTTGATTTAAAAATATAATTGTTGATTATAAAATATTTCTAGTTTTTTTATTTTATTTTTGACATTTTTAACTCTCGTAAATATATAATTGATAAAATATCAGAAAAAACAACAGCAAAATTTTGAAATTAAAATTATAATACTCAATTGAAATACAAATACAAAGATAATACATAATTGGAATTCAAATTCGAAGATAATACATAATTGAAAATTACAAAGATAACAATACGAATAAAAACATAAAAATGAAGTATTTGTATTAATTCGTATTATAAATATTAGAGTTAATATATATAAGAATCAAATAAATAATTTTAACTATTAATAAAAATAAAATTATAATTATAATACTAATATTAACATTAATTATAATTATATTGTTAAATTTATAGTAAACAAAAAGAATATTCTAGGAATATACTTTTTAGGGTAAGATTTGGAGTAAATGAGTTGGAGATGAATGTTATATTTGACGCAGAAACTGCACTATTTTGGTGCAGAAACTGCATTTCTGCACCAAAATAGATTTATGAGTTGGAGATGACCTTAGTACACATACATTCAACTTGGCAGTTTCTGCACCAAAATAGATTTATGGGTTGGAGATGACCTTAGTACACATACATTCAACTTGTTGCAATACATATACATACCTTTAGCCATTTTCATGACCCAAGCTCGTGGAATTGAAGTCTATACAAACAAGATTCTACAAATTTGCTACTAATATCATTACACACACACACACAGTTTATACAAACAAGATGCACGTTGTGGCTCTAGCAGCTTCTGTGTATCAGATTTGGAATATGAGGAATAGAGTCATATTTGATAATGAAAAGCCCGATGTTGATGGGATTATCAATAAGATTAAAATCCAGATTTTCGAAGTATACGTCGAGCCATTGCCATGGTAGACTTCTTGTTATAAGTAGGTTGTATTGTGATTTTACGTTTAAGATATTATCTTTTGGGGATGCCCAATGTATTTGTACACTAATATTTTTTTTACCATTTTAATAAATGTTACATTTCATTAAAAAAAAAGATTCTACATTCTTGCTAATAATATTATTATACACACGCACAAGCACGCGCACACACACACGCACATCTCTCGTCTATACAAACAAGATTATGCCTTTTTGCTAATAATATTACACACACACACACACAAATATTTTAAATGAGCTAATGATATTTTAAAAGCAATTTCAAAGAAAATCATTTATCCCAGTTGTTTTGTTTAAGTGATATATCAATGAAAATAAATTCGAAATCTTGAATTTCATTCTATTAATTTCAAATTCATGGATTTAAATCCGTTTGATTGTTTAGATGAATTTATTTTGAGTGTATTTCAAATTCATATATTGCTAATTTATGTAAATACAATAATAATTACGATAAATTTAAAATAAACGTTCAAATCTATTCTCGAATTTGGGTCAATATATAGTGCAAATACTTTATTCTGAGCACATTACAACAGCTGAGTCTCTTTCTCCCCTATTCTTAAGAATCTTCTTTTTCTTTTTATTAGTATTCTTTGTTCTAAGGGAAAAACGTGGGATTTCAGAGTTCATTACTTTATTCATGGTCTTAGTACCATGTAAAGTGGTGGGCAAGTTGCACGGATTTTAAATACATCCTATTAATTAATATATAATTCTTATGAAAAAATGACATTTCAAATTAGATGACTTGGCGAGTAATTGTTTATATTCTTGAAAACAATAATTCAAAAATCATGGCCAATACTAAATTTGAAATATTAATTGTATATCTTACATATATACGATTTTTGTACAATGTTATGTTAGCAACGAGGAGTTTTACTCTTCTAGTCTAGACCTAGAAAGTATCGTTGAATGAAAAATTGACTCTCAACATTTACGAGTTATTGTGGATTTTTTGTTTTCTACATTCTTGAATGATTTTTATTGTGTCTTTTCTGATCTTCTAAATAAGTCATGTGTTCATTTCGTCAATCCACACATACTCTCAAGATCTCACTCAAACATTCTCTTGTATTTTGTATTGCTAGCTTTTCATTTGGTATCCGTCGAGTTTTGATGATAAAGTAAAAGTACGATTTGAGTTTGTCGGAGTAGTAAATTGATGCTTAATTTGCTTCTAGGTCAACCATTGTACAATGGGAAATATACGTCTGTATTGATCTTCAAGCACCTGGTGGATATGATGAATCTGTTTTAAGAAAATTGTACATTGTTATATAAATATGTTTGTTTCGTTATTTTTCTCATACAAATTAGTTTTGTTGGATTATATTTTTTATGCTATTCTATTATACATGGCAACATACGTGATATTTGAATTGTTCAACTAGAATAATCGATTTAATCTGGACCAAGATTACATTTTAATATTTATAAAATACAAACAATTTAAATATATATTTTTAAGTGATGTGAAATAGAGGTGGTATTGTAGGCCGTAAGAAGACATGCGGAAATTCAATAAATTTAGAAGGACAAACAATGTTAGAGGATTGATTAAATTCACATGATATATAATGCTATATGTATTAAATAAATTGTAAAGTTGTGACACTTGGTACGAGAATGAAGGATCATCAAGGTATATCTATATCTTATGAGCTCGTCATTTAAAAATTCCAAAGTTAAACATATTTGACTTAAACCAATTTTGGGATAGATGACCCTCTTAGAATTTTTATAGAGGAGAGTGGTGAGTGATAACAAAAACATGTTGGAAAGACTCCCGTTGTTATAGTGAAAACAATCATTGAATCTATAATGTTACATAGTGATATTAGAGACGGTCGCTGGCAGGAATACCGGGAAATAAGTGCTATATGAAGAAAAATACTATGAGTCTTGGGGGCCACCTCTTGTACCTGTGGGCAAAGTGCTACATGCACGAGAATCATATCTTGAACCCGTATGATCCACCTCTAAATTGTCGACACTGGTGGATCGATGAGATAGCCGTGGTGAAGACGTCACGTTTTGAAGGAGAAGTGATTGTGATAACCTTGTATTCGAATGAAGAGTTTTAAAAATTTTGATATTTATTATTCATTTCATCAAAGCGTATCTTCTTTTCGAGACCTCATAATTTAAAAACTTCAAAATTAAGCGTGTTTAACTTAGGATATTTCTGAGATGGATGATCCCTGAGAATTTTCTTAGGGAGCATGTGTTATACATCAAAGATAGTCGTTGAATTTGAGGTGCACAAAAACAAAAATAAAGAGTAAATTTTTTTGTTAGACTATCTCACAAGTTTATATTTGTGAGACATGTCGACCCGACCCATACTTGACAATAAAAATAATATTTTTTCACGAATCAAGTAAGATTATAAACGTATATTACAAAATTAACTCGTAAAACTTTCTCACCTTAGTTTTTGTTAAGAATGGAATTTGGACCTAACTCAACCCCAAAAGCTAGCTCAAGGGGGGAGGATTATCCGAGCCAATATATGCAACTCTCAGGTTATTTATTCAACCGATGTGGGACAATTAACACACCCTTCTTACGCCCAGGAATGAACATCTGGAGCGTGGAGTTAACAAATGACCCAATTATGGGCAGAACGGGTGGCCTAATTATATGCAGTCCAACACATAACGGTGAAACTCGGGCTCTGATACCATGTTAAGATTGGAACTTGGACCTAACTCAACCCCAAAAGCTAGCTCGAGGGAGGAGGATTGTCCGAGCCAATATATGCAACTCCTAGGTTATTTATTCAATCGATGTGAGACAATTAACAGTTTTTTCGAGAGATAAATAATATTAATAGCCTATTATCAACAAAGATATGTCATTTGCATGACGTCACGACGATGATTTTTTCCCACAATATCAATTAAAAATTATGAAATAATACTTTTTTAAAAATAAATAACGAAATTCAATCTCCCATATATGTTGACATCTATCAAAATTACATGGAAAAATGTATATTTCTAAAGAAACTGTAAACTAGCAAACATCTAATCCACAATGTTTTAAATTTAATCTCACTATTATTATATGTGTTCTAATTAGCTAATATTTATTTAATTAATTTTGTAAGAATGGGAGTGGGATGGCACTAATCATTCGAGGGCCAACTGCTAATTAAAGGGACGAAAATTGAAAAAAGGGAATTGTTCAACGACCTCACGTGGCAAACCCTGATTGGATGGTTAATTTTTATATTACGCATGAACTGTGCTCGCTTACACAAGCATATTCCCAAGTGTCTTAAAAAGCATCCCAACCTCCATAAAAAGCCAAACCCGTAAAAAAAAAGGAACCAATTTTAAATTATTAATAAATTAATTAATGATCATAATACATCTTTTCCTTAAAAGTTGCAAGCAAATGATTCAAAAAGCAAAAACAAACGTTTATTTTAATTGAAGGATAAATATTCTTTACTGTAATAATCGCAGTTGTTTATTTCTACCATATTAACAGCCTTGAACGGCGCTGCAGTACACCTTTTGTTGTTTTTAAGGTAAATTTTCCATTCTTTTTTGAGCAGAAATTTCTATTCTTAAACACAGATTTATGTTTTCTAAATTCAAAATGCCAAAAATAGATGGATTTTAAAGAATTATAGGTTCATTCAAATTTCAATTTTCCATGTATAAGTATAATATAATAGTAGTATTTTCTGTGAATAATAATAAATATTAAAACTCCAAGATTTTTGGCTGGCGTGGGGTTAGTTAAGCTCATATGTGAGCTGGATCCACGCTTAACTCATCGAAGTGACCCACTGACAAATGAAAAAAAATAAATTTATAAAGAATTAAATAAGTATAAAAAAATAATCCCATAAATTTTAGTTGTGAACATCAAAGAAGCTTACTTTATGGTTGAGCCATTTTTCTCCTTGTTATTCTCTTTAATCTACAAACGAAGTTTGAATCTTGATAAGCTCCCCTATCCCCTCAATAATTTCTATTGGTTGTTTCTCGGGTTTTCATGACCTGCGAATAAATCTTGGTTGTAACAGTTATTTTTAGTAATTTCCCCTTTATGGGTTTTGTGGTTTACATGCAGTCAGTTGGGTAAGTTTTATCAATTTTGAAGAAAATATGAATCTTGGAGCGAAGCCTATGTCTTTTACGTGTTCAAGTTCTCCATGGAAGTCCAACAATGGTGTTTCAGAGCAGTTTCCGGTTGGTCTGAGAGTACTTGTTGTAGACGATGACCCCACTTGTCTGAGGATCTTGGAGAAGATGCTTAGAAATTGCCTCTACGAAGGTAATATATCTATACATATATTTACACAGACACGTATATATAGCATTAGCAACAGACACGCAGTGTGTGTGTGTGTGTGTCTGTGTTCTTTGTTCATTAGCAATTGACAGTCTATGCCCTGCTTCTATTGTTCAAGATTTCCCCCCTGCTATTTTGTTTTAAAGTTAAAAATCTTTGATTTTTTTCTGTTGTAACGACAGATATTTTGTGGGAATTTGATTTCTTTTCATATTTACTTTCATTCTTGACATGGTGCTGTGTGATTGAGCAGAGGAAGACTGGAGAAGGGTTGTCGAAATCATGTAATTTGTGCTTATGGTTTTCGATTTTTGAGGGAGGAGAGGAGATGGTTTTTGACTTCAGATTTTATGCATTGAGGTCAAGTTATGGCTAAAATTATCACATAGTTTTTTTGTGTGGTAATTTTAGGTAATGTTTTTTAGTCCCGAACCTATGTAATATAAGTTATTAGGCTTGCTGTTTGTTAGATTTTTTGGCCCGGAATATGTAATTACGTAGGTTTAGGACAAATCTTTTTCTTCCTTGTCTGATTATTATTATTATTGTGATGTCCAGTTACCAAATGCAATAGAGCGGAGATTGCGTTGCAGTTTCTTAGGGATAACAAAAATGGCTTTGACATTGTTATAAGTGATGTCCACATGCCAGACATGGATGGTTTTAAACTCCTAGAGCATGTAGGACTCGAGATGGACTTGCCAGTAATAAGTAAGCGCTCTAGAATCATTTTTGGTTCTTTCTTTCGGCTATCGGTGATTGAGTTTTTTTTGAGTCCTGGTTTTGTGGTTTCTTAGTGATGTCGGCAGATGATAGCAAAAATGTCGTGATGAAGGGTGTGACTCACGGTGCTTGTGATTATCTAATTAAACCGGTTAGTATGGAGGCGTTGAAGAACATATGGCAGCATGTGGTTCGGAAGAAGAAGAAGAACGAGTGGAGAGATAAGGATTTTGAACAATCGGGAAGTGCCGGAGATGATACAATGCATCAAAAGCCTTCCGAAGATGTTGAATATTCGCCTTCTGCTAGTGAAGGGAATTGGAAAAGTGTCAAGAAAAGGAAGGAGAAGGACGAGGAAGATGAAGGTGAAGATAGGGATGAGGCATCTACCTCGAAGAAACCACGTGTTGTTTGGTCAGTTGAGCTTCATCAGCAATTTGTGACTGCTGTAAATCAGCTTGGAATCGACAGTATGAGTTGTTTATCGCTCTCTTTTCTGTTTCCTCAACATTGTGCTCGTTTTAGTACTTCGATTTGTTTTCCTAATTCTTCGTTACAGTTTGTTTCCTTGTTATGCAGAGGCTGTTCCAAAGAAAATATTGGAATTGATGAATGTGCCTGGCCTGACAAGAGAGAATGTTGCTAGCCATCTTCAGGTCCGACAAACCATGATTTGGATTTAATGTTCCTTTACTTAATTGTGCAGAATCTGAAACTTATATTTCAAATCTAAGCAGAAGTATCGGCTATATCTAAGAAGGCTGAGTGGTGCATCACCTCACACGAATGGATTTGGAAATGCTTTTATGGGAGATGCAGCTTTTGGGTCTATTTCTTCTCTAAGTGGCCTCGATTTTCAAGCTCTTGCTGCTTCAGGTCAGCTCCCACAGCATAGTTTTGTCTCGCTTGGTAGGGTTGCAGCCAAGCCTGCCATATCTTTGCCCCCAGTCGATCAAAGAAATATTTTCAGCTTTGAAAATCCTAAGTTAAGGTTTCTGGAGGGACAGCAACAGCAAAACAATAATGGGAAACCAATAAACTTACTTCATGGGATCCCTACTAACATGGATTCGAAGCAGCTTGCCACTTTGCACCAATCTGCACAGGCAAGACAGAATAAATCAACACCGATCGTCATGTCCCAGGCGATTCCTAGTGGTGTATTGGAGAGAAGCAAAATGGAAGGTGTTCATGGACCAGCATATACTTCTGTAGATTTCTCGAGGATTCAGAGGACGGAGTCAGCAGCCAACAACTTTTCACTTGTGAGTGATTCAAGAAGCTCGTGTCTCACTTCTAAAGGGATGACCCAGAATGAAGTTAACTCAGAAACTAAAGAACCTAGAAGCGTTTTCCTCAATGAGCAAAATATTGACAGAAACCATAATTGGGGATTGCAAAATGTCGGGTCTGCCTTTGAATCAGCACAACTTTTAAATTTACCAGGCATACTGGACGTATCGGCATCAGTTCTAATTCCACCTGGATATTCTTCCAACCAGATTAACAAGGCAGCCTCTTTCGTTGGAAGCACCCCAAATATGGGTCAGCAGATAAACTCATCATTGGCTAATAATCCCTTAGTAATTAAGGCTGAAAAGCTGCCTGAAATGGGCTTTCAGAATGTACTTTTTACCGAACAGTTGGGCCAGCAGGATCTAATGACACTTTACAAACAGGTTTGCTTTTCCCTAAATAAATTTTGATGCTTCGATTTACTAGTTCATGATTCTTAATCCATATAAATCTATCACATTACAGCAGCAAGCAGGCATGGAACCAGTGGAAAGCGAGTTTGGCTTCGACGAATATCACATGGATAATCTTATTGTGTAGCTCCTCCCCTACGTATATAGATGCCATCACAGACGAAAACACACTCTAGAGCTTGTGTTCCATAATTGTGTTTTATTTCCTGTCTCATGAATGTTGCACGACACATGTGTATTAAATTTACGTCATTCTAAACATGCGTGATTCATCTGCAACATGAGATAAAACAACAATAGAAACTCAAGATACATGCCGTTGAAACTGGTTGAACAGCGTTTTGTCATGTTTCCTGAGGTAGGATCATGATATTTTTTCTGGGTTTTTTGGTTTCTATTGTAAGAAAATATACATGTGTGTGCATGATATGCAAAGTTCAATTGTGCAGTAATAGTTAGTGGCATTCTAACTGCAAAAAGTTTGTCCACTAAAAGAATGAAGTTGAAATTAGTAGAATGATTATTAAGCATGTGATTAATAAAATTAATATTTTTGCTTACTTGCTTGAGTTTTTTTTTTTTTTTTTTTTTGTGGCATGGTAGACCTGGACATGTTAATTATGATACTATTCGTAGACTAATTAACATGAAATGAATTTTTGCATTCCAAATTGATAAACAACACAAATGTGAAACTTGTGTTAAAGCAAAACTAACGAGATCATATTTTTGAACAATTGAAATAAATAATAAACCTTTGATCTAATTTATAGTGGTATATGTGATTTAAAAAGTGTGCAAACAAATGATGAAAATAAGTATTTTATTACTTCTATTGACAATAACAATAAATTTTGTTACTTGTATCATCTTTAAAGTAAAGATGAATTAATTGAGAAATTTGTCAACTACAAGAATGAAGTTGAAAAACAACTTAGCAAGAAAATTAAGTTTCTAAGAAGTGATGGTAGAGATGAATATGAATCATCATTTACTGAGTTTTGTGCTCAACAAGGTATCAAACACGAAAGAACTGCACCTTATTCTCCGTAGCAAAATGGCATTCCAGAGAGCAAGAATCGCACCTTGAAAGAAATGATGAATAAATTGTTATTAAGTTTTGGTTTACCGCAGAATATGTTAGGGGAAGCTGTTTTAACAACAAATTATCTTTTAAATAAGGTGCCCCAAAAGTAGCAAGATAAAAGTCCATATGAGTTATTGGAAACGAAAAATTCTTTCCTACCAACACTTGCGAGTGTGGGGGTGTTTTTCCAAGGTAGCAATTTTCACTACGAAGAAAGTAAATATATGACCAAATTTGTTGATTGCATTTTCTTTGGATATGCTCAAAAAGTAGCATTTATCCTTTTCTTTTACATGAATATCAAATACCTGATATTCACAAGAAGATCACATGAGACAATTAAAAAAGAAAAGAGGTTAACCATGAGGTTGAATCTAGACGAAGTAAGAGAGCTAGGACAGAAAAATCATTTGGTCTGGATTTCATCACTTTTATGATGGAGAGTGACCTCTAAGCTTCAAAGAAGCAGTGAATTCTTCTGAGTGGCCTCAATAGAAAGAAGCTATCAATTCTGAAATAGAATCTATTTTACAAAACTATACATAGGAATTAGTGGATCTTCCTCCGAAAAGCAAACAACTAGGTTGTAAATGGATTTTCAAATGGAAAATGAAATATGATGGAACCATAGATAAATATAAATCTAGATTGGTAATCGAGGGTTACAATCAACGTGAAGAATTCGATTACTTCGACACTTATTCTCATGTAACAATAATAACCTCTATTCGTGTGATACTTGCAATTGCCGCATTGCGGAATCTTGAACTACACCAAATATATGTAAATACAACTTTTCTACATGGAGATTTATAAGAGAAAATTTACGTGAAACAACCTGAGGGATTTCTGCCACTAGGCAAGAGAATAAGGTTTGCAAACTAGTTAAGTTTCTATATGGCTTAAAACAAGCACCAAAATAATGATATGAAAAATTTGATAAAGTCATGATGGAAAATGGATTTAAATGCAGTGAATAAGACAAATCTGCATACATAAAGAACACTGAAAATGGTTATGTTATTTTATGTATTTACGTAGATGACATACTTATTATTGGTATGAATGATAAGATGATTAAATCCACCAAGAAGTTGTAAAACTCAAGATTCGACATGAAAGATTTGGGATTAGCCGATGCGATCCTTGGAATTAAAATTCATAGAACATCATAAGAGCTAGTTCTAAGTCAATCACATTATGTGGACAAAATCCTTGAGAAATTCAATAAAAATGACTCTGCATTGGCTACAACCCTGATAAATATAAGTCAAAATCTATCTAAGAATCGAGGTTAGAGTATCTCTCAATTAGAATACACTCGATTCATTGGATGTATGATATATTTAATGAGTTGTACAAGACCAGACATAGCCAATGCAGTAAGCAAATTGAGTAGATTCACTAGTAATCCAAGAGTTGAACACTAGAAAACAAATAATTTTGGTAATGTTCATAAAGTGACATAACACAATTTTGCATTGATACTTTGAAAGGATGTAGCTGAGTTTGTATCTTGTTGTATAGTTTGTCAGCAAGTCAAGTCAGAATGTATGAAACCAAGAGCATTTTTGCACAATTTTGAAGTTCCTCAATGGAACTGGAGCACGTGGCTATGGATTTTGTCATGCATATGCCACATACATCTCGTCACTTTGATGTCATTTGGGTAGTTGTCGATATATTTTCTGAATTGGCTCACTTTATTCTGCATGAAAGAACTTATTATTACAAGAACATGACTAGTTTATATATAGAGAATGTAGTCATACTACATGTAATTCCAGCTTGCAATAGTCTCATATCGTGATCTTAGATTCACTTCAAATTTTTGGACTAGTTTTCAAAAAGAAATGGTAAAAAAGTTGCGATGAGTACTGCTTATCATCCTCAGACAATTGCTCAAACAGAGCAGTACAAGATGCTCGAGAATTTACTTCGAGTCGTAGTTATGGATTTCAAGAAAAGTTGTCAGGAAGCTTTACCATTAGTGGAATTTTCTTATAATAACAGTTTTCAAGTGACTATTGATATGATTTATTTTGAGGTTTTGTATGGCCGAATATGTCGATTACCTTTATGTTGAAATGAGTTTGGTGAAAAACAATTGACTAGACCTGAGATTGTTCAAGAAATACACGATAAAGTTCAGTTAATTCATAATAGAATGAAGAATGCACATTATAGTTAAGCTAGCTATGCTAATAAATGTCGTCGACATCTAGAATTTCCAGTTGAAGATTTTGTTTTTATGAAAATTTCAAAATTTAGGGGGATTTGTTCGTTTTGGTATGGGAGGGAATTTGTCACCATGATATGTTGGCACTTGCCCTCATCGGTTGAGTTGCCACGGTCGTTATCTGGCATAGACGATCTGTTTCATGTGTCTATGTTGTGTAAGTATGAACTCGATCCATCTCATGTGATTAAGCCTAATGAGGTTGAACTTGACCCCTTTCTCTTGTATTCTGAGTATCTGATTTGCATTCTAGATCGCAAAGATAAAGTTCTTCGTAACAAATATATACCACTTGTACGTTTGAGTTCAGTGGTCGAGAAATAAGGTAGAAGAATCAACTTGAAAAAGAGAGGAGAAGATGAGAGCATCATATTCATATATGTTTGATTCTTAGTATTGAGTTGTTGTATTTGTATCGTGTGTAAGATATACATCTATAAAAAAAAATTTTGAGAATGAAATTTTTTAAGTGATGGAGAAATATAACACCCTAGAATTATTTATTATGTAATTTGGTATCATTAGAAATAATTATTAAGTTGCTTAATTATTATTTATGCCAAATAAATTCATAAAATGTATTAAAAAATATATTTTGAAATATCAGATATTTAGACGATATAAAATAAATATAAAGTTTAAATAAAACACAGTTATTAATTAAATGCATAACATAGATAAATGAGAATGAGTTACTATTTTCATTAACCAATTTAATTTAAATATAATAAGTATACATACACCCATTCCCATTTGAAGGAAGAAGAAAGAAAACTCATCTTCCCCCATTTTCGTCACCACCTAGAGCATCTTCAAGACTGCATTTTGGTGCAGCTTTAACTCCTCCAATGGGGGCTGCGCTATTTCACCAAAATAGCGCAGCCCCCTCCTCTGCGCCAAATTTGGCGCATGGGTTTATTTTTTATTTAATTTTTTAATTTTTTATTTGTATTTATTATAAATATTTGTATTAAAAATTATAAATTTTATTTAAATAATAATATAATATTTTATTTTATTTTTTAATAATTAGATATTTAATCATAAAAAATAAAAAATAATTGTTGATTTTTAATTTTTTTTATGTTAATTATTAATATTTAAAAGCTAATTTGATTTAATGATTTTTAAATAATATAATTTAATAAAAATACAAAAAAATAATATAACAATATAATTCATAACTAAAATTGAAAAAGATAATTGAAATACAAATGTAACTTGAAACACATAATTCAAATACAAATATAAATACAAATACAATAATCGAAAGGAAAATACATTTAGAAGATAAACAAACTAGATAATCAATAATCCGGTAAATTTGATTTGGATCCTCCAAAATCACCCAAATATTTTCCAAACGTGTCAACATCTTGTTGTCCGTGTCTTTCTCTTTTTCACATAATTTTTGCTCGTTCAATTCGAAATATTTCATGCATTTCTGGATCGTCCAATTGTGCTTAAATCTATGTACAGAATTCTATTATCCTCTTGAAGGACATCAAATGCCATTTCTTGTTGTCGAGTTTCAATTTTCGTTTGTTGATTTTCCAATTTCAATTTATCATTTTGCAATTTTAGTATTTGAATATCATAATGTTGATGAAATTCGGTGGAGCCCTTTTCTAGTATATTCATAAGATTGTGACGTCCTTGTTTCATCGTAGATAATAATTTTGAAATGTTATCATCTTTTTTTTTGCCTCTTTAATGTAGCTTTTTTAACTCCAATAGGTCGCTCCGATGAAGTGACACCTGCATTTTCATCACTACTTAAATTAATTGAAAAGAAGTGTAATCCAAGAAAACCTGATATAGGAGTCTCTGGTGTCTGAGCTTCTGACTGTGACGAATCCAATTTTGTGACATGAATTTTAGGAATTGAACTCGATGGATTGATGTCAGTGGAGAATTTTTTCAATATCTTTCACAATATGCCACACATGATCAAATTTTAATCCTTTACTATGATTAGAATCTTGCATGAACAGATCTTTTGCTCTATTGAACTGCACGAAAATACACGACTTGTATAAGAGTTTAAACTAGTAAAGAAAATAATCTATATAAAAATACTTATAATATCCTCTTCAGATGCACCACTGGTTTGAGAGTTTCAATTTGACGAATTCATCCTCTCCATCTTCCAATGTGACGGAGTACAAATTTCATGCGACATTGCAATGATCTTTTGTTACGTAACTGTAGAGAGTTTGGTTTGGTGATGTTGTAAGCTTCTTCGACACGAGTTCAAAACTGGTCTTTGGATTTGTAGAGCCCAAATTCAGTACACGTATAACCCGTGCATTTATTTGATTCGTTAAATCATTTATTTTAATTTAAAATGAGTTTACCCATGCATAATTTATTTAAATGCATTATTTTAATAATAGTCATGTTTATGTGATGCACGTTAAAATGTTTTTCGAGTTTCATGTTTCAGGCGTTTATTCGAGGCGGGATTGAGGAAAAGACCCGGTGACGAGTTTTGGCAATTTAAAAGTGTGGTATTTTATTTTAAGTTATAGTGGGGCATTTTAATTGAATTATGAAGAGTTAGTATTTTAAAGCCTAAGTTGTTGTGTAGTGAGTTTTAACATTTTAAAACTTTTAAAAGTTTAGCAAGGTTGCTTGTTATTTTTAGGGACTTGGCTTGTAGTGAGGATTAATATTTTTATTCAACCATTTAATAGCTTTTTTTTAGTTAACATTTTAAATTGTGTAATTAAGCACAAAACTCACGCACACATTACACACTTTTACACACACATGTCACGCCTAAACACACACACAAGTTTCATTCTAGATTTTTATTATTTTCAAAAGAGCAAAACCTAGGGTTCTAAGGTCTATAGCAGCCGCCCCCTTCCCTTTAGATTTCCTGCAAGATTTCGTTGCATTTTATTGCAAGAAAACGGTGCCACGTTCGTCCCGGATCAACCTCGCTTCTATCTCCGCTTCGGTAACGTCGTTCGGTAACGTTTAAGATTCAAAAGGCACGTATATTTTGTTCTTGATGCATCGATCTTGTCATATTATGCGTGGTGTTGTTATTTATGCCAAAAATATATGTGTGATGCGTAGGAGTTTGAGCAATCGTGTTTAGATCAAATTTGAAGCGATTTTGAATCACCAAATTCACGTTTTTACTGTTCTGGCGAAAACTGCGATTTTTCGGTTCATATTTTGAGAAAACTTTCAACTAGAAAATTGTAGAACTTTTTGACGCCTTAGATTTGATATAAAATTCGAGATTTTTGGACAAACATTGAGTGAGTTATGACGTTTTTCGTGAGACTGCTCAAACTGTAATTTTCAGAAAATTATGTTATGGATGTGTTTCTTGAAGTTTTATGTTGCAGGCTTCGTTGGGGATCGACGGACGATTGTTGCTGCGTATAGGTACATTGTTTATGACGTTGAGATAATTTATGGGTGTCTCTGTTGTGTCGTTAGGCACCGAGTTAAATTAAGCGTCGTAGGAAGGAAATTGGTACCCACATCCGATTTGTGTTGTTGTTTGTGGATCGTGACTTTTGGGGGTTAACTTTAATGCTCACTTGGGTTTGATATAATACCTTAGTGTTCTAAGAAGTGTCTCGTGGTGAAGTTCATAGTCCGAGGAATCGAGTCTAGAAGATTAAGCAAAAACATGTTCAGAACTTCGTAAGTTTCGACCGACAGTAGCCACACGGACCCGGACACGGACCATGGCACGGGGTCCGTGCCTTTGTTCCCTCAGCAGTGTCTAGGACCCGAGAGTACACGGACCTTCCCACGGACCCATGCACGGGGTCCGTGCCCTTCCTCCTTTGCGATGTCTTTTCTTTCCAGAGTCTACACGGACCCTCATCCGGACCCCGGCACGGGGTCCGTGTCTACCCTTCATTCCGAATCCTTTTACCCGAGTCTACACGGACCCCTATACGGATGTAGGCATGGGGTCCGTGTCATTCATAAATTGGGGGAAATTATTATAGCATGTTTGAGGTTTGATGTCAGAGTTTAGTGCAAGGGTTATCAAGGTCGTGTCACGGGAAATTTTAGAATGTTCTAAGAAATGATTGAGCTTGAGAGTAAGTTTGATAAATACGTCTAAATTATGCAAGTTAAGTATGTGAATTCATGTTAGTATGTGCAGCAACGGCCCCGATCGAAGTCCAACGAATCCCTCAACGCCAAGTAAGTATGTAGACGTGCAAGAAAGAAAATATTTTAAGTTTTTGAGGTATGCTAAATGTCTTGTGACCAAATTATGAATGGGTTTGGAAGTCGGTGAACGTGGCCGAGGACCTTTCCACCCCGTTAAATTATGAACGAGTTAGATCATGGTTGAGGAGCGTTAAATTATGAACGGGGACCAACCAGCCCGTTAAATTATGAACGAGGATCTCATGTATGTGGCAGTGGATACGTCCTTGTCAGCCCAGTACTGTGGTTTGTCTGATCAGGCGGTTTATTATGTATGGGTCACTTGCTTTGAAACATCCTCTACGCAAAATGATGAAGTTATGTATGTTCAAGTATGTTCAAGCATGCAGCATGTTTATGAAAAGTGTAAGTTATGGCACGTCGAAGTATGTATGTACGTATGTTCAAGTTTTAATACGCAATTTCCAGTTTCAAGTTATGTATGTCCTATTTTAAAGTTGCATGTGATTTTATCATGTAGTACTCGTTATTCCAGTTTATACGTGTTGAGTCTTTTGACTCACTAGACTTGATCGATGCAGGTGAGTATGTTGATGAAGAGACAGGAGGTGGCGACCAAGGGGCAGGCTTGGGCTGAGTGGCAGGTTAGACCCGAGGACCGCAAAGTTTACGTTTTATGCAAAGTTTAAAAATATTCTATGTTTTTAAGCATCTGGATGCAAAATATTTTGAGACAGTTCTTTTAACAAAATTTTATTGGTGACGGATGATTGTGAGATTATTTTATGAATGTTGAGTGACGACCGTATGAATGTTTACAATTAAGAAATTTTTTAATTTTTACGCAAATTTTAAGTATGAAAAGTACGGTTCGTTACAGTTGGTATCAGAGCGGTGTTCTTGTAAAGGGTTATGCCTACTGCCAGTCGCAAGAAGCTCACGAAGTCACACCTCAAGTCTGTAAGTTTAAAGTTTTGCATTATGTTGTTATATAGTAAGCATCAAGTTATGATTTCAGTTTGTGCATGTTTTAAGTTTGATTTACGTGCATCATAAAATATTGATATATGTTCATGCATATTGGGTTTACGTGTTGGGTGAGTTATTGGAACAGTATGCGTTCTAGACGTTTGGTTGACCGGGAAACAAGGGATGAGAACAGAGAGCATCGAGTTGAGGACAGGGAACATCGAGATGAGGAGAGGGCCAATCCTCCTCCACCTCCACCACCAGATATGCAGGCTCAGATGCTTGCTGGTATGACGCAGTTCTTCGCACAGTTTGCGGGGAACCAGGCAGCAGCAATGGGTGCAAGGGCGAGGCCCCAACCAGAGGCAGTATATGAGAGGTTCCGGAGGATGAGTCCGAAGGAGTTTTCGGGTACCACTGACCCGATGATAGCCGAGGGATGGATCAAGTCCATCGAAGTAATTTTCAATTTTATGGAGCTGACGGATGCTGACAGAGTCCGTTGTGCCACCTTCTTATTAACTGGAGACGCTAGGCTATGGTGGGAGAGTGCGTCAGTGGCAGTAAATTTACAAGTGCTGCCTTGGAATGGTTTTAAGGAGGTTTTCTACTCCAAGTACTTCACTGAGGAAGTACGAACCAGACTCACCAACGAGTTTATGACGCTGCGACAGGGGGACAGTAGCGTGGCAGAATTTGTTAGGAAGTTTGAGAGGGGATGTCACTTCGTGCCCCTCATTGCTAATGATGTCCAGGCGAAGTTGAGGCACTTCTTAAATGGTTTGCGGCCGATCCTGCGCCGTGACGTGAGGGTAGCTGACCCTACTTCTTATGCAGTTGCTGTTTCTAGAGCTCTGGCTGCAGAGCAAGACCAGCGGGATATTGAGGCGGACAGGCAGGGCAAGAGGCCCTATCAGGCTCCACCGCAGCAGCAACACCAGCAGCAGCATCAGAGACCCCAGTATAAGAAGCCGTTCTCGGGGCCGCCTGGGAAAAAGCCTTATCCAGGACCGCCAAAGGGCAAGGGTCCAATTCAGCAGCAAGGGGCGCCTCAGACTGTTGACGAGCATATCAAATTTCAAAAATTTCTCAGTCGATATAAAAGAATAAAAAAGACAAAGATGCTCACTTCGCACTACGAAATGCTTTAATTGATCATTTGTGGGATGAATATAGTCATTCAAATGTTTAAAATTGTATTCTTATTATATTTGAAGTTGTATCTGTATTGTGTTTGAATTTGTATTCATATTTTTCATTTTAAATAATTTTCGTATATTATTCATATTATATATAAATTAATTTATGTTATATAATTAAATTATAAACTTCAATATTATTATTTAAATTTATTAATAATAAAACATTAGTATTAATTTAAATATATTAAATAAAATATAATATTAATATATGTAAAGTAACAGAAATATTTCGAGAATATTTTTTTTGGTGTAAGATTTGAAGTAAATGAGTGAGAGATGGATGTTGTATTTGGTGTAGAGAGCTCACTATTTTAGTGCAAAATTTGCACCAAAATAGATTTTGTGGTTAGAGATAACATAAATAGCCAGCATCGTATAGTCATGACCTTTTCCGTTTGATGCCGGAATTTTGAAATTCTTAAAAGGTTTCCTCACATCACAAGATTCGATTTTAGCTGTAAATCATGATTTTAGAGTAAGTATTCAATCACATCAAGGTTGCTGAACTCGAGCCATGTTTATGCAATTTCTTGTGATGCTTTGCTGGGAACTTCATCATTTTTTTAGGTGAGATCTTGGATTTGTTTCTTGAGTTTTTTGGTAGGATGTTGTGTATTAAAAACCCTTTTCGGTTCCCTATTATCCAGCCATGTTTTAGACGATATGTGGACATTTCTATCGAGATTTCAGCGTGTTATTAACCGAGATAGCTTGCAACCAGTATAAGTTCCGATCTTGTGCTTTTCGGGTCCAAAATTCCAGATTTTGGTTCGGTTTTGGGGCGCTGCCGATTCTTGGGTTTTTACCCATCTCGATTTAACTCGTTTTCATTGATTGTAATGCATTATATATGTTGATATTTATATTGAATTTATATTGTTGGTTCGTTCGCTGGAAATTTTCGAGGTATAATTCAATGAATTATAAATTAGTATCGAATTAATTCTGCGATTATTTTTAGAATATTAAGATAAAATTCTAGTAATTAAATCATTAAATTGGATTTTAGTAAATAAATTCAACTTTAATAATTTTTGAGAAATAAATTGTTTATTTTAGCTTTGTTGACAAATTGTGGATTTACTAGGCATGTTATCTTATTTGTTAGGCTAAAGAGATCAAAGATGAGTTTGTTGTGATTCAAAGTTGGTTTAGATATGTTACAGTTCGAGAATATATAACGGTAATTATAAATTATGTTTTAATCGTATTTAAGTTGTTCATGTGATTTATATGAATTATGTGAATTAAATGCATTTTGATTTATATGTTCAACTATTTGACGTATTTTATGACATTTAGTTTATGGCACGATATTATGACATCACGTTGAGCACTATCATTCTTAATTTACCCATTTATCTTGATGTATTGTATTTATGGCACACTAGATGGTTATTTTGGAATCAGCTGACGACTTTCGAGTCGAGTTATCTCTAGTACAGAAATTGCGATTGTCTATTTCTTGAAGTATTTTCTGTGTGATATGCTCTTCAAATCTTTACATCATACGTTCGTTATTGTAACTTCGTGTTGTATTGTTATCAGCTGTAAAGAAACCGAGTCGTGGGTGTTTACTGGACACATCATGAGATACCTCGCATACTTGGCAGGACAGTTTAACTATATGATGATGTATCTCCACTGAGTGTTGTTGCTCAATCATTATTCATGTTGTTATCGTATGGTTCATTGGTTCTTGTTATCCTATCGTTATTGAGCCTGCATTTCATATTCATTGTATTAATTTTTATGCATGATTATGACTATCGTTATTGTTCTTAAACTCTTTCATACCAGAATCCTAACCTCAGTATTTTATACTGAGGGCTAATGTGATTGTTGTTGGGCATCATGGTAGGTCATTCGGGTAATTTGCAGCACCAAACCGAGATTCTGCATGTGGAGCTCGTGATTAAGATATAATTACTAGGTTTGCAGAGTTGAAGTCTCTCAATTAGTTCACTTTTATTATTTTGGAGTCTGGTCCATTTTATGTCATAGTCTATTGACCGAGGAGATCCATCATGTATTTATATGTTGATTTATAATTTTTATGTTGGGTTTGAGTCTATTTTATGTGGTTGTGAGCCTTGTCAGCTATATTTGAACGAGTACTTGTGTGTGATTGTTTATGAATACTGCAATGTTGATCTTAAGTCATTTATTTTCTTTTACAAGTATTTTAAAATTTTTGGTATGTCATATATATGAGTAGGTCTCTTGTGAGACGGTCTCACAAATCTTTATCTCTGAGACGGGTCAATCCTACCGATATTCACAATAAAAGTAATACTCTTAGCATAAAAAGTAATATTTTTTTCGTGGATAACTCAAATAAGAGATCCGTCTCACAAAATACGACCTGTGAGACCGTCTCACACAAATTTTTACCCCTATATATAAAGAGGTAATGCTGAAATTTTTTCCGAGCCTAAGGTCCGTTATTAATATTTTAAATCATTTTCCTCTGCTGTTTTAAATTAAATCAATATTGTTTGCTAATTAATTCTATTTATAATAACTAAGCCTCGCAACTTATATATTTTGCGATTATTGTATATTTCACGTAGATTTAAATTTCTTGAATAAATTTGTCTTGGAATAATAAATAGTTTTTCTCGTTTTTTAATATTAAGTATTAATTTAATTACATATAAATATATATATTAATATTTTTTTAATACTATTTCAAATCAATATATTTAAATAAATATATAAGAAATAATAAAAAAAATTTAGTATTTTTTTAAAAATAAATTAATTACTGATATTGAAAATTGAAATATTATAAAATATAACACTAATTTAGATAATTTTTAAAATGCACTTTTTTTTTTATGGTAACATATCAGTAAGAGCATATTGTAGCACATGATTCGTGATTGGGTACATACTGGCATAGAAGGTTTCATCTTATTTTATTGTGAAAATAATCTAATAATAAAAAAGACACAAAGGTAGTATCAGGATAGGATCTTGAAATTCATTCGAAAAATACAAAATATCCTTAATAATTTTATTTACGGTTTGTAATTTGTTAATACATCGTCAAAATATTTCTAAATACTGCTTAGATCGGCAATATCAAATTGTAAGATATAATTAATTAAGAGTAGGTCTCTTGTGAGATGGTCTCACAAATATTTATCTGTGATACATGTCAATCCTACCGATATTCACAATAAAAAATAATACTCTTAGCATAAAAAGTAATATTTTTTCATGCAAGAACCAAATAAGAGATCTGTCTCACAAAATACGATCTGTGAGACCGTTTTACACAAGTTTTTATCATTAATTAATTAATTAAACATCAAGTGAATATTTATTTTTATGTTTTCCCCCCTATGTTCTTATTTTTTGTCGTAACTAAATAAATAAAAAAACCTTTTTTTGTCAATCATAATATTTTTTAAATGATATTGTTATTGACAAAATTGTTAATTTTAAAATTATTGAGATATTTTTATTTTTTATTTTAAAATAAGCGGACAAAGAATAATTTTATCTTTGTTGAAACAGTATATAAAGTATGAAATTAAGTAGTAATGTAAACTATAGATATTTTGAAAAATAATTATATAAAATAACTAACAAATCTTAATTTTAATATAATTTTTTTTTAAAAAAATTATATTATCTCATAGTCGATTTTTTTTTTAACAATCCAATTTTTTTAAAAGCTTGGGATAAAATTTAAAAATATGATAAGAAAAAAAATCACTTGATTGGAAAATTTTGAAATGAATGTTAAATTAAGATGAGATATAAAATTTTAAAAATAGTTTAATTAGCAATATTTTAATTTTATTTGATGTATTTTTTCATAATTAAAGATATATATAAATTTAACTATAAATTTTAAATAACCAAAGTTCTAGATAATTTATTTTAGAGAGAAGACTACTAATAAATTTAACAAAAAATTTTATAGAAGGATAATATTGTCCACTAATATTTCAAAAAATAAAAGCGAAGTGTAAACAATAATAAAATAATAATAGTTGGTGTATTGGAACGTGATAATTTGAAATTCAATGAATTAAAATATATAGCGGATTTCGATACACAAAAAACTTCAGACCAAGTTGAAATCTGTACGTATTAAATATTTTAGTTTTATGAAATTATTTGTTTGGATTCAGAACCAAATAATTAGAAAGTAGAATACATCGGATTTCAAGGCTGGGAGGGTCATCAAAGGGTGAAAAGAACACTCCATAGTTGTACACCAACTTTGAAATTAAAACAAATATAATGGTTTAGGATTTAGGATTTAGGACTTGTTATACTAAAATTGTAACATAATTGGGTCGGAAATACAAATTTTAGATATGTTAAATTTATTATGAGCCAAATGGAAACACAATTAATTATAAATTTGGATTCAAAATTAAATTAGTCACTCATATATTCAAAGTTTCTTGATTTCCCAAATAACTCAATCATTGTTAACTCTCGTTTTGTAGAATTTCTCGCTTTATCTAAAGTTATAGTTGGGGTAATAGTGCAACTCAAATTTTTTAAAGTGCATAGCAGTCCAAAAATCATGATTCGATCACTCTACCAAACATGAACAATCATTAGACCTGAAAACGTCCTTCCACCATTAAGTATAAAATCCATCTACTATTTTTATATTACAACATGTTGTAATTTTTGTTCCTTTCACTGGAAAACTGTTGGTTTTGCATGCCAATTAGTTGGTGGCCCAATATTAATACTTTGCATGCTGTCACAAAATTATTGGCCTTATATGTTTCAAGCATTCAGCAAGTGAGTATGAGCAAAATAAAATGAAAACATACATGTTATTCTCGTTTTGAAAACAAAAGATCTTTGGTGGCTATGTTAGGGGAAAAAGTGGACATCTACCGACCACCATTAACTTCAAAGTAAACACATGGATCAGTGTCTGCAGGGGGAGACTTATCTGCCATTCTTCTTGGAATGAATTTGTGCAAAAGGTTGGGTAGTGAATGCAATAATTTAGTTATTTGGTTTGGAGTTTTCTTTTTTCGGAGCATGCTTTCTTGGGATTTCAGCATATCATGAAGCCAACTAAATTTGCATCATCGATTCCAAATCCTGTAAACTAGAATTATACAGAATTTCTTTCTTTGACTTCAAGAAGTTGCACAAAATGATATTCGGGAGCGTCGGGAAAAAAAAAACTTCGAAATAAACACTATTTACATATGCGTGTATCTATATATGTATGTATCGGATCAATCCGAAGTCATAATTTGAGGCAAAAGGTAAAACATGACTACATGAGTGACCCTATTGTGAATGGTTATGGACTGGAAGATTCATTTTGTAATTATTTGTTTCACGTGAATTGTTGCTATTAAAATAATTGGATACAATGTATATAAAAAAAAGTAACAAAAAAAAAAATAAACAAAAACTTGATCACGTAATATATATAAGTTAGAGTAGGTCTCTTGTGAGACGGTCTTACGAATTTTTATCTGTGAAACGAGTCAATCCTACCAATATTCACAATAAAAAAGAACATTCTTAACATAAAAAGTAATATTTTTTTATGGATGACTCAAATAAGATATTTGTCTCACAAATTAATACGACATGTAAGACTTGCCTCACAGAAATTTTTGCTTATAATTTAATCTATGAAGCGTTGTTTTCATAAAATGTTTCTCTACCCCCGAAAAATAAAATAAAAAATAAACAAATAATCATCAAATGTATCTATAATTACAAGATCTTGCAAAGTAGAAAGTAAAAAATGTGTCGGTTTTAAACTTTATTGTAAAAAAGCACCACGTATACTCACATTAATTAAAAATAATAAAGTAACTCATATAATTTCAACATTATTATTAAATAATATAATAGACAGGCTTGTAAATTCAGCCTTTCTTGATGGATTCATAAAAAGGTTAAACTGGTGTAGCTTTGAAGTAAAGAGAGGAAACTCTAGAGCATCTCTTTTTTCTCCACTGATCCACACTCCCAATTCTTGAAAATCCCAAGAAAATTTTGGATCTCAGCATCTAAATTTCTTGAAACGTAGTTTGTGCCTTTTAATTTCGAGATATGGGGAGAGATTATCATATTGTGCTCAAATTCTTGATGCTATTGTTGCTGTTTGCATCAAGAAATGAGCCTACGGTTATGGCGGAGGAGGAACTCAGTGCTCAGTCATGGGTTGGATCCAAGTACCAGATCGAATGCACTATGTGCTCAGCCTGTGACAACCCTTGCAACACACCTTCGCCGCCGCCACCCTCTCCGCCTCCTCCGACCACCACTGCCATTTGCCCACCACCACCATCTCCACCTGTCTACTACTACAACCCACCACCTCCATCTCCACCTGTCTACTACTACAACCCACCACCACCACCACCACAGCAGCCGACCTATACATACTACCCACCCCCACCTCCCGGGGGCGGTGGCTACTACAAACCTCCGCTGACGCCGCCGTACCCAACTGGGCCCGCACCGCCGCCGCCCAACCCGATTGTGCCTTACTTCCCATACTACTACTACAACCCTCCATTACCTTCATTATCTCCCCCATTCAAGAAAACCTCCTCACCTTTCTTGATCATCATCACGATTTCGCTTTTCTTCATCTTTTGTTAAAGAAAATCTAATCTTTTTTTTCACCTACTTTTAATCTTAAATTTTTCTTGTAGACAGAAATTTGTAGAAAGCAAAAATAATGTGTATCAAGGATTCACAGATCTAGGCGGATAGAGTCAAAGCAGGTGGCTCGGACAATTTTGTAAACTTCCCGAGATACCCTTTGTTGATCATCAAGAAATGAAGGAACATGGAGGGCCATTTCGGGAGGGACCAGAACTAGCTAGACGCCATTCTTCTTCTGATTCAGTGCAGCCAGCGGTCTGTAAATTCTCGAAACTTTTAATTTTTTTCTTAAAAAAAAAATATTTCTTTGGCAATATTTGTGTTATTTAATTATCAAAGGATTAATTAATGACATGTTTTATGGGATTTGAATTAGTCAATTTTAATGATGTATTACAAATCTATACTTGTCTTTTTGACCTTTCTTTATCAATTCTGTTGAATATTTGTTGTCCACAATTAATGCATCTGATTAATAATTTTATATGCAATTATGATAAACGGCACTGATAGTAATAATTAATTGCGGCTATTTATCAATTAATTTTATTTGTCATTATAGAATTAATTAATTTTTAATGTCATGCCTACGTTGAATCTTGCAGTAGAAGAAGTCCACCATCACACTTCAATGCAATCTATGAATTAAATGAGCCGTTTTATTCATTTTAAATTATATGTTTCCAGAATTATGGATAATTTATAGCTCTCGACCTTTTAGTGGATACTATAATTGAGTAGACTTATTACTTATAATTACAGTGATGAATGAATCGAGTCGGTTGACGAGTTTTTTTTTTTTTTTTTTTTGAGTTGTGTTGATATCATTCGACTCATCCATAGTAGTTGAATTTGAGCTAGATCCAAACATGGTTGGATGTATGATCAAATCGAATTTATATTATACTCGAAAATCAAACGGACTAACTAATTTGATCCGAAATTCTAATATTTACTTGGTTAAGTATGATGATTGAGTTTGATTAAACAAATCGAATTCGAATTCAAACTGAGGCCAGAATTTGCTTTGGTTTATTTGTATCTCTATCGTTGTATCGGTGACGGGGATCCCGACTGTTATCTTTTGGGTGCGTATTGGATAATCCAATGTCATTTATTCAGATGACTTGGTTTGCATGCTATCGATATTTATTTAAGCTACTGGATACGTAGATCAGTACGATATGGTCGATAACGTGGTTCACGTACTATTACATTAATCTTCTAGTTGACCATATTGTAAGGGGCCGTTTTAGAAAATTGGATGAACATCCCCATCATATTATCAGTTTTTAGTATTAATATCCCAATCATATAAAATTTGTTGGGATAAAAAATTGTATCGACGAAGTGTCCTGGATCGTGACTTAACAACCCTACAATGAACAATGACATTACCTTTTATTGTAATTAATAATTTATAAAGTGTAAAGTGATTTCATAGGGATGACGCAAAAATACTTACATTATTTCTTATATCATATATTTTTTTTTAAAAGAAAGTATATAGTAAGACGGTCTCACAAATTTTTATCTATGAAACGGGTCAACCCTACCAATATTCGCAATAAAAGTAATACTCTTAGAATAAAAAGTAATATTTTTTATTTATGACTCAAATAAGAAATCTGTCTCACAAAATACGACCCGTGAGATCGTCTCACACAAGTTTTTGTCTTTTTTAATTATGGTATCCAAAAAATTTGGTAATGCTAAACATATCAACATGTTCCAGCTTTATTTTATTATTTTTATTCAAAAAATATGTCTCTTGTGAGACGGTCTTACGAATCTTTATCTGTGAGACGAGTCAATCACAGCGATATAGATTTACGATAAAAAGTAGTACTCTTAACATAAAAAGTAATATTTTTTCATGGATGACCCAAATAATTGATCTGTCTCATAAAATACGACCCGTGAGATCGTCTCACACCACAAGTTTTTGTTTTTATCCAAATTTCATTATAGCTTATTACCTAATATTTTAAATAAATTTGGTCAAATAACTTTTAGATTATCTAAAAAATAGACTCCTTCAGTTTCCATACTTTGATATATGCTCTGACTTCTTCTTTATTTAGACAAATTTAATATGCATGTGAAATCTTTAATGATACATATCATAAATTATAGTCGTTCTCTACTCGAACACAGAGATCAAAACACAGCACGGAAATCCAAAATAATTTTATTTCATTCGCTCCAACACATCAATTTCTCCGCATCTTGAACTACCATCGAATCGAACCATTTTTTCCATGAAATTAAACCTAATCGCCCTAAAAGTATATATGTGTAACAAAGAGAAAGTGTGAAGTGACTCGTATAAAATCAAAGATTCTTCAACGCTCAAGTCAGAGTCAATATTAGAAGAGTTTTGCGTAATAATAAAGTCATCTCAACGAACAAAGTCCGTATATGATTCGAAGAGTAATAAGATGACGTATCAATATGACATGTAATATGATTATTCAAGTAATATCATTATTGTAAATCATTTCAAAAAATTTATATTCAATAGCCCAAAGTCATTTCACACACATATATAATTAATTTAAAATAATATAGTTAAATCAAGAATAAGAGAAAAAACATGTTATATACACTGCTCATTGAACTAATTCTCCTCCCCGGAGCGTTGAATAAATTCTCAGTACCATTTGTGACCTGTCAAATTTACTTTAATGTCTAAGTTTGCTTTTATAAAATTTTATTTACAAATAAATATTTTTTTATATAATTTTTCAAATATAATTTATGAAAGATTGAAATTGATAGGAGAGGGCATTAGCTGGATGGCATTTTAGGTTAGAGGTGTGGGGGCCCTATGCCTATTTTTAAATACGGGGACAAAATAAGCACATTTTTTTGTCCTTTTCTCTGTTTTTTGAACTTTTTTTAAGGATCTTTTTTAATTTTTCATGTTTAGTTATTTATTTATATTTTTGTGAGGGAAGAAAGCCAATGTGTGCAACCACAATTTAAAATAAGAATTTTTAAAAAATAAATCCTCATATCTTAGTTTCATTTAGAATTTATTCCATCGTTCATAAAAATTTAGTTTAAGCTCTCTACTGTATTTAAGATTTTGTAAAATCTTTCTTGAACCTTATTGCACAAAATTTGAGTAATGTGTAATTCGATAGGTAATAGAATATGATTTACTACCATATTTCATGAGTCTCTTTTCTTTGGAATTTTGATGTAATGTTAAAGTTCGACTGAAATCTGGATTTGTCAAGTTGTAGGAAATTCTTAGGTAAATTGCTCGTACAATTTTCCTACGCATAGATTTCCCGAGATTATTCATCGTATTGAATTTTGAAGATTATCCACTTGTTTATCACACATAATAATGACAAAGGTATATGTAAGTTTGGATATGCAGTTTCTCTATTTCGGGTATATCCACAGAATTGAGAGAAAATAACAACAAGAATGGGCATTAACCCAGCCAAAATTCGGGATAATATAGCAGGAAAATTTCCTAAGATATGGATTTTCGTTGTGATTAATGAAGTCTAATCAAATTATATTTTAATAACGATTAAAAGTTAAGAACCTCCAAAATGAAAGCTAAAAGTAGGGTAATTGAAATGTATATTGAACAAGTTTGATTTTA
Organism: Primulina eburnea; assembly: GCF_022965805.1. Classification (NCBI taxonomy): domain Eukaryota; kingdom Viridiplantae; phylum Streptophyta; class Magnoliopsida; order Lamiales; family Gesneriaceae; genus Primulina; species Primulina eburnea. The sequence goes on from NC_133104.1 coordinate 5,850,487, forward strand.
GATGTTCAAGGACTTGGATAATTCTTCTGTCACCTCTTCTTCCTCACGAAAAAATATACACAATAAAACGTTGTAAATTACAACAATTTGTAACAAATCGATTCAGTAGGTCTTATTATTGCCTAACAGAAACTTCTAGCATCTCACAAACTTAAAAAACTTGATCAATAAACTTTTACTGCCAGATTACAAGTATTTCAGAATGAAGCTTTACACACAATAGTTCCTTGTTGATATGATATAAACTCTTAAGTGTGTGCTTCTGAAAATCTTGATCAGTTTGGCTCTTGATAGTTTGAGAGTAATAGATAATTTTGAAGGTCGAGAGAGCTTGAGACTGATTGTTCACTTCTTCTATTTATATGCTTCGATCCAATTGTTAGTAGGATGAAATATGATTATCATTCCAAATGAGGTAGCAGTTGTTCACGTCGTTTTTCAATGTAATTGTCATTTCTGGCAATCGTACAATATGGGTAGTGCTTGAGAAATTCTGGTATTTATAGGTAATCAGATATTGTATCAGTACAGAAAACTTTATCCAAAAAATAAGCCAGGTCCTGAGTTTTAACAGAGTAAACTGATAATTTCAAGAAATGTTTTTAGTCGAGCCTGACTGATTTTTGAATAAAAGTTGTTCTTATCAGTTTATTTTGACAATCAGTTTTCCACTTAATAAGGTCTTTATTCCCATGTATCAATTTAGTAATATTCATATCGGTTGGGCTGCTGCTTGTTAATCATAAAAATAAACCTAATTGTTGGGTGAAATAATTGTCTCTGCTTGGTAGAGCGATCGAACCGTGGTACTTGAGCTGCTGTGCGGTTTAAAAGATTTGAGTTGCACCATTACCACCAGCTTTAGCTTTTGGTGAAGCGGCAAGTGCTCGGTTCTACAATGGGTATAAGAGCCAATGTCACGGGTTCGCTTCCCATTGATTGCAAGAAGTGCAATTATTGGGAGGGAGATTGTTGGGTGCAATAATTGTCCCTGCTTGGTATAGCGATCGAACCGTGGTGCTTGAGCTGCTGTGCGGTTTAAAAGATTTGAGTTGCACCATTACCACCAACTATAGCTTTTGGTAAGACGGCAAGCGCGCGGTCTTACACTAATTTTTCCTAATACTACTAGTGTAATACTCAAGAATTTGATTAACGTAATCTGAGATGATTTACGTAAGCTGATATGATTATAGATGCATTATGCCGAGACCGAACGGGGCCAAGTAGATGAATCACACAAAATTGGACAGAACTAGTGGCGCCCGAGCGGTAGTTTTTGACCGCCCGAGCGCCATTGTTCAACAAGAATATGGTTCGGGCAGAAGATGTGGCGCCCGAGCGGTAGAATATTACCGCCCGAGCGCCAATGTGTGATAAGCCAAGCATCCGGGCAGAAAGTGCCGCGCCCGAGCGGTACTTTCTTACCGCCCGAGCGCGAGACGTGTTGCATGCGGGGTTTGCCATTTGCCTTGCTGCATGTCCATGTATGTATATATATATATATATATATATATATATATATATATATATATATATATATATATATATATATATATATATATATATGCACGAATTCTTGAGAATTCAGACGAAAAGAGAATCGAGAAAGGTTTCTGGAGAAGAGTGAAATATCCTTACGCCTTTTGTGAGAAATCCGTCCGTCCGATTTTGAATCCGACTGCGGTACTGAGTTCCTATCAACGTAGGCTACAACTGGACGTAAGTTTTGCTACGTTTTGATATGTTTTGAAATTATGGTATCATCAGAATCTGATATGATTCCTATATGATGTTCTTGATATGTTAGACATCGTATAACTGAAACTGGATTGAGAAACAGATACCATATGAAATTGTTATGATTTTCGGAATAGTTTCTGAATCAATTGATATCAGAATTGAGTTGTTATTGATTATGAGATGTTGGAATTGATATCTGACTGATATAATATGGCTGGATATATTGAGATTATGATGTTATGTTGTTGAAACAGAATTTGATTAAATTCTGATTATATCCAGTATTGATTGAGTGATGTATTGATACCGTACCCTCAATATCGTTATTGTCAGACTGAGTATTGACAGGCTTGGGGTTCGAGACTTCGACAGAGTCAGAGTATCAGAAAGAAAGGTATAAATTAATGTTGAGTTGGGATTGCACAACTCGAGTGAGGTTTGACTCGAGTCTCCCTAAATCACATACTTTCATTTATTGCATTGTTATTTGCAATTGATGAGATATTTGCAATATGATTCGGACTTACTGTTCATTCTCCGGATTTACTGTTCACGGTACTGTAGCGTACTGTTCACCCGAAAAAAAAATAAAAAAAAAAGGTGCAATATGCTTGATAGTGAGTTTCAGTCATTGTTGGTAGAATTTGGAAAAAGAATGGAGGAAAAATTTAAACATATGCGTGAAAAGTATGGGCGAGTGGATGAGATTGGAAGGATGGGTAAAGAAGAGAGAAGCATGGCGACACCAGCGAGGAGTTCAAAACGTGGATATCAAGGTACATCTAAAATTTCAAAAATTAGTACTTGTGATATTCAATGTGTTTGGTGTCTAGAGTTTGGACATCATATTAGCCAATGTCCAATTGAGGATATGAAGGTAGTGGATTCCACTTCGAACCTTAAAGCCAAACTTGTGGATGATTTAAATGTTGATATTGTGTCTAATGCGAGTATTGAGTGTTGTGCTGTGGAGGGTGAGTTGTTAGATGATGTGCAATTTGTTTCTTTTGCTCAATTGTCTACGAATGTAATTTGTGTTGATGAATCAATTTGTGATGAGTTGAGAGAAAAAGAAAATAAGATTTGAGATGAGTTGAGAGAAAAAAAAATGAGATGGTCGAAAAAAGGAGTGATAAAAAGAGTGAGATGGTCATCGATGAAAATAAAGAGTTGTGTGAAAAAGAGGTCAAGCAAACAAACAAAGAAATTATGTGTGTGGCCCAAAAAAGTGAGTATGAGCGATTCTTTATTTTGAATAAACCACTTCATGTACATCTGTGCAAGGTTGGTTTATTTTATTTTAATGAAATAGCCGGTTCGATCCCGAGCATTGTTAAACTCTACTTGCAGGATTGTGGAAAAGGCATGGAATACATTGATCTTCCTAGCTATCAAGAAAGACAAGATTTGAGGACAAATCTTTTTAAAGAAAGGGAGTACGATGTGAATCTAGCCAGCCACTATGCGTTCCAAGAACCAATCCCGAGAGGACGCTTGAAGATGTTGAATGTTGCCCTTTATCCAACCAATGAAAGCTTGGAAACAAGGCTCGAAGGGTTCGGGTTGCATCACAATCAAGTAGAAGCTGACCGAGGCTACACGGACGTGTACACGGACCTGTACACGGAGTCCGTGTCTCATAAATTCGAGATTGAGATTTACAGAGCCTACACGGACCCTCACCCGGAGGCCTACACGGGGTCCGTGTCCTTTACGAATTGGAGAGAATATTTTTCTTAAATTAGAGTTTTAATTATTTTGGTTAGAGTTTTAATTATTTTGGAAAGTAGATTTGATATATTTAAATATGCAATTTTTCATAGGTAGGGTTTGTTGCCTATATATAAGCTAGACTACCATGTAAACAATTCAACTTTTGTTCATTATTCATTTGATATCAAATTTGTGAGATTTTTTTCTCTCAACCAAAAAGCGAAAGCTTTTATACACTTCGGTGTTTTCAAAATCAAACTTATCAAAAGGTTTATCTTTTGTGGCATTTGTCAATCGAATATCACGAGGGTTGCCAAGGACGGGTTCTTTGGAGGTTCTCTTGAACGCGATTGTTTCTTTCGTTGATTAATTGTTGCTAGACCGCGTGATCTAGAGGCGATTATCACACCTATCACATTACTTGTTTCAAAGATCGGGACAAAACAAAGATCTCGTGGGCGGGATCGCGTCACAACTGCTACTCATGATGGATAGTTTTCCATTCCCTGTATACTGCCATTATTGTGCGCCGAAAGACCTCCTAAAGATGATCAAGTCGTGATGCCCCATACCTGTGAGTTCAGATACGGGTGCAAGGATAAATAACCTTGATGCAGAACACTGTTCCTAGTTGTATTACCCGGGTTTCTACTACCCGGGCTTAGCCATGAACACGGTTCCTCCTAAACACGGGGTGGGGCTGCTCCACTTTCCTAGCTACCTAATCTAGGCTGAAGATGGCTCAGGTACGTGATATTTCCAAGGGAATCACCACTCCCTCCATCAAATAGTCGGGATAGAGTTCTACTCGTTGTCCCGACTAACAAGAATATTCTTGGGCATTGTATTTAGAGGATGAACAGGGTCGATCTTTGAAAAGATCTTGTGCGGGGCCCTTAACTCCTAATTATTATTACAGTGATTAGGGTTAATTAATTACAGCAGAAAACGAGTAAAAATTTTCTTTACAATGAACCCAAAATATGATAACCATAATTGTGATACTAAAAATAATATTTAATAAAATCTCGTCCAAACGTATCGCATCAGAAAATAGGCCCACACATAATCAAATTCAACTACATACAACTCATATCCTTGGGACATGCCTCGGTATATAGATATATATACACTTGGATAAACCAATCAACCTCAACTCAGATATGACTCCCTCTAGAAGTACCTCTCCGGTGTCCTGATAACATGTAGTACCTGTCATTGTCCACACACAAAGATAAAAATATCCCTCTTTGGGGGTGAGCACAAGCTCCGTATGGAACAACCATAATATATACAATATGTATCTACACAATGATATGCAATGCATGAATGTCGTGGGAATATCAGGTCAAATGCCCATCCACTGAGCATGTATCAGAACCAATCGAATCGCCATCAAATAAATATTCGAGTTGGCATACCAATCTCAATTAAGTATAAGGGATGATCATATTATAGCTTCGGCAAAGCACCATCAAATCCCAAATCTCAATCAATCAATCAATCATAGGAGCCACAAATGACTATATTTTAAGGGCCATGTAATACCAAACATAGCATCGTGCTCACAAACCCCAGAATCAAATCCAACGATATAAAGATATCAAAGGATCATAGCTCAACGTGCATGTCATATATCAGTGTATGTATAAAATGATGTGTGTTAACAACATATTTATGTTATACATCGATATCCCATCATGAATGTCATGTATGCCATATCCACTCAACAAATAAGGTATATAGACACATATTTTCAGTAAAATCATTCAAACATATATCATATCACACAGATATCTGTCATATGTTACGCGATCGCAACATACCTCAATTCTTCGTCTCCAGTCAATGTACTTTTAAGATTTCAGTACAGAAAATCTATCTACATCATTAACATGCTCATTTCAATCAATGAATTCATTTAAAATTGACAATTCAAGTTCCAAAAATATTTTGAAATTTTGAAAATTCATATAAAATTGAAATCATAACATAATTCAATTCCGACTTTGAACATGAGTTTTTGTCGGTTATTCTATCGCATATATTGAAATCAACTTCAAATATATGTTATTTCAACGATTCAAGAAATAAAAGTGCTGAAACCAAAAGAAACTTACCTCAAATGAACACTCTCAACGCGAGGATTCCGACTATATAATTTGTTTCGAGTTTTGATAACGTTTCAAGGTATATTCTAACGATAGAATTCGAGTTATTTGCGTGTCTCTCGAAGACTCCAAAGTAAATTAAGAAAGAATTCATTCGTATCAGCCTTAAATTGTGTGAAGCTGAGGGAGTACGTGCTGGGGCGAAAAAGAAATGGCGCCTTAGCGTGCCGAGTTCTACCCGCACAAATTTAACCATGCCGAGCTGGGGCGGTCAAGAAATAGCACCCTTGATAATGTCGCGCTGGGGCGCACAAGAAGTATCGCCCTAGTGCACCATGTTCTATCCGGAACGCTAGGTTTCGAATTAGCAAAAAGATCAACATGAAAGTTGTAGATCTATGTCTTGGCTTTCATTTTTCACTGACATCGCTCAATTTGGATATCGGACTCGAAAGTTTTGCTCATTCTCTCAAAACGTATCAGTGCAGAAACTTCAATGCACACGATACATTTTGGGATGATTTGCTATTTTCAAATGGATTTGGACAAAAATCAAAATATGAGAATTCTAGTACTATGTATTAAATTTTTAATGAATTGGTTTCATGTCATTTAGACTAATACTCGGATAATTATGCTGAAAATAGTAATATACGTCACTTCTCTATTGCGCTTTAACATATTCTTCAAATACAATTATATTACTACTACAATCATTCAGTATCAAAACATATATTCTCTAATAACATAAAAATCTCATGAATTATCGATAATCAATGTATAATTTACGATAATACGATATGCGGTCCTTACACATTGGAATGCTTTTCATCTGAAAAGATATTATGCTTAATTTGTATTTATTATCCGAACATCAATGAAGTTATTTCTCTTATCAAATATGAGCGAGGTAGTATATCTAAACGCGGGAGGCACGAGACCCCAGTATTTTATCTAAACCCGAGAGGCATGAGGCCCGATACTATATTTAAACTCAAGGTCTAAATAAGAAGAGTACAATCATATTCTATATTGCCCTGGTCTATCTGCTCATCGGCGTCTTTCTCTCCTCTTTCCCACAAATGACGCCAATGATGATGACCGGGTGAATTGGGTTTGAGAGGAGTGGGCAATTTCACCGGGTCTGACTGTTTTCTGCCAGGAAAGAGTTCTTCTTGGCTTTAAAATATCTGCACAATTAAAATAACAGATATCGTTAGTAGGGTGTCAGAAGGTTTTCTGACGTAGCCATTACGACGCTCAAGTCAGTCAAGTGATCTATATTGAGAGGGTGAATGTTTTAGCACAAGAGTATATATCCGAATATATTAATATCAAGAAAACCTGATATTTATAGGAGGAAAACCAATGATGACTTTGTTTTCAGTGTTCGGCTGGTGCTCATTATGCATTATGGATGGTTGCCCATACCTGCTTATTGACACTGTTAAGTTTGACAACCCATACTTACTATGATCGAGTCACATCATCACTATGTGTGCCGAAAGACCTCCTAATGATGATCAAGTCATGGTACCCCATACATGTGAGTTCAAACACGACACCTGTACCGGAGTGCCCCGGTAAATAACCTTGATGCAAAGCACTGGTCCTAGTTGTACTACCCGAGATTAGCCATGAACACGGTTCCTCCTAAACACGGGGTGGGGCTGCTCCACTTTCCTAACTATCCGAAATCCAAACTGGAGATGGTCCGGATACAAGATTGAAGATGGCCCAAATATAAGATATTAACCGAGGTATCATATGTCTTGTCACCATTTCAGTGAAATTACTAAATCAATTTAAAAAATAAAAAAGAATATAATATATATTTTAGATGTCTTCCTGTATGGCACTAAATTAGTGGTCCAGCAAAAAGGGGCAACTCTGGACTCATCGATAGGTCCTATACTATACAGCCCAATCGAACTTTCAGCGATTGTCTATCCAAAAGAAATTGATAATAAACATATTTTTTTTAAAAACAAAAGACATTTAATATATAAATATTTATATTTATAATATATACTATATTATTAATTGTGAGAATCTTAGACTAACTAGCTTAGAAGACACTAAAATATTTAATTTCATAATTATCATTCTTATCCTATTAAAAACCTCATCAAGTCACTCTATATTTTACTTAGAAAAAAATCTAAACAAACTTTTCTTTTAAATCAAACAACTCTTCTAAATTAAAGATAATTTTGTGTTAATTGTTTTGAATTATTTGATCAAATTAAAAATAATAATATCATATGCAACGCCTGCATCTTTTAATAATAAATGAATAAAAAATTGGATGCTTTAGAATTTATTTAGGGTAAACGACCTTTTTTCATTTAAAGCATTTATATCAAGAATTCTAAATGGATGTTAAAATCTTCCCAATGGCAACCATTTTAAAATCCGGTTTCAAATTCTTCTTCCCATGCTCAATCTAATAAATTTTATACGTGGATTTAAAATTAAAAAACATATAATTTTCAAATGACTTTTTATTGAAAATAATTTGAAATTCAGTTCAGTTATCGATACAAATTTTGAAATGGCAAAGACAAGTTTATGTTGGGAATTTCAATTTAGAGTTTGAATAAAAATTATGTCTCATAAATGTGATAGTATCTTTTGGCTCTCCACATTCTTGAGTTAGTTGTGACTCATTATTCTGAAAATGTCTTTTGACTTTTCACATTTTTGAGTTAATTAAAGACTTTTGGCTTTTCATATTCTTGAATTAATGGGAAGATTAATAATGAGTTAATTAATATTACATGACTTTTGATGTGCATTTTGAGGCTTATAAATAGTATGTTCATTTCTTCATTTCAAATAAATGAAAATACTATCTCTTTCAAGCATTCTCTTGCATTTCATATTGTTAGCTTTTCATTTGGCCTCCGTTAAATTTATGTGATAAAGTAAAGGTACGTTTTTATTTTATCGTAGTAGTGCCTCATGCTAAGTCACTGCTGGTTGTTCCGTTGTATAATGAGAAATAGACATCTAAGAAAATCTTCGAATTACATACAAAAGGGAACGAATCTGTTTTAAAGACACTGTACTTCGTACAAGCTTCGATTTGGTTTACTTTAAGCTTTACTCTACTGTCTATTCTTCGCCATTTAGTTCATTGATTTTATGAAAGTTTACTGTACTTATTTTTCGATATATTGTGCAACAGTTTAATGAGTGTAGATCATTAAACAAAAATTCTAGATATGTTCTGTAGCTAACATTTCTCTTTATATGATTTTTTCCCCTTTTTGGGTGAAAAAATTCTTTCTAATTCTACTGTAATTTAATTGGGTACGACGTTAATGGTTGCTAGAATGGAACATTTAGCAAAAACAATTATTTGACAAGTTGATAGAACGAAACAGTTAGCATACTCAGCAGTCTCATTTTTCTTTATGACGATTAAACTTATCGTCGTTATCATTATATACGCATTGGATAAACTTTCAAATTAACGCAATGACCTACAAATTACATTATATAAATAAACTATATTAGCTAAATCTTGTGTAAGAAACTCGCCAAATAAAATTACTTTCTACCAAACTCCACCTCATCTGCCTCGTTCTTTGTTGTAGATTGAAAGTGATATACAATTTGATAGCTTAGTTTTTTCCTAGTTGCATCCAATGTATTTATATATTTATTATATATATACACTTTTGATCTATAAATTAGTTTATGTACCCAAAAAAAAAAATGGAACATAAACATTTCTCAAATTTAAGATATATAAAAGCCTTTCTTGATCCAAAAAAAGTAAACTGAATTTTCCTAATCTAAAGAAACTCGAGAGAGAATAAAGCAGCATGAGTTCACATTTTATTTTAAGAGTAGGTCTAATGTGAGACGATTTCAGAAACTTTTATCCGTGAGACTGATCAATCCTATCCGTAAAAAATAATACTTTATCATAGATGATCCAATATAAGATATTCGTCTCACAAAATCCGACCCGTAAGACCGTATCTTATAAGTTTTTGTTTTATTTTAAAGCTCTAATAAATGAGAATGACCCACCCTCATTGGATTCTTTATTGGTGTGGTGGTTCGCCAGGCATTTGAATTATCCATCTTTACTCAAAGGGAACCAAGAATCCCATTTTGTAGTTTCAAAATTTTGAATTTCGATCCTTATCTAAGTAGCAAAAGATAACGAGGAACAATTTTATTTTGGAGGGAAGATTGAAGATGAAATGTTAGTGGCCAAGAACAATTTCCTTCCATTTTGTACCAATCTTTTCCAACAGATTGAACACCACAGGATAAAGAAGATAAGATTCATAATCGAGAGGGTTCCTTATCTTGTACCACAAAAATATCTAGCATCGATCTTTTCTCCTCACTCACTTCACAAGAAAACAAACCAACCCCAAAAACAGATTTGGAACAAATTTCATTAATCTAAACCCCCCAAAAGTACACTTGGAAAATCACTCTACTTCGTGTTGCGAGTCAACAAAATTAATTTAAAAGGTACAACTACTACTGCACTTGGTACAAAACACTAAGCATAAACAGAGCCACAAGATAAGGCCATCAAAAGGATAGCAGCTTGCTCTTCTTCTCCCAGTTTTCTCCTCTGATTGGTGTTTGATCTAGGTCTCTGCCAAGCCACATCCAACCCAAATGCCCACAATTTCTTCCCAGTCTTGCCGGTACTCTCTCCACTGCTGCCGGTACAACTGTTGCAGCTGCTGGTTTGATGGCTGAAACTTCTGGCACTTGCTGATGATTTCTTGACTTTCTTCTCCTCTTTTTTGACACCCATTAAGGCTCTCAGCTTCTTTCTGCTACGGATTCCACATGCATTGCACAGTGACTGCAGGCAGGCAAAACGACAAAAAAAATGTGAATGATGACGTAAAATATTCAAACAAAAGAAACTCCTATACATACATATACATACAGGATTGTTGTATGTATGTACATACCTTGGGACCAGCTGGACCGCCTCTCCAGAGTGGTGTTTTCGAGGTGCCGCAGCTAACACAGGTCTTGAGATTCGAGCTATCTGATGATAATCTATCAGGGGTTGGGGTTTGGCTACTCATCTCTTCAGATTCTGATCCCTGATGAGACACAAAGATCAAATGATTTTAGCTTAACTTGATCGATTACTAGAAAGAACCCTCGTGATAATGATGATCGCGATCACTTACTTTATCACTCAGATCCACCATTTTCCAGGCTCTCAATCAAAGATCTGACGAAATCCCAGATGAAATACTCGATCAATGGCTGAAAAGAAAAGGGGGTTTCTTCACCCAACAACTCTCGATCACACCAAACAAACAAAGATCACAGCACCACGTGAAATGGAAGGAAACCCCAGACACCTACTCAGTATTAAGCTTGAAACGAAGCTAAACACAGGTCTAGATACGCCTAACAACACACAAACAGACAAACAACGCTGGCATGCGATCAAGCTCCTCTAGCGAAGTGAAAAGACTTGCTAAACCAATAAAATAAGACACCAACTCCACTATCTCCCTATCTAAAGTACACAAACAAAGAAGAGAGAGCACTCGAAGTAGAAGACTAAGCTGTAGGGAATGGTGGGAGCGAAGAGGAATCCAGCACAGGAGTACCGGAGAGTGAAATTGGGGGCGATTGCGAAAAAAGAATTTATGAAGGGACTTTTATATAAGGCCAGGAAAACCCTAACTCGGGAGAAAAACGAAATGACGATAAAGGGCCTGTGTTTGTTTCCAAAATTCCTAGAAAACGTCGCCCCCGAGAGTCTTTCTTTAATCGTTCGGAGTGGGGTGTTTTTGGGAATTCGAAGAAAATATTTTGGTGTTTGCCGCCATAGCGCAAGTTTTCACGTGATTTGCTCTGCTTCGTGTAGTCAATAAAATATGATGGGATTTCTTTATTTGGTCAAAAAAGTATCGGTGAACTACAAAATATTTGGTCTACTCTTGAGCATTTGTTTTTGGGGGAAATATCGTCACAAGTTAATTGACTTCTGAGAAACACCTAAGAGTGAGTCTCATGTACTTCTGATAAACACTTAAGAATGAGTCTCATGTGAGCTAGTTTCACGGATCATAATTTGTGAGATGGGTCAATCCTACTCATATTCATAATAAAAAGTAATACTCTTAGCATAAAAAATAATACTTTTTTATGGGTGATCCAAATAAGAGAGCCGTCTCACAAAAAAAACCTATAAGACCGTCTCATACAAGTTTTAAAGCGGTGAAAAAATTCTTGCAAGTAGAAATACAAAGAATGGGTAAAAAGTAATCCAGTCCCGCTACACGAAAACAAACTAGTAATCAATTGAAAATATATTTTCTTAAGCGTTTAAGACCATGTCCGACCAAAGATTCATTGGACTAACTGCGAGCATACCCCGAGATTCTCTTTTCAAAAGGAATCTTGGGGTATGTTGGTTTATATCTACTTTTGTATTTAGTAATTTGTTAGACGGAGTGTATTATTGAATATCTCGGATCAAAACTAGTGAATATATTCCAACAGGAGTCGAACTCAAAATTAATAAATCAATTTTTTCTAGTTTTAAATTGATCTGAACTCGAATATACTTATTTTGAACCGAACTCAAACCTGAAATTATTACTAATATATTCGATTCGAGCATACATGAAATCGACCCGAGTTATCTTTATTTTCACAAGGCATTGATTGAGTTTTTGATCAATCCATCAGCGACTTTGATCCGAGGTCCACATGTCGTGGACAAAAAGAAATCTTCTTGTAATGATATCTGTACTCCACCATATTGGTCCACCAATTTTATAAAAAAATAATTTATTATAACAATGACAAAAATTAAAGAGTTGATTATATATTTTAGTAAATTAAATGTAAATGTAATGACCCAGAGCGAGAGTATATACCATGCGCCCACTGCCCTAATCGCAAGTGCAATATTCAAAGAATCCACCCTAGATCTAAAAAAAAAAAAAGTGGCGAAAATAGAAGTTTTAGCAAGGGAAAGAGTTCAGAAGACTTACAATATAGTTTGAATGAATTTGATTCGAACTTGTACCAACATTTTTTCAGACGATATTTGGTCCATTGTATCGTTCTACTAGCCTCCTCTTGCATCGGAGTCGGTGACAGCCACGTAGTAAGACACTCGTGCTAAACCGGGTGGTCTAATTTTGTTTAAAAAATTTATATGTAATTTTTTTATAATTTTGGATTAATATGATATTAGTTCGAGTAGATCAATTTAAAATATTAAAAGATTCTATTGTTTAAAATTCTAGCTCGGGTATAGTTATATTCCTTGCTCCCCATTGATCGGAGTTCTCTTCTTTTCGGTGAATCTCATTAATTTCTTTTCGGTTAATAATCATATTTTCGTCTTAGATCTAGCTATCACAGATGTCGTCAATGATGCAACTCGGAAAAAGTGAGGCAGAGTTGGTGTCTGATTCCCCGGTTGAAAGTCTTCTCCCCATGGATATTGCCCGAGATTTTCGAGCAAGGAACTAGTTTCGACAGCCCAGCTCCTACATGCACACAAACGAAAAACTCGCGAATGAGATGAGACACTGGAAGAGTTTTCCAACGCTGACTACCCAGACATTCAAGTTATTACCGAGTTCTCAAAAGATAGAAAACTACAAAATATTAGTGCACACAAGTTGCAATATGAAAATACTTTCTCAAATGTTTAAACTTTGATATTTATCGCGAGAAAAAATGACGGAGACTTGAGTTTCGAGGATCTGTACCTCGAGCCGACATCCGCTAGCACTTAAATTAATTTTCTTCGTTAGTTACTAAGGTCATCTCCAACCATAAAATCTATTTTAGTGCAAATTTTATACTAAAATAGTGCGATTTGTACATCAAATACAGCTTTCATCTCCAACCTATTTACTTCAAATCTTACATCAAAAAGATTATTCTCAAAATATTCCTTTTATAATTATTATTTTATAATTTTTAAATACAGTAATCTCACCTATTAGTTTTTAACTATTATAATTAAAGTAAATAAAAAAATATTTTAAAATGAACAATTATTATTTTATAATTTTTATGATTAAATATCTAATTATTCAAATAATAAAATCAATATTATACTATTATTTAAATAATATTTATAATAAATATAAATTTAAAAAATAAAAAAATAGAAGCCCCCTGCGTCCAAATTTGGCGCAAGAGGAAGGGGCTGCGTTATTTTAGTGTTGCACTAACTTTAAAATAGTGTAATTCTTACACCAAATATAAAATTCATCTCCAACAATCAACTCTAAACTCTACATTAAAATAAATATTCTCGGAATATTCTCTATTATTTTATTAACAACAAATAATTTATTTCACAAAATATTTATAAACACAATAATTAAAATATCACTAATATCATTTTCTTTGATTTTCAAAAAAATAGTGTTTGAAATCTTAATTTTTTTTGTACTTGTATCTTTGTATTCAATATTAATTAATTTAATTATAACTACATAATTAAGATATTCATGACATATTTTATACTATTTTATTTACTATAACTAATTTATCACAAATAATTTATTAACATAATAATATTATCTTTATTAATTATGTATTAAATTAAAATATCCAAGTTTTTTAAAATCAATTTGTTAAAATTTATTGTTTGAAATAATACGTTTTTATAATTAAATTAGATTATAAAACTAATTATATAATATTTAGAGTTTAAGTAAAATTACAATAAAAAACAATTACAAAAATATATATATATAAAAAAAAAAAACAACAACGCTATTACTACAATGTGCACCAAATTTGATGTAGCAAATCTCTATTTTGATGTCAAACATAGCGCTAGTTGGAGCAATTAACTCTTGGTACAGGTTGGAGTTGCTATTATGACTTATTTCCCTAGGTCACCTTTACGTCGCACGCGCATCGCCTGAAGTTCTCATAATTGTGTGTATTCAGTCAACCCCTCCAGCACCAACTGATCTCTCCATTTTCATGACAAACCATTACTTCATTTCCCAGGGCAATAACCCCTTCCCAGAGCTAATCCCCGCCTTTCATGTGTGGCTTTAGCGCAATCCCTCAACTTTCCTACTTCGGTCTTGGACCCTCCACCACGTGCTTATGCTTGCTAACTTCCTGACTTCGAGCATTCCACCTCCGCCAAAGTGTAATGCCCGTGAGATCCATCTTAGTCACCTCGCCCAATTGCCCTAATCAAGCCGGTCTAGGAATTTCGGTATATGTCCTGGTGAGACACGATAACAACGTACCTGGGTATCATCACCATAAATCTGAAAATTAAAAAAAAAAAAAAAAAAAAGGAAGTTTTAGTAAGGGCCAGAGATTGGAAGATGATGCTGAGTAATTGGCTTCACTACAAGATAGCTCGAATGAAATCAATTCGAACTGGCTCCAACATTTTTTCAGACCATATTTAGGCCGTCGTATCGTTCTACTAGCGATACAAAAACTCATCTTCATTATGAATCTCCTCTCTGTTGATTCAAGTATCATTTATCACTTACTAGGAAATGTTGTGATAAGTAGAAACAACTCGAGCTTAGTTTGATATGATCAAGTTGACATCGAGATATTGAATACTCACCCGAGAACCCACTATTCAAAGTTGAGCATGTTCAGGACTCATTGTTTGACCTCAAAAATGAAAAATTTTCCATTAATATTTTTGTGTGTGGTAATATTCATCTTGAATTCATTGATTTTCACGAACATCTTCAACCCTGCACCAAAAAAAACGTAAAAAACTATTTTAGTGCAAGGTTATTTGCTCTAAGGGCATCTCCAACCCAAGCAGCAAAATAGATAGCGCAGCTCCATTCTTCTCTGCGCCACATTTGGCGCAGAGCTTCGTGGTTTTTTATTTTTTTTAAAATTTTTTTTGTTTTTTTAATTATAAGTATTTATATTAAGAATTATAAATATTTTTTATATAATAATATGATATTATTATATTAATTTAATAATTAGTAGATATATTAATTTAATAATTAGATATATTTAAATAATAGTATAAAATTTATTATATTATTTTAATAATTAGATAATATTTATTATATAATCTTAATAATTAAATATAAAATCATAAAAATTAAAATATTAATTATATTAAATTTACATAGTATTTTATAATTAAACGTCTAACACACAAATTTATTGAATAATATTTAAATATTCAAGTATATATTTAATAACTTATAAAAAAATTAAATAAATAAAATAAAAAGAATATTCCAAGAATATTTTTTTTTAGAGTAAGATTTGAAGTAGATGGGTTGGAGATGAATATTGTATTTGATGCAGAAACTGCACTATTTTAGAGTAAAGTTGCTTTAAAATAGAGTTTTGGGTTAGAGATGGTCTAACAGGGCTCTATTTTTTGCACCAAAATAACGCTCTTCCCTTGCGCCAAATGTGGGGCAAGGTAATTCCTTTTTTAAAAAAAATTTTTATTTAGTTTCTAATGATTAAAAATCATTAATAAATAGTTTAATTTTGTAAATAAATAATATCATAATCTAAATAATTGTTTTTAAATGTTTAATTAATAAAAAATAATTAGTGTAAATAATTAATACAAAATTCTAATTAAACATTCAAACACACAAATATATATAATAATGTTATTACATTTATAAATAGATGTTTAATTCTTTATTTTATTTTTAAGAATTATGAATAATTAATGATATTTTAATTTAATGAATAATAATAATAATAATAATAATAATAATAATAATAATAATAATAATAATAATAATAATAATAATAATAATAATAATAATAATAATAATACATAATATTTCAAATTTATTTTGTGGAAAGATTTGAAATAAATTAGTTGGAGATTATTGTCATATTTAGTGGAGATATTACAATACTTTAGTGTCTTTTATGCACTAAGATAAAATTTCGGATTGAATATGAATCAATAAATCGTCCATTCTAATATACTACAACCTTTTACATGTGCTACGAAATGTCAAGAATGACTATAGTCTCTATCTAGAAAAGATTGTCGAAAACAATCATTTTGATGATGATATTGGTATTACATAAACAGATGATAATAAAACTTGTTGTGTTTCTAATTTCTTTATTTAATTATGAAGTTTCTACCTCAAATTGGAAATTAGAACTCGAATTTAGCAAACTACTAGACTCCTATGAGCTGAAGTATTTCAATTATATCTCATAGTTCAATAATCAAAATGACCAGCAGACAAAACATATTAAAAGAAATATTAATTTTATACAAGTCCTATTTCAGTAAGATCATGTTAGTTCGGATGTTATCGAGAGAAAATATTAGATGCAAATCAACCTGGAAGTCACGAGTACAACAAACAACTAAATTTGAGAAGTTTTGGTATTTTGGTAATATCTCTCAGCTCAATTATAATAACAAAACAATTCAGCATGTGTTATGAAGTAAAAACAATTATCTACAACTCATCTTCCAAAGTCAAAGTTTGAATCAAAGCTTAATAAGTTGATAAGTCGTGATAAGTTGTTGGTTTGCAACACAGATATAGTTGTCGGCTAGACATGAGCTGTTATATTATTTCAATAATATGATATATCTATCATACAAACTAGAAATTGAGTGATTCTTGATTTTATGAAAGTTAAGATGAAGTGCTACAACTTTCATGTTCATCAATTCTCTCATAAATCGATTAATCAAGAGAAGACAACATCTAGACTTTGTCGCAAAACTTTTTCCAGCTAGACTTGGAACGACTCGATGAATAATACAAAGGCTAGATGAACAATACAACGGCTCAGTATCAAAAAGTGGACATAAGAAACCGTACCGAACTTTTATAAACAATTATATTATTTTTTGAGCCTATAAATACAACATCTTGAAAATCAAACACAAGCTTTAAAAGGAGATTCAAAGTATGTACAACCTACATGAATAACTTAGGTAGAATAAAAGCATGCCTAATATGTGAGGTTATATTTGAGAAATAAATAAATACATCGTAATAAATTAAATCTAACACGCAATCACTCACAAATATACAAGAGAGTTGATCTTTAAAGTTTATATGAGTGATATTATTTACACAAAGACGTAAAAGATTGTGTTTGTAATCTTGATATAATAGACATTAAACATTATGCGGTTTGTGAGGTTGATGCCTATAATCGAGTGTGTTAGGATTTTCAATTAGGTAATTAATAAGTCCTAAGTTAAAATTTTTTGTACACGTTAAATAAATCAAAGCTTTCTAGTAAATCTTTTCAAAGTGGAAGAAGAGATAAAATAGGATTGGTTAATCTTCGAACGTCTATAAACAAATTCGTGTACATTTATTTATCGTATTTTATTTACTATTGATAATGTTTTAAAATTCTTTGTTGAAATTATGTGTTTTTCAAATGCCAATATGTTGCATATAAATGGTTTGATAAAACGCTTCAACAAAACCATTTTTATACATTCAATTTTGCATATATTTTAAATATTTTTAAACATATTTAATTGGTTTTAGAGGGATTATTTTGAGCTTCTTTTGCTCGGTTTTGAATCAAACTCAATATACTTTCTCGAAGCTCGGTTTATTTTTGAAGATTTTAAGAATGAGGCTATTGTAGTTCCTTTAATCGAAAAATATTTTGAAGAGTTTATTCACTCTCAAACTCTATTTTGATCCCAACAAGTAGTATCTAAGTGGATTGTTTTTGAAATAGCATTCGAAACATATTTTCTTCTTTAAAATTCTAAATTTCATATATTTCTAACATATACATGCCAAGTTCGATTTTTGAGCACCATGCATCAACCTTTGAGAAATATCATAACTTGCCTAAATGACAAACCACCTTTTGTGTTGCAAATTGGACTCGTATAGGGTCGTAGTGGTGTAAAATTTGCAGCCTGGTCATGCTTGAGAAAAAAACAGTTTATTTGTTTAAATCGAACCATGTGTGTTGCAGTAGAAAACATGACACGTACAAAAGTTGGAAGTTTTTGTATAGAAGCTCAAGGTAATACACTATTCATGAAAAAGACAATTAATTATATTAAAATTTCAGTCATAATTCATAAAAAAACTCGGTATAATCGATTTAAAACTTTAATATTCATTTATAAAAAAGTACTCGAGTACGATGTCAACATGATATTCTACCCAGTACTAGCATTGCTTTGTGTGTTAGTATTCTTAGCAATTTCATTATATTTATGATTGTGCTTAGTGTTTAATTAGGGGGTCACTTAAATTTCTAATTAATATTGAGGTGACAAATATATTTTGATTTTGTGTTACTTAAAATTTTAAATTAATAGTGTCTATTCTCGGTGAAACTTGTCTACTCAACTTTATGTGTGTGTGTGTGTGTGTGTCAAATGAATTTCAATTGGAGTTGAAATTGGATATTTTGTGTTATTATTTGCGCATTGCATACTTTGAATATCTTCTTTTGAAAATATTTTCTTCGGCTAGTCATTCTTCTATTTTTATCAATTTCAAACTTTCAAAACTATAAGGTGATAACTAATTATAATTTTAAGTGGGATATTGAATTTAAATCTTGAAGGAAGAAAAATGTATGCTTAATTTGTTTTAAAATCAATCTTTTTGATTCACGCAAAATGGGTTGAAATATGTTAGATAAAATTAATTTTATCCAAGTTTGTGATCATAAAAGAGGGAGAGATTAATAGGTTGCAAAAACACTAGAAATCTTGATTTTAATGATAACAAAACTCGTTAATGTGTGTCTAATATATTTACTCAAGTTTGAAATTGCTATATCAAGTTAGAATCTAGAACTCGAATTAAGCAAACGGATAAAATCTGGCGAGTTAAACTATTTCTCATAGATTAATGATCAAAATGACCAGCAGGTAAAACGGATGAACATGAAACTTAATTTTATACAAATTACATTTCAGGTTAGTTAGGTTAGTTCGGAAAATATCTAGACTAAATATGTAACGATCATGGGCTATTAGGATCTTGGGCTCCCTCGGGGGTCTTGTCCCATCTTGGGTTCCTACTGAGACCTTTTTCCCTCACGGATTTTCCGATGCGTCATTACTCATAGAACTTCTTCAGCCCAGACACTGGAGCTTTTACCTTCCTAGGATTAGAACCCAAGACCTCTTGGACTTATAGGTCATGGCAAAGCAATCGTGGTACCAGTTGGGCATGGGAAAGCCCGTGAGCGTCTTTTTTTGTAATGACCATGGACTATCCCGATTTTCGGCTCTCTCGAGGGCCTTGTCCATCTTGGGTTCCCATTGGAATTTTCCCTCACGGGCTTTTCCATGCTTCATTACCAGTAGAACTTCTCCAGTCCAGACACTGGAGCTTTTACCTTCCCAGGATTCGAACCCAATACCAGGATTACTTTGCCATGACCTATATGTCCAGGAGGTCTTGGGTTCGAATCCTGGGAAGGTAAAAGCTCCAGTGACTGGGCTGGAAAAGTTCTATGAGTAATGAAGTATGTGAAAACCCGTGAGAAAAAAGGCCCCAGTGGGAACCCAAGATGGGACAAAGCCCCCGAAGGAGCCCAAGATCGGGATAGCCCATGATCGTTACAAAATAGTGGATTCAAGATCAAGCTGGAAGTCACATATACAACAAACGCCTAGATTTGAGTAGTTCTGATATTTTGGTCATATCTTTCGACTCCTTTATTCTAATGAAACATTTCAACATGCATTAGAAATCTAAGACAATTATATACAAATTATCTTTCAAAGTTGAAGTCTGAATCAAAACTTATAAAGCTGATAAATCGCGATGAAGTTGTTGTTCTACAACATGGATACAGCTGCCGACTGTCTTTACACAAAGACGTAAAAGATTATTTTTGTATTCTTGACATAAGAGACGTTAAAAATTATGTGGATTGTGATGTTGTGGCCTACAATCGAGTGCGATGTGAGTTTCAATTATACAATAGATATATTCCAAACTGAAATGAGTTTGTAAAATGGGTTTTATAAATAAAACTCTTCTAGTGAATCCTTCTTAAGTGGAGGAATGAGTGACTTAAGAGTTGTTAATATCAGAATATCTATAACAAATTCATGCATATTTATTTATCGTATTCATATAATGATATTGTTTTTAGATGTATTGTTGAAGCATTTTATGTGTTTTTAAAACACCAAAATGTTGCAGGCAAAATATTTGATAAATTGCTTCCACCAAACAGTTTATACATTCACTTAATATATCTTTTAAATGATTTAAAAAAATTTTAATCGATTTTTGGAGTGATTATTTTGAGTTTCTTCTGCTCGGTTTTGAGCGGAACTCAATATAATTTCTCAACGCTAGGTTAATTTTTGAATATTTCAAGAATGAGCTATTGTAACTCTTTAGTCACAAAATATTTAAATGTTTCTTCACCCCATCTAAACTCATTTTTTATCCAAACACCCATATATTATTTTATCTTGAATATGTCTTTTCTTGATTTCATTTGTGTTAAAATATTACTTTTACCCTTGAGTTTGGTGAATGACAAAATAAATAACATCGAATTGTTTCAAAATTCATATGTTCTATTTTATGTAAAACATGTTTTTCAGACCGCTTGATAATTTCAAGCATTTCAAGAGTTCAGCTTGTTATGCCAAGAAGTCAGACCCCTGAATTTATTGAAATCCAGCTGTAAGAGATCATTTGACAAAACCCACCGGTCCGAAAATTCAATGTAGTGCAATTATTCAAACCGTCTCATTCCAACCGCATTACAAATGGACATTTTTGAGCATTTCAAGGAAGAAATATGACAGATGATCGTTGAAATGCAAATCCGTTCGTTGGCGGTTTTCAATTATAAATACGCAAATCTTTCAAAGTGAAGAACACCGAAGCTCTGAACAAACAAGTTTTCGGCCGCTGAATTTAAAAATACTGAAGTCTAAATATTTTCAGATCATTTGAGTATACTTAACAATTTATATTTCAGATTGCTAAATCAAAGCAAACACTTACCATATTAATTTAAATATTTAAAGATCGACCTGTGCTACTTCAACCAAGTCAAGTCGTTACAAAGCTGATTGTTGGGTCATTGTTATTTATTGTGTTGTCTGGTAAACAGAGCGTTTTAAACATTTAAGTCTTGTAAAGTGATCACTAAGAATTTTATTTGACAGTGTGATAAGTCCTAACTGAACGAACTGTTACAAGAAGTTGTAAAACCAAATTCTTTTAGTGAAAAATTTACTAAGTGGAAGAAGGGGTGACATACAAGTTTTATTTCCGAACATCCATAAAACTCTTATGTCATTTACTTAAACACTTCATTTTTCTTCACATTCAAGTTTTCCGACCGTTTCTTATTAAAATATCAACTTTTTATTTATCACTAGCCAAATCAGATCGTTTCCACATTTATTATATTTTTAAGTGATTCAGTAAAACTAGTCATTCCAGAATAGTTCTTTAACATTTTTAAAAAACTGTTAAGAACAGTTTAAAGTCCAAAGAATTTTTATATAGTTTATTCATCTTTCCTCTAAACTCGACTTGATCTTAACAATTTGTGATGTAATACTGAATAGTATACATTATTTTGCTACATAAATTATTAATAAATTGATAAAATTTGTAAATAAACTATCACAAATTATTTATTTTATGCATGATCTAGATACGAAGTCAAATTAATCCTTAAACTAAAGATATTATATTCAAATAAGTACACGTTTTTATTTTCAAAGTTTTTTTGACGGTATTTTTATTTTCAAAGTTATTTTATTGATTACATTAAAAAAATTTCATTTATTGAAAATTATATTATGATAAATAAATATCATTTTTAGATATTTTAGTTTTAGTGATAACAAACAATAACTTATTGTATTAGATCTAGCTGTCGTTTGATCTGAATTACAGGTACTCAACCGCTTCAGAAGAACCCATTCATCCGGTCATGTAATCCTAAGCTATTCAACCGCTTCCTCATCAGCAGCTTAATTGATATACTCGACCGCACATGTGCGTTAGTTTGTGGCACGTGTACTACAAGACCGTTCTTTTTACCAAAGAACATTAATCAATGGTCAAGTAAAATTATCTTCAGATACAAGCCAAACATCTCACAAAAATTTCACCTCCTTTATCAGAAAATTTGGTAGGCTGATCATGCATGACAAAACATGATATCTGTAGATCAGACTGTTTTTCTTAAAAGTCTACACGCAGAGTTAGTTACTTTTTGCTATCAGTGGTCGTTTCCTCTCAGATTTGGTAAATGTCAAATTGCTCATTAATTCAAGTGTCTGATATATAAGGACGACGACAAATGTACTATTGCATTAGTGCTCATATTGAGCTACAGTCCAACGTTGAATGAAGATTCAAGAAGTACTATATAGAGAATGCCAAGATGAGAGAACAACAATGAGATTTTTACACACTTGAATCATTGTCTAGAAAGATTTCCAAGCACTCTTCATCGTGACAAGATATTCACTGCCTAACAACCCTTTCATCAAAGATTATTATTCAGATCTTCAAGGATCATTAATGGCTTCTGTCTACTCCAATATCGTTTGAGGATTTTTTTTGACAAATAGAATCAAAAGATTCATCACTTTACTTCATTAGTGTTTCATTGGTTGTTAAAGTGTGAGTCTCAACTATTTGTGAGAATACAAGGAGCTTCGACTTGGGCAGTTGATATATCTTAAGGTCGAAGTGAGTTGTTACAAAAAATTATAAAACTAAAATCTTCTAGTGAAATCTTTTCTAAGTGGAAGAAAGAACATGTAAAATAAAATATGTATCTAGTTGAAATTAATAACAAAAATTAGACTTGAAATCAACTTAAGTTAATGGTAAAATTGACCATTTAGTTGAATCATGTATCAATTAAGTCATTTACAATAATCTATTTACCAAATTTTCAATTTATTTATGCTAGAATATTTTTACTCGATATAGAAAAGTTTCTTTGCACGATCATCTATTTCTTGAGCGGATAATAATAGAATTAGCCTAATCAACTGGGACCAAAGAATAAGATCCCTCGGCTCACAAAACCTTGGCAGGCCTCTTGTCCTCAGTATAGATCCAAAACAACCATTATCTCAAATTTATTATTAATATTTTTACCTGGGATCAAGCATCAACCAGAATTATTTGAACCAACGATTATCATTGACTTTGCATGGAGGGCAATAATCACTTCTTTGAAAGTCTCCCATGTGAGATACAGTTTCCAATAGTTGACTAGCGAATTTATTGACTCAGTTGTAATTAACAATATTTATTTTAAGATAATTTATATTTCATGGTTTCATTTTACTTTATCTGTATACTCATGCAATCAGCATACAAAAAGTTTTTGATTATACTTCAATGCAAATGAATCGTAATTCGATCTTGAAACCTATTTGTAAACACCGTATATTCTAAATTCATTCCTAATCGATTCAGCCGCCTAAAAACAAGGTTAAACGTCGTTTGAGCTTGAGACTATCATCTGTGATGTTGTGTTCCATGTTTCATAATATGGACATAGAGATGTTCAATCACGCAGATGAGTAATCATACAATGATTGTACCGAACAACTCTCCCTTGGACTTTTCAAGTTGTTATCATTCATCGAAAGGATACCAATTGTTGAGGATCGAAGTTTAGTTTAGAGGGGGAGGGGGTGAATAAACTCTGCTCGTTTTTCGTTCTGATGAGGTACTAAAATCCTGTTAAGGATAGTAGTTGATATTGTACAAATATTTTCACCTGATTACAGTAGAACGTGCGGAAACAATCTGATGAAGTAGTTGGAAAAACAATAAAGCAGTAGACAACAGTTGTTTATGGAAGTTCGAAGATAAACTCTTCTACGTCTCCCCTTCTTCTGTTTCCAGAAGGTATAACTAAAAGACTTTGGATATTACAGTACAACACTTGTACACACCCACTTCAGAAGGATTTACACCTCAACCTACTGAAACTCTTAGTTTCTCAACTCACAAAAATGCGAAACACAAAGTTCTGAAAAGACTCTTTTCAGATTACAGACTCTTCTGATAAAATATTAGTGCGGTAAAGATCGTGAAGAGTGTAAGAATTAGTAGCACAAGATGATCTACAAAAGATCAGATATAAGCTATGAAGCGTGTGCTACTTTTCTTTGTGTTGAACTTTTAAAATGCTCAAGGAAAACTGATATTCGTTTGATAAGAGAGTAGCTTTGTTCCTTGAAAATGATATTATGCGAAGTGTCGTGTCGAACAAGGATTTGATCCAAGTATATATAATCGACTGAGTTCAACGTTCACAATCAGAGAATTCTTCAGATAACTGATACAATCAGCTTTATTACCGAAATAGGTTCCTGCAGAAAAGCTATAAAACAATCAGTCTTGTTTTATACTTAATTGGGTAATATGCATTAAATGACTCCGTATAGTATTTAATGCTGCAATTAATACTAGTACTAGGAACTCTTTAACGGTAACAATTAAGATAGCAACGTTAGAAAACGTTCTCTATTGGTTTGTATTGTTATCCTTTTTCTACTGGTTTAGTTTTACTAGAGCAGCAGCTACTGATAAGCTATTCTGTTGTTCTGGTCTGCTGGTCTACTGGTTTTAGTTATCATCGCCACAATAAAATTCATGTCTAACAATTTCCCCCTTTGTGGTGATGCCAAAATCTAAACAGTAGAAAGTCGTTAAGTAAAACAGATAATCATTTAAACAAACGGATAATGTTAATAACGCATTAAAGTAAACAAATCAATCGGTTCCAATGTCCCTGTAAATGATTTCTTCATTTTGAGGTTCTTGATCTCTTCTGTTAGAATGTTCAGCCTCATCTTCTGTTTGCCTAACTCCTGCTTGATCTCCTCTATCTCCTCTATCTCCCCCCTTTTTGGCATCAGCGGCCACCACATGGGTAAAAAGATCATTCAGTCTGCCGGAAATATTTTGAATGCCATCGGTTAGCATCTCCAGATATGGGGTCTGAGAAGAGATGCGATTATCTAAGGCAGTGATAGATTGATTTTGAGAGTCAATCTTGGCATCCAAAAGTTCCACAGAAGTAGACAGTGATCGAAAGATATCATCATGCTCAGTAATTCGAGTGAGTATATCATTTTGAGCAAGCATGATGGCGTTGTGAGTCCTTGATACAGCTGATCTGAAAACGGAGGCTTCAGCATACATCTTGTCCGAGGTCTCCTTAGTGAGATAGATGTATTTCCCCATTCGCTCTCGGAAAGATTTAGCACCACTGAATTCCGCAAGGTTTTCACAAGACATACGTTTTACTAAATCAGATATGTTGTTGAGGTCAGTTTGTAGACACTGAATCTGATGTTCGAGGTTGAATGCATCTGATTCCGGGGAAGGGGTTCGTTCAAGAATGCGTTGTTTGATCTCAGAAAGACGAGAATTTGTCGCAGTCAAAACACGGAGGGAGACAGTCAATGCAGTAGAAACATGAGGAGCATCTATTAATGCAGTAGAAGGAGCAGGGTCTGCTGTGCTTTCTGCTGGAAGTGCAGAAACAGTAGGCTCAACAGCAACCAGAGGAAGAGTAGTATCTTCAGTAGGAATGGCCAAGTCAGAGGCCAAAGCTTCTTCCATAGGTACAGTAGCAGCCTGTGAAACTGAAGATGCTTCAATAGAAGGTGCAGAAGGCTGTTCCAGAAGAACGTTCATTTCTGCTTGATGTGCAGCAGAAAACAACTCTAAGTTCGACAGTAAAGAAGTAATATCTGGTTCTGGTACTTGTTGCCCTGGGGTAGGAGACCCAGAAGCCGGCAATTCCAAAGTGGTAGAGACAGTAGGGACAATCGATTCAATGACTTCCTCAACTGAAGCCAGTTCATGCACAGACAATAGTGATGAGGACTGAATGGGCCTAGTCGGAGATGCAGGAGTACTAAGAACAGCAGCCTTTGGGGAGGCTGTAGTCCTTTCCTCAACTGTCTGATTCTGCTGAAAGATCGGGACAAGGCCAACATGATAAACAGTAGGCTCTCCAAAGCCTTGTTCTTGATCAAGAAGTTGCTCACTCATCTGCTTTAATCTGTCAGATATAATCAAAATAACATTTTGATCCTGAACAGCAGTAGGAACGGCATGATCAAAATTCGATTGAAGAACTTTCAGAACTGATTCTAATTTCTGACATTTTAGCTGATCGAGGATGAAGTTCCTTCTGCGCAAGGCCTCGATGACATTCTCTGTTTTTGCCAGCTGAAAAGTCCTCCTTTCTGCATTCATCATATTGCTGTAATTCTCTTTTGTTTTGAAGTAGTCAAAAGAATGGAACAGTCGGACAGTATGCCATTCATCAAAGAATTTTATGTCATCGTTTGCAGAGGTCTCAATCTCTGCTAGATGAAGATCAACGCCGGTAGTGACAGTGGTCTTGTGACCAAAAGTAGGTGGTTCTTCAACCATTTTCCCTTTGCCTTTGTCAGAAGATGAAATGGGCGCAATAGGTCGGAGAGCAGAAGACCCGCTTGCTGGTTCCCGAATAACGATTCCAGATGATGGCTTAAAAACAGTAGCAGAAGAAGGTGGTGAGATGGACGCAGTAGCGAGTGCAGTCGAAGAAACAGTCGATCGAGCAGAAGGAACCGCTTCTGGAAAGACCTGTCGAATAGGTACTTTTTCAATCTCAGACAGTGCTGCTGTCTTTTTCATCTTGAGAATGGTGCGCGGTTTCTTCTTGGCTGGGGTCGGTACTGCTGGTCGAACAGCAAAAGCAGATTCTTCTGATGCTGTTTTATCGGAATCCGTCGAAATAATCAATCGTTTCTTCGAAATTTTCTTTTGAGGTTTGGGAGCCTCAGAAGCAATTTCCCCAATTTCCTTTTTCATCGCAACAAACTCCGCCACTGTTGGCTTAGGCCTTAGAGCCAATACATTTGCTGCATCAATCATGGTAACGTAAGTAGCATCGAGATCACTGGTAGATGCGAAACCAGCATCCTTGAGCAAAACACTGATCTGAACTGCGAAACCAGAACTCTTCCGAATAACCATATCCTTCATACTTCTGAAAATGAAATGACTGCAATCCACCTTAATCCCCTTGATGATGGCGGTCATGACCTGAACTTTCTCCTTCGTCAACTTGTCGAAGGTGCCAGCCTTGATCAAAATAGCGTTAGCTACAATATAGGCCAGAATCTGATACTCTATTTTGAGCAATTTCTTGTGGCAGGAAGGAGACACTTCTTCTCTAGATGCGGAGAAAGAGCTGAGAGCAAAAGACATATCTGTCTTGGAAATATCAGAGAGTTCAGAAATACCCGAAAGTGGAAGGAGGAAGGTTGCTCCTAGGTGTACGGCATCAATGGAGATAGAAGCATCTCCTTGGGTATGAACAATCCTTCCTTCATGCACTGTGGCTTTGGTGTAAAATTCCAGGAATGCATTTTTGTAGATAACTTGTAATGCCCGAAAATTTAATTAACGTAATCTGAGATGATTTGTTGATTATGACTTGATGTAATTATAGCTGGGCCAGTTCGAGATCAAATTGGAAAAAAAAATTATGAGGGACACAAGATTTGGGCCGAATGTCATTCGCCCGGGCGGGAGTTTATGACCGCCCGAGCGAGAGGGTTTAATGGTAGAAAGCCTAGAGTCCTTCGCCCGGGCGGCACTTTTTGTCCGCCCGAGCGCGCATGTAGAATTGTGAGGGCCGAGAGTTACTCGCCCGGGCGGAAACTTTTGTCCGCCCGAGCGAGAGACGTGTTGCACAAAGATGGGTGACACGTTTCTTGGCTTGCATGTAGTATATATACATATGGTTGAACGTGGCTTTCCAGATTTTCAGAGGTAAGAATCGACAGTGGAGAGGAAATAGGATTCGTGAGGTTCTAGTTTGATTTACGAAGAATCCGGTTGCCTGATTTCACATTTGAACACGGTATCGTGCTCCTCTCGCTACAAGCTACACAAGGACGTAAGTTTTATTACGTTTAGACAAGATTTGAATTTATGATGTTGTGAGAACTGTATATGATTCGGATATGGTGTTTTTACTACCGTAGATATTGTATAATCGAAGACAGATTTAAGAATAGATTGATTATACAATTGTTATGAATTTTCAAAGGTATTGACTGAGAATTCAAACTAAATGGAAGTATTCTTGATTGAAGAATGAATAGAGGATTATTTTTATGGGTCTGGATAGGTTATTCAGTAGTTATGTGAAGTCAGATCGAAGGAATACTACAGTATGTCTGTGTTTGTATTTCAGCATCTTAGGAGTTAGATTTATTAGATGTTGATATGCTATTTGTGATGTTAAGACCGACGGGATTACAAGACTGTACTGTTATGCCGTCTACACATCAGTGGTGCAGATTGATCAGATTCAGTATTGGTTTCTGTTATCTTGTGATATTGTTGATCTGAATCAGATTATAGTTATTCAGATATTGACTAGACAGATCGTGATTTGAACTACACCTTGACACAGTGTAATTGTTATTGTCGTTTCAGATCAGGGATGGACAGATTTGACTTCGAGACTTCGTCTTCCTCGGACGGGGACGATAAAGGTATAATGCATGTGATATTCGGGAAGTCTCAAATCAAATGAAATCTCATTTGAGTTTCCCAACAAAAATAACATACTAGTTTGTTCTTTATATTGTGACATGTTTATGCTTTGATTACAGAATTGTATTCAAGCAGGTAAGATAATCGTGATATTCAGTTATGAATATGATTATGCTTTGTTTACAGATTGTTATTCCTTGCAGTTAAGATAGGAGAGTCTTTGACAGGCATTGTCAAATATCTAGACGTTTCGGTGTATCTCAGCATAGGAGTAGGTATTACTCTTATTGCCGCCGTTGATACAGATCAGACCGAAGTCTAGGAATGAGACGTACATTACCCCGATTGGAGGGTAGGTAGTGACGTCTTATTCACACCGGGATCCCTAGAGTTATAGGTCGAGTCAAGTCTAGACATGATTTGATTAGAATTGCATGCTTATATGGATGTGGCTCCTAGATCTTGGAACCCATCGTTATTGTTTCCAGTTGTGCTTGCATGTTTTTATGATTTAGATTGGTTAAATGCATGTTTAGCTGATTTGAAGTGCATGCTTGTTGTGATTAGATTTCATAGCTTATGAAATCTAATGTTTTGAGTTTATTAGTAATAGCATGTTTCAGGACTTATTTTATGTATATACATGTTTACCATGTGTTATACTGGGATTTATTCTCACCGGAGTTATCCGGCTGTTGTCTTGTTTTGTATGTGTGCATGACAACAGGTGGGGCTGGATCAGGGTCGAGATGACGATGAGAGAAGACGAGTTAGTGTGGTGATTCCGGACTTACAGTAGATTGGGTTTTATTACTTGAATTTAGTAGTTGAACCTTAGATTAGATTATTGTATGTTAATACTGAAATGTATTTTATACAGATATGTATATTATTTAGATTCCATTACCTTCCGCTATTGTATATTAAAAAGAAAAATTTTTAGACCCTGTTTTATCTTAATTGATAATTAAATCCCAACGATGATTAAGAGAATGATTAGCGTCCGGGTCCCCACAACAGGTGGTATCAGAGCTGATAGTTCCTTTAGCGATAGTTCCTTTAGCGAAGATCCTTTAGAGATAGATCTTTAGATTGAGATAGTAAGAACTGATAGATCTTTTAGACTGACTCAGATTAAGATAGAAGAGAATGAGCGGGGTAGATGAATTTTCTTTCCTTGCATGTCTGTGCTAGCATGAGATTGATTTTCATGTTGATTGACATTGTGTGCTAGCATGAGACTATGTGTTATTGCTTTAAGATACATGCTTACCTGATTATATGATTTGAATTGGGATTATGTATTCTTAAATATGAATCAGATCGGATTCATGACCAGCAGTAAGATGGTCAGGAAAAGATTTGAAACAGATTGGTGGTATGGATTACTGATGTTTTTGGTAATCAGATATAGCTCCCCGCAGAATTCCAGAAAAAGGCAGTACATCATATGATCAGACAGGTAGGTCAGAACCTAAGATAGATGGGGCAGAGATTCAGATGGAAACACAGTTTCAGAGGTTTCAGTCGTTTCAGCCGCCGGTTCTGAAGGGAAATGAGACGCCAGCAGATTGTGAGAAGTGGCTTGAAGAAATAGAAATGTTATTTGAATTTCTAAATTTCACAGATGAGTGTAGAATTAGGCTTATTGAGAACCAATTGCATGAGACTGCCAGGAGATGGTGGTTACTCACCAAAGGAGCTTTAGAGCAGAGTCGTTCAGTGATTACGTGGAAGACTTTTAAGTTTGAGTTTTATCAAAGATTTTTCCCCGGGTCATATAGAGAGGATAGAAGTGCAGAATTTGCAAACCTGAGACAGGGTCCTTTGAGTGTTGATGAATACCTGGCACAGTTCTTCACACTTCTACGTTTTGCTCCTCTTGTGGCTAGAAATGATAATGCTATTTCTAGTCAGTTCATTCAGGGATTGAATCCAGAAGTACGTACATTGGTGAATGTGAAGCAATCAAGTAGTTTTGCTGATACTTTGAATAGAGCCAAAAGAGCGGAAACGGTTCTGACAGGACAACAGGAAGTGTTGTATGCTCTTCCAACTCCGAATCCACAGCAACTGCCTCCTAGAGTCGAGATTGGCAGCAGCAGTGATATAAAGAAAGAACCATTGAAAACTCAAAAGAAACCGTTCAAGAAAGTAGGAAATGTTTCTTCTAGTTCCAGTGGTTCCAGCCCGAGCTATACAGGAGTATACTGTAGGATTTGCGGAGGGAGACATTCCTCAGAGCAATGCAAAGGAGTGCTTGGGAAGTGCAATATCTGTAAGCAGAAGGGACACTTTGCTAAAGTTTGTCCTCAGAAACATTTTCGAAGATCTTAAAGAGCAGAGTCATTAGTGGTAATGACTGAGAAACAAACCCAGAAACTACAACAGGTACTATTCTTTATGATTATATTGCAGATGTATTGATATATATTAATGCATTATTCATGAGTATATGTGATTGAGTAGCATGGTGATATGCTATATTTATGGGGTCTGTTTGTGCTGTAGTATTGATTTCCTTACTGTTTGGAAGAATATGTTGATATCAGAGATTTCTGTGACATGTTATATACTACAGTAGAATGAAACCGGGATTGGGCTAGATTATGATGTACTTGTGTTATATGATTTCGATCTCAGTATGGATATGTACTGCTAAACAAGTACAGAAATATTGTAGCATGTATTCTGGAAATAGTTGATAAATGAGGATTCTAGATCTAGAATTCCTTAGATCATGGTACTGTTCTTGACTCGATTAGTACAGAAAGGAATAGATAGTATCCTTATGTATTCAGTAGATCCACTGAAATCGAGTCTAGCAGTAACACATGGGCTAGTAATCTAATAGTTGACTGGTGTTGGCCAAGATAGGATGTCAGATGTGTTTTATATCAGAATGAACAGGAAGAAGTGACAGATTAAAGTATGGGCTAAGGAATCCAGTTGATTGTGTATTTCTCTGGATGACATTTTAGTTGGTTTCTAAATTGACAGATTATGTGTTCAGGGGTATTTTGAAGAATTATGCTTGTTATATCTATGATTCCGGGATATATCCATAGCATCTGATTGTTTATATTGAATATTTGAAGACTGGGTTAAATATTCCGAGAACGGTGATTATTGTATACAGCAATAGGTCAGGTATGAATACGGTATGCAGTTACTGATACAGGTTTTCATTCAGACTATGCGGTATCAGAAATGTCAGCATTAGCAGGATGTCAGATATGTCAGAACCAGATTATTTTCTTCTGATTTTCTTTTCTTGTATTACTTTACATCTGCTGAGTATTGTTATGATTCTAAATCAGTATTTGAGACATCTTATATTGGTTGGGAGTATATTCTATTTGCAGATGAAATATAGCAGTTGATCTGGACAGTATGAAGATTGGTCAGCCAGCCAGAATCTATTATGTTATGAGTTTTCTTAAACTCACTAGATCAGTATAGGATATTTATATTCTGAGTTTGATTTGGTGTTATTGTAATTATTATTCAGTGTGTGATACTATGCAGTTCCAATTGTATCAGAGTTGTTTGTGGAAAATACAGTAGTCCCGAACAGTGATCCGAATTTTCAGACCTGTATTTTGTTGATCAGATCAATTTAACAGCTATGTAATTTGTGTTTTGTATAAGACCGATTATCGTGTGTTATCAGAATTGTTTACAGCTTTTGGTATTGATAGTCAGAGCCGAATACCAGGTAGGTATTTCTTCGTTCTTTTATGTTATTAACTGATCTTGTACAGCATTAGTTCGAATCTGAAGTCACAGGTAGTGTCAGAACTGCACTGGGGTGGATTCAGGTTTCATTCAGCTATTTCAGAATGTAAGATATTCGAACAGATAATGTGGCATAGATAGATAAGATCAGTTGGGACAGCAAATTATGTTGTAAGATTGGTAGAAATGGTACTGATATGTTTGAATTGAGAACAAAAGAAGCCAGAAAGATATGAATCAGAAGATGATTACCGATTTAGTATATTTCTGAATAAGAAAATGTGAGTATGGCTTTCGGGATAAAAGTACCGTCAATTCTACAGCTTATGATATGATATGATTATGATTGACAGAATATTCAATCTATATCTATCAGTTTGTACCAGATGACATAGATCAATGTCAAAGGAATTGTCAAATTTACTAGAATGCTGCATTAGATGATATCAGATTGTGATTTGGATGGAGCGGTACTTGTGACGGAAATATCATGAGTTCTCCCTCGCAGAGTTGTTACAGATTGACAGGTAGTCAGCGTGTAGTAACCAGATATTGGCGGATATGGGTAGAACTTTAGTACTAGATGTTAGTACGAGCTGTTATGAATGGTTGTCAGGGTATGACTTACGGTATGACCATAACTATCCAGCTAGATTAGAATGAATAGATGTAAGAAACCAATGTCGGATGATGACGATTGGTATTGGGAGCCGAAGATGGAATAGCAACTACAGGTGGTATTGCTTTGTTATAAATTGCAATTGGCGTATACAGGTGTTATATAGCCAGTAATATGGGATTGATTCGGCTAGTGAAATGAGTTTGGATGTTAAACTCTGTCATATATTTCTTCTGACAAATTTGGTTTGATGATTGGTGAGTTCGAGGACGAACTCAGATCTAAGAGGGGGAGAAATGTAATGCCCGAAAATTTAATTAACGTAATCTGAGATGATTTGTTGATTATGACTTGATGTAATTATAGCTGGGCCAGTTCGAGATCAAATTGGAAAAAAAAATTATGAGGGACACAAGATTTGGGCCGAATGTCATTCGCCCGGGCGGGAGTTTATGACCGCCCGAGCGAGAGGGTTTAATGGTAGAAAGCCGAGAGTCCTTCGCCCGGGCGGCACTTTTTGTCCGCCCGAGCGCGCATGTAGAATTGTGAGGGCCGAGAGTTACTCGCCCGGGCGGAAACTTTTGTCCGCCCGAGCGAGAGACGTGTTGCACAAAGATGGGTGACACGTTTCTTGGCTTGCATGTAGTATATATACATATGGTTGAACGTGGCTTTCCAGATTTTCAGAGGTAAGAATCGACAGTGGAGAGGAAATAGGATTCGTGAGGTTCTAGTTTGATTTACGAAGAATCCGGTTGCCTGATTTCACATTTGAACACGGTATCGTGCTCCTCTCGCTACAAGCTACACAAGGACGTAAGTTTTATTACGTTTAGACAAGATTTGAATTTATGATGTTGTGAGAACTGTATATGATTCGGATATGGTGTTTTTACTACCGTAGATATTGTATAATCGAAGACAGATTTAAGAATAGATTGATTATACAATTGTTATGAATTTTCAAAGGTATTGACTGAGAATTCAAACTAAATGGAAGTATTCTTGATTGAAGAATGAATAGAGGATTATTTTTATGGGTCTGGATAGGTTATTCAGTAGTTATGTGAAGTCAGATCGAAGGAATACTACAGTATGTCTGTGTTTGTATTTCAGCATCTTAGGAGTTAGATTTATTAGATGTTGATATGCTATTTGTGATGTTAAGACCGACGGGATTACAAGACTGTACTGTTATGCCGTCTACACATCAGTGGTGCAGATTGATCAGATTCAGTATTGGTTTCTGTTATCTTGTGATATTGTTGATATGAATCAGATTATAGTTATTCAGATATTGACTAGACAGATCGTGATTTGAACTACACCTTGACACAGTGTAATTGTTATTGTCGTTTCAGATCAGGGATGGACAGATTTGACTTCGAGACTTCGTCTTCCTCGGACGGGGACGATAAAGGTATAATGCATGTGATATTCGGGAAGTCTCAACTCAAACGAAATCTCATTTGAGTTTCCCAACAAAAATCACATACTAGTTTGTTCTTTATATTGTGACATGTTTATGCTTTGATTACAGAATTGTATTCAAGCAGGTAAGATAATCGTGATATTCAGTTATGAATATGATTATGCTTTGTTTACAGATTGTTATTCCTTGCAGTTAAGATAGGAGAGTCTTTGACAGGCATTGTCAAATATCTAGACGTTTCGGTGTATCTCAGCATAGGAGTAGGTATTACTCTTATTGCCGCCGTTGATACAGATCAGACCGAAGTCTAGGAATGAGACGTACATTACCCCGATTGGAGGGTAGGTAGTGACGTCTTATTCACACCGGGATCCCTAGAGTTATAGGTCGAGTCAAGTCTAGACATGATTTGATTAGAATTGCATGCTTATATGGATGTGGCTCCTAGATCTTGGAACCCATCGTTATTGTTTCCAGTTGTGCTTGCATGTTTTTATGATTTAGATTGGTTAAATGCATGTTTAGCTGATTTGAAGTGCATGCTTGTTGTGATTAGATTTCATAGCTTATGAAATCTAATGTTTTGAGTTTATTAGTAATAGCATGTTTCAGGACTTATTTTATGTATATACATGTTTACCATGTGTTATACTGGGATTTATTCTCACCGGAGTTATCCGGCTGTTGTCTTGTTTTGTATGTGTGCATGACAACAGGTGGGGCTGGATCAGGGTCGAGATGACGATGAGAGAAGACGAGTTAGCGTGGTGATTCCGGACTTACAGTAGATTGGGTTTTATTACTTGAATTTAGTAGTTGAACCTTAGATTAGATTATTGTATGTTAATACTGAAATGTATTTTATATAGATATGTATATTATTTAGATTCCATTACCTTCCGCTATTGTATATTAAAAAGAAAAATTTTTAGACCCTGTTTTATCTTAATTGATAATTAAATCCCAACGATGATTAAGAGAATGATTAGCGTCCGGGTCCCCACATAACTGCTGTTGCTTCCAGGAATTTCCGGAGTCCTGATTTCTCAATATCCTAAAACATTTTCAAGAGATTCTAATCCTTGATGGTGAGAACGGAAGCAAAGTTAACCTGATAAGCGTTAAGAGTATATGCTCCAGCCATTTCTGTATGCAGATGAGATCAGAAAAATTTGCAGTAGTTAGTTATGATATAGAGAAAGCAGTAGCTGAATAGCGATAGTTATGAAACAGTAAAGGTGAAAATGTGAAATATGAAATAGATATACATTCGTCAAATAAACATAAAGACACGTGTCAGTATGTTCTTGGTTGAGTGTTTGAAAATTTTTGCAGAAACTGTCAGAAAGACGAATGATTTTGAAAATTTTGAAAAAGAGCGGGCTGTCCAGACTGTTACTAAAAGAAATCAGAAAAGGATTTGTCATTTTATGATAACGTCTGCTGGAAGTTGTCAAAACCAGCAGACTTGTAGTTTTATCGAAAAGACAAATATCCTATCTGTTTTCTGAAAAGGTGTCAAACTCTTAGTCTGACTAAGATACTGTTCCCCCTCGGTAAATACAATTAATAAGTAGTCATAATTGCGACATGTGACTCTTGGCCATCTCTGAGCTGTTGAAAATGAACAGTCGCAATCAGGTGATTCACAAGAGTCTTTGTTCCCTCTATAAATACCTGCAAAGCTTGAACGAAGGTAAACAAGAACAATGAAAACTCAAGTAAAAGGAGAGTTAGAGTTAGATTCAGGAGATGAAGCAAAATTGTCCAGAGAGAAGTTTGAGGGTATCATAAATGTCGTAATGATCCTTGAAATACACTCCTTGAGTTGTAGTTACCACAGTTATGCAGATCTTTTGCTTCGATTGAGTTTAAAATATAGCATCGATTTCTTCCAGAAGCATGCTAATGCAATTAGAGAGTGCTGGTGGATTGATGATGCTGAAATCCTCTCTGATGCCCTGTAAGGCATCTAAAAATTACATTAGTGCTGGCAAGACCTAAGCTTGCTAGATTCTTTCTAGGCCTTTCTCTTTCGAAGAAGACCATCTTTTTCCTGTTGAAGTACTTTGCAAGCAAATGTCAGAAAGCTCCTATTACAGAAGACAAGCACTATATGTAACGCTACTGGTTAAATAGCAAAGAAGATCTACTGTTTTTCCTTATGCATCGTGTAAAGTACTGAAATGGTTTCTAATAAAATTCCAGTTTTGCTTATCTGACTTTTCTCTTCTGCTTTTCTGCAAATAGCTTACTGTTAGTTCAATGCGATAACAAACAAGTAATAATAGAAGTTTAACTAAGATATCAGAAAATAGTCAAGTTAAATCTATTAAACCAAGAGAATTACGAAAGTAAGAAAACTTATTTTCTGGTAAGGGTTTCGTGAAGATATCTGCTGTTTGTTGATCAGTAGAAACATATT
Source organism: Primulina eburnea (assembly GCF_022965805.1). Taxonomy (NCBI): domain Eukaryota; kingdom Viridiplantae; phylum Streptophyta; class Magnoliopsida; order Lamiales; family Gesneriaceae; genus Primulina; species Primulina eburnea. Next base: position 5,887,802 of record NC_133104.1, read on the forward strand.
CCAAATGAATGTTCTTCTTCTGCACATGATCTCTAATAAAGTGATGTCTGATGTCTATGTGCTTCGTTCTGGAATGAAGTAATGGATTTTGTGTGATTGCAATTGTACTGGTATTGTCACAGAATATAGGTGATTCGGAGGCTTGAATCCCATAGTCTCTTAACTGTTGTTGAATCCACAGTATCTGAGAGCAGCAGCTTCCAGTAGCCAGATATTCTGCTTCTGCAGTAGATGTGGCTATGGAAGTCTGTTTCTTGCTAAACCAGGATATCAGCCTATCACCAAGAAATTGACAAAAACCACTTGTGCTTTTTCGGTCTAGTTTGCAACCTGCATAATCAGCATCTGAATATCCAATAAGATTTAACGATGAATCATTGGGATACCATAAGCCGACGTTATGAATTCCTTTCAAGTACTTCAAAATACGTTTAGCAGCAATATAATGAGATTGTTTGGCGTTAGATTGAAATCGAGCACAAATGCAGACAGCAAACATGATATCTGGTCTACTGGCAGTTAAATATAATAAAGAACCAATAAGACCTCGATACTGAGTTACCTCTACTGGAATACCACTTTCATCTTTATCAAGCTTAATAGATGAGCTCATTGGAGTAGAAGCAGCAGAGCATGCTTCCATTCCAAACTTTTTCAGAATCTCCTTGGTGTACTTGGCTTGATTTATAAAGATTCCAGTCTCTGATTGCTTAATCTGTAATCCTAGGAAGAATGTTAATTCTCCCATCATACTCATTTCAAATTTATCCTGCATCAATTTTCCAAACTTTGCACATAATTTGGGGTTAGTTGACCCAAAAATAATATCATCAACATAGATCTGTACTAAAAGAATGTGCTTATTTTTTACTAAAGTAAATAAAGTTTTATCTACTGCTCCGATGGTCAAATCATGATCAATAAGAAATTGTGATAGAGTGTCATACCAAGCTCTAGGTGCCTGTTTTAGACCATATAGAGCTTTGTGTAATTTAAATACATGATGCGGAGAGAAATGATCGATAAAACCTGGAGGTTGTTCGACGTATACTTCTTCTTGTAAAAGACCATTTAGAAAAGCACTTTTCACATCCATTTGATATACTTTGAAATTCTTGAAAGCAGCAAAGGCTAAGAATATTCTGATTGCTTCGAGCCTTGCTACTGGTGCATAAGTCTCATCAAAGTCTATGCCTTCTTCTTGTCTGAAGCCTTGAGCTACCAATCTAGCTTTATTTCTCACCACTGTGCCTTCTTCATTGAGTTTGTTTCTGAATACCCACCGAGTTCCAATGACAGCTTGATGAGATGGTCTAGGTACTAAAAACCAAACTTCATTACGTTTAAATTGATTCAGCTCCTCTTGCATGGCTTCAATCCAACTAGGATCCAGAAGAGCTTCTTCAATCTTCTTTGGTTCATCCTGAGATATAAAAGCAGCATGTATGTATTCATTAAGCATTTTCCTTCTGGTTCTCAACGGCGCTGCTGGATTACCAATAACCAATGATGGAGGATGAGATTTTCTCCAGATAAACGGATTTGAATGGACATCTTCCTGATTTGATATGTTAAGATTATCTTCTACAGAACCAGTAGTAGGTTCTTGAGCATCTTCTGCTGGTATTGGTAGATCCAGAATCTGTACTTCTGGTTCCACTATTGGAATGTCTGGTTCTGGATTTTGAAGATCCTTGGTATTTGCTTCTACATCATCTTCACTGTCGATTTCCAAGTGAATCCTGTCTAACCTGTTACTTAAATTAGATATGTTAGAAATTTCAGCACTGCTGTCTTCATCGAAGACAACATGAATTGATTCTTCAACATTAAGAGTTCTATTGTTGAAGATTCTAAAGGCTCTGCTTACAGCAGAGTAACCAAGAAATATTCCAGCATCTGATTTTGAGTCAAATGCCGTCAAATGATTTTTGCCATTATTTAGTACAAAACATTTGCAACCAAACACATGAAAATAAGATACATTGGGCTTCTTCCCTTTCCATATTTCATACGGAGTCTGGTTGTGTCTTTTGTTGACCATAGATCTGTTTTGCGTGTAACAAGCAGTATTGATAGCTTCAGCCCAGAAGCGCTGAGAAATGTCTGCATCTGCTAGCATTGTTCTAGCTGCTTCTTTTAGAGTTCTATTTCTTCTCTCAGCCACTCCGTTTTGTTGAGGAGTTCTAGCAGCTGAATATTCATGATGAATTCCCTGCTCATTCAAATATAACTCAAGATACTTGTTAGTGAATTCAGTGCCCCGATCCCTTCTGATTTTAATGATGGTAGAAGATTTTTCATTTTGAATCCTTTTCAGAAGCTTGATCAAGAGACTACTGGTTTGATCTTTTCCTGCGAGAAAGATTACCCAAGTGAATCTAGAAAAATCATCAATAACAACAAGAGTATATTTCATTCCCCCTAAGCTCATGATGGGATAGGACCAAATAGATCTATATGCAGTAGTTCCAGACATCTTGAAGTTGATTTGCTATCTTTGGTCTTGAAGCTGGATCTTATCTGTTTCCCAAGCTGACAAGCAGAACAAACGTGATTTTTAACGAAATTAATGTCAGGTAATCCATCAACTATATTCTGCTTCTTGAGATAATTGATTGACTTGAAATTCAGATGATTCAGTTTCTTGTGCCATAGCCAGTGTTTATTGCTAAGAGAAGCAACTCAGCATGTAGGAGTATTGACATGATTTGAGTTCCAAGAGACTTTGTAAGTGTTGCCTTCTCTTTTTCCTGTTAATACAGTAGTTCCAGCAGAATCTCTAACTATACATGAATGCTTTTGAAAAGTCACAGAATACCCATTATCACATAGTTGGCTAATGCTGATAAGATTGTAACAAAGATTGTCAACTAATAACACAACATTAATAGTTATATTACCATGGATAATCTTACCCTTACCCATGGTTTTACCTTTTGAGTTGTCTCCAAAAGTTATCTTTGGTCCAGTACAGCTTACTATCTCGGAAAGTAGATTTCTTTGTCCAGTCATGTGTCTGGAACAACCACTGTCCAGATACCATGTAGAGTTACTGATTTATGCTTCCTTTTGCTGTTCCTGCAAACACAAATTTAGTAACTGGTACCCAAATCTATTTGGGTCCAAGCCTTATCAGTCCTTTGGGAACCCACATTTGTACAATTCTTGGTGACTTTGTACTTCGGGTATCCAAAGATGTGTGTGCAACAGAAGGTCTGTTATTTCTAACAGTATGCATACCAAAATGTTGTTCTTCCCTTCTGTTTCTGTTTTCCAGTCTGTATCTCTTCTGAACAGGTTTAGAATTGTAGTACTGGTAGTTTTTAACCTTCATAGGATGTTGTCTTCCAGAGTTGAATTCTTTTCTGAATCAAGAACTCTGGTCAACTTTTTCCTTAGGTTTAATGTAACCCAGACCATAGTGCATTCTTCTGTTCGTCAGATTTACATTCCTTTCAACTGAAGCAGTAGGTACTTCTGGTTCCTGTACCACATTGGATTTCACAAAGTGAATGTATTTCCCTTTGCAGATATCCAATGTTGGCTTAGTATTCCTTTCAGAAGTGCCTTCATTATTACAAAAACCAAGACCACTCCTATCTCCTGACTGTTTTTGTAATTCTTGCATCTTTTCCAATGAAACAGAAGACTTGTTCCAAGCATTTACCAGTAGCGACAACTTCTGGTTCTCAGAAAGCACTTTCTGGTAATCTGCTTTGGCTCTTTCATTCTCAGTTATTAATTTACTCATTTTAACTTGTAAATCATTGCAGCTGTCTACTTGCAAGCAAGTTAACTTACTGTTCTGATTCTTTAAGTTCTGATTTTCAATCTTAACTTCTTCAAATGATTGAGAAAGTCTGGAATACTCTTTTACCATTTCATGCAGTGCATCAATCAAGTCATTTCGTGTAAATTCATTAGAGTCAAAATCAAATACCTCTCCAGATGTCGAGGTTGAGTCATTGTCTGCCATTAGACATTTGACTTCTTCTGCATCACTGTCACTGGAATGACTTTCTGAGTCAGATGACTCAGAACTAGAGTCCGACCACTTAGATTTGCTTTCTTCGGCAATCATCGCTTTTCGATCTCTTCTGGACTTTTTGTCATTCCTCTTGTAATCTTTTCTCTTTTGATCATCCTTCTTTGGTTTAGGACAATCAGCAATGAAGTGACCTATCTTTCCACAGTTGAAGCATCCCATATCACTAGATGGTGAATCTTTCTTGAAGTTGCGATTGGGACCTTGATAGATTCGATGGTTCTTCTTCATGAACCTGGAGAATTTCTTTACAAATAAGGACATAGCATCACTACTGATTTGTTCAGCAGTCTTCTCCATTGTATTGTCAATGATCACGGCAGGTAATGCCTGAGGTACAACTGCAGCAGCAGTAGAAGAGGTAGAGGCAGTAGCAGTAAAAGTTATAGCAGTAGCAGCAAGAGCCTTGGTGGGTAAGTTTGAAGGCTCTTCTCCACTTCTCACTTCCAATTCGAACTCGTAGGCCTTTAGATCTGCAAAAAAGTCGTGCAGTTCCAATTTGTTCAAATCTTTGGATACTCTCATAGCCATTGTTTTAACATCCCATTCTCTGGGTAAGGCTCTCATCACCTTGAGGGCTATTTCTCTGTTGCTATGCTCTTTACCCAGAGCATCTAGCTCATTGACCAAGCTTCTGAATCTTTCATCAAACTCATTTAGAGTTTCACCGGCTCTCATTTTCAGATTTTCAAACTTCTGCATTGCTACAGACAGTTTATTTTCTTTCGTTTGCTCATTTCCTTCACATATCTGGATGAGCTTTTCCCAAATATCCTTTGCAGTAGAACACATTTTTATCTCGCTGAAAGTGTTCTTGTCGAGAGTTTTATACAATATATCCTTCGCCACATTATCAAGATTGGCCTTTTTCTTATCTTCAGTGGTCCATTCACTTCTTGATTTTTCGACCATCTGTGGTGCACCGTCAGTAACAGCAACAGCTGTGTTAGGCTTTAAGATTTTCAGTGGACCATCTGTGATGACATACCACATGTCATCATCTTGTGCTGCAAGATGAGCTTGAATTCTTGTCTTTCAGTCATCAAAATCTTCCTTAGAGAACATAGGGATCTTGCTGAAGTGTGCCATTTGTTGTAGTTTTTCACAAACAAGAATAACCTGCTCTGATACCAATTGTTGAGGATCGAAGTTGAGTTTAGAGGGGGGGGTGAATAAACTCTACTCGTTTTTCGTTCTGATGAGATACTAAAATCTTGTTAAGGATAGTAGTTGATCTTGTGCAAATACTTTCACCTGATTACAGTAGAACGTGCGGAAACAATCTGATGTAGTAGTTGGAAAAACAATAAAGCAGTAGACAGCAGTTGTTTATGGAAGTTCGAAGATAAACTCTTCTACGTCTCCCCTTCTTCTGTTTCCAGAAGGTATAACTAAAAGACTTTGGATATTACAGTACAACACTTGTACACACCCACTTCAGAAGGACTTACACCTCAGCCTACTGAAACTCTTAGTTTCTCAACTCACAAAAATTCGAAACACAAAGTTCTGAAAAGACTCTTTTCAGATTACAGACTCTTCTGATAAAATATTAGTGCAGTAAAGATCGTGAAGAGTGTAAGAATTAGTAACACAAGATGATCTACAAAAGATCAGATATAAGCTATGAAGCGTGTGCTACTTTTCTTTGTGTTGAACTTTTAAAATGCTCAAGGAAAACTGATATTCGTTTGATAAGAGAGTAGCTTTGTTCCTTGAAAATGATATTATGCGAAGTGTCGTGTTGAACAAGGATTTGATCCAAGTATATATAATCGACTGAGTTCAACGTTCACAATCAGAGAATTCTTCAGATAACTGATACAATCAGCTTTAATACCGAAATAGGTTCCTGCAGAAAAGCTATAAAACAATCAGTCTTGTTTTATACTTAATTGGGTAATATGCATTAAATGACTCCGTATAGTATTTAATGCTGCAATTAATACTAGTACTAGGAACTCTTTAACGTTAACAATTAAGATAGCAACGTTAGAAAACGTTCTCTACTGGTTTGTATTGTTATCTCTTTTCTACTGGTTTAGTTTTACTAGAGCAGCAGCTACTGATAAGCTATTCTGTTGTTCTGGTCTGCTGGTCTACTGGTTTTAGTTATCATCGCCACAATAAAATTCATGTCTAACAAATAGTGCATGAAATCTTTGGCCAGAGTGTGAGATATACATTAGAGAAAGAGTTCTCTTGTTGTGCATGCGATGACACTATGAATATTTTAATGAATGTATCACATAGCTATCGAATAATATACAATCCTCGATGAACCAATGGTTGGAGATTTGACCGGGATATATGAGATGAAGGGACCGTACTGTACGTTAATCATAAACGACTGGTTCTTGCAGGTGCTATTAGTTAAACCATACGAGTGTCCAAGATAATATTTTGAATGTCAAAATAATTTAAAAACTTCCGATGCGTTTTGTACACGAGAAAAACAGTATCACAAAAGTGGTATCAGAGCCAGGTTCTCTTTATCGTATGATTTAAATCATGTTGAATAATATTTCTAACCACACAAGAAATTTTTTCAGAAAATTGATGCACCATAAAAAACTTTTAATTTTATCAGAAAACAAAAAAAAAATCGAATCTGCACGGAATTGTTCCGACCAGACATTGCGCGCAGGGCCGCGCACGGATGCGCATAGCGCCAGTGCCCATCGGGCAGTGGGAGACTGCCCGAGAATGTCTCGAGCACCGTCCTAGGTCGTGGGCTTGAATTGTTCGGGCATAGGGTACGATTTTCTTATTTTACAAAATTTTGGATAAAATTGTTTAATTTTTCCTTAAAATCAAATTTTGCTAATTTATAATTTTATTGTAAAGTAAATAATTAGAATATGATTTTAATTATTTATGGTAAAAATATTTTTTACAATAAATCAATTATTATTGAATAAATTGGAAATTAAATAAAAAATGTTTATTTAATTTATTAATTCTTTAATAATTGTGGTGGTTAATGATAATATTATTGGGTGCATGATTTAATCAATTAATTAAATTTTTTTGATTAATTCATGTTAATATTTTACATTATATGCATGGAGGATGATCGAGAGCCTTGACCAATGTGATAGATGTATGTTAGGATATTTTGCCATTTTAATTCATTTTGTTAATATTTGATATTTTTAATGTGAGACTGGTTTATGGCTCATTCCCAGCCCATGAGATGTATTCTTTATGTGACATGGCTATTTAAATGTAATTATTAGAAAAAATAGGAGATCAAGACTGAAAGATGGTGGGGCTGATGCACAAGATGGAGACATGTAAAATATTGGAAGCTCTTGTAATAAGTTGTATTTGGATCTCTTGCATTCACCTAGATTTTGAACTTGGATTCATGTCTGGCTCACATGAATCTAATAGTGTTGGCGATCGAACATCCTTATTTATTGTTGAATGTCATATTATGATATATATGCGATCTATAGTAGTATGCATGTATGTATATTGTTAAATAATATAGTTGCGTGAATCCGATAAACATACAAACATGGCACACAATTTTAAATTAAAATGATGAGACAATTTGAAAATTAAAATCTCTCGTTTTGAATAAGATTCAAAATTCATATCAAACCGTAAAAGTAAAAATTAAAAGAATTTAATTTATTCTTGTCTTCCATCAACCGTGGTTGTGTATTGAATGCTACCCCCAGCTAGTGTCTGGCTCATATTATTGGGGAGACTTGGACGTCGGAAAGCTATGACTTCCACCAGACATATGATGTGAATTGAGTGAAACTTCCATGATTTCGGCTCATATTAGGCGAAACACGAAGAGGTTGCATAGGGATGTAATTGGATTCTACCTTTTAGAAATTATAATCGACTGATATTATTTGGGATCATAATTGTCTAATTGGGCTTTACATGCCCACTAAAGAAATATGATTTCCTTTTTTCATCAGAGGTTGTTGAAAAGGTCAAAATAGTGGAGAGAAATTTATAAAATAAAAATCCATATTTATATCTCAAAATTATTTTAAAATGTCAAAATAGTGGAGAGAAATTTATAAAATAAAAATCCATATTTATATCTCAAAATTATTTTAAAATAATCAGTAATCATTACTCTGTTTCCATATTAGTATATTTTCGATTTCGTCATGTAATCTATTTCTGTTATTAACAAGCTAACTGAGCCTAATTTTCAAGACTGGTTGGGAAATGTTTTGAATTCAGAGAAAATGACATACACACTAATGTCAGTCCTTCTGAACTGACAAAGCATGTAAGATGGTAGTATCATAGTATGCAAGCTAAAGTGTAACATGCTCGCTTCAATGTCAAATGAACTGTAGAGACAATTGGAGGAAATGTGAATGCTCCTGACTTTCGAATGCACGTGCAAGAGTTGCATGGTTCGTGAAACTCATACAATGATGTACACCACTTTCAAAGAGCTCATGACTACACACATGCAAGATGGGGCTCTGGCCCATGAGCGTAGTGTACATATGACTGGGCTTATTGAGAATGTGATGGGTCTGGAATAAGTGATTTCTAACGAGTTACTTGATGACATCAATTTGTTGTCTTTCTCTTCCTCATTTTCCGGGGTTATGGTGAAATTCAATTTGAATAAGATAGATGAGCTAGTCAATAAGCTTATGACTTATGAGATCACCATAAAACATGAAAATGTTTTTTTTTATAATAGGCCTCTCGTCAGGACGAAAAATGGCCAACAAGGTAAGGGAAAGAAATGTTCTGCCTCCCTCACAAGAAAAATAAACCCAATAAGAGGCAAACCCTGAAGGGCACATAAAGGGCCTACAAAGTCCGATAAGTCAGAACATGTTTATTACATTGCAAGAAGTTCGGACATAAGAAATAATATGCGCCATAAATGATCTGGAAATGATAATTAAATATCCAAGTAAACATGATTTCAACAACAAACAAAACAAAGTTAGATGATCCAAATTCCGCACAAATATGACACGTTAGACTAGGTCACATTTCCTGTAGAAGGATGCACAAACTAATTAGAGAAGACATGTTTGACTTGTCAAATATTAATTCTCTACCTAATCGTGAGTGCTGTCTAAAACGAAAAATGGCCAAGGCTCTCTTTAAGGGAAACGTGGAACATACACAAGGTCTACTGGATTTGATCCACATAGACATTTGTGGCTCGCTAAGTGTTAGCAAAAAATATGGGCAATCCTACTTCATTACCTTTACTGATGTACTACTCGAGGTATGAATATGTATATTTGATGAGACATAAATCTAAAGTATTTGAAATGTTCAAAGAATTCACATGAGAGTGGAAAAACAACTAGAAAGAAGTATTAAGACACTACGATTTGATCAAGATGGAGAATACTTGAGTACTGAATTCTTAGATTATTTAAAAGAGAATGAAATTCTCTCATAGTGGACTCCACTAGCAACATGACAATTGAATTGTGTTTCTGAACGTCGTAATCGAACTTTAATGGATATGGTTCGATCTATGATGGGACTCACTGAATTGCCTACATAGTTTTGGGGCTTTGTGCTCGAAACTTCGGCGATGTTGAATAATTTCCATACAAAATAATTGATAAGACTCCATATGAAATATGGATGAGAAAAACTCTCAAATATTCTTATTTAAGAATATGAGGATGTTCTGCTTACTTAAAGCAGACAGTGATAGACAAATTGGATTGAAATGTCCACTACTCGTTTTCTTAAAAAGTGCTAGAATTTTTTTTAAAAAAACCTAATATTGCATCGGCCGACCACTCATACAAATATGTAAACTATTTTTGCACCATTTTTAAAATAAAACAACCAACTAGTATTTGAAAATAAAAGGAAATAGTCAAAACATGAAATAGTCAAACGTTTTAACAAAACTAAAAAATAATATTTGAAAAGAATAGCTCATACTATCAACCTATCCAAAAACACTCATAAATATAAATAAACGTCATAGAATATCTTTAACATAACTTAAAATAATAAATCCTAAACTAGTACAGAAAACTAGCGGTCCTCGGGTTATGTGTACCTTCAGTCCAGCAAAGTCAACCATCAAGTCCTCCATTAACATTATTATCATAATCACCTAAATCAATTACACCTAGTGAGTCTAAAGAGTCTAACACACCATAATATTGATAACAACATAATACATATATAGATCACATACAACAGTGAAAATACTTGTACTTAAAATATAGTTTTCATGAAGATGCATAGACTTTAAACATGCACATTTTTCGTAAACATTTTCATAATGCATAAACTTTAAATATAAACATTTTCCATAATCATTTATTGACTTTAAACATAAACATTTTCATAAATAATTCCGTAAACGTTTTCATATCATCATAAACATATTCATATGAACATGCATAACTTAAACATCAACATTTTTCTTTTTATCATTTCATATCATATATCATTCCATCATTTTATCATAAACATTACCCTTTTTCATCATAAGCATATACGTTTTCCTTTTATTGAATTTGAATCTTTGATTGTGACTTTCGTATCATCATAAGGTCAATGGATCCATCTACATGTAACCACAGTACTGGGCGGCGGGGACATCAACAACACTCTCACTCATCAACTGAGTCTTGGCCTATCCTCACCATATGGAAATACGATCGTTGGGCTCCCTCTGGGGCCTTCTCTCATATATGGGCTCTCTCTGGGATCTTCTCCCGTAAATGGGCTCTTTCTGGGGCCTTTTTCCCTCACGACATCCCCATTCATATCACCATATCATCATAATAGTCACAATTACTTCATCTCCTCCAATGTTTTACATTTTCATCACTTTATAAAAATTAAACATGCATATAACGTTTTTCTTTTAAACCAAGCATTCAACATATCTTTTAACGTTTTCGTTTTATCATAAAAATCCATAATCATTTAAAATAAACATTTTAACTTATTAAAAATTCATAAATATTTAAAATAATATTTTAACACCATAAACATTTAAAACAACATCTTGACATATTAGATCATAAACATTTAAAATAAACCTTCTGACATATTAAATCATAAACATTTAAATCAACATTTTAACATCATATAAATTCATAATTCATAAACATTTAAAATAATCATATTAGCATATAAACATCATTCAGGACACTGCTATGACGTTTACTAATTTCCAGATATAAATTACCGTTTTACCCCTAGACGTAAAATTTCACATTTTTGACATTTTCTTAATTCCGTCGACTCTAGACCATCCCAAATAATTATTTAAGCTTGCGTGAATTTTCTCGTATTTTTATTTGGCTTAAATCGAGGAGTTTTCAATAATTCTCTAAATATAACATATTAATGTGTTTTAATTCCGAATTAAACCAAACTTTAATATAAAATTCTTAAATTAAAAACTTATACTTTTTGTATTATTTTAGCCCTCGTGAACCACGAATCGACCTGCGTGAGCCCTGTTTCGATTTATTTTCCAAGTTGAAAACCCTAGACCTACGATCCAAGCCATCCTCGAGCCATATTGATTATTCCTCAGACCAAGCTCGAGCCATGCTGGACCAACTTCAAGTCACACCTCCTATAGACCATACTGGACCCTAAGACCCAAAGGAAACCGACCCTAACTCGAAACCGAAGTCAAGCAACCAGGGACAGCTCTCGGCCGAGACTCTTTTTGTGCATGGAATCCAAGTTTGTGTGCCTAGGACTCTATCCATAGACCTAGACCTAAAACCAGCCTCTTGTGCACCCACCTAGGACCCCAAGGAGTCACCCTAGCCCAGCCCTGATCCCCTGGCCGAGCCTCCTACCGCTGCGCGGCTGCTGCACACAAGCACGCTTGTATGCGCTGCCCTCGGGTTGCTAGGACTCCTCCCAGCCATCTTGACTCGAGTGCTAGCATGTCTAGGACTCCTTCCCTGACCCCTCACGTGACTCTATCCCAGCCCTAGTCCAATCGAGACCCAAGCCAAGCGACATGTCCCAAAACCGAGCCCCTTTGATCACATGACAGATTATGGCACCGACTTGTTCTATTCTTATGTGCAGTCTGTGCATGCGTTTTCTAGGACATTAGGACGTGTATAAACAACCCTTCCTAATCATGAAAGCCAATTATAGTGCATAAACTCATGGTTTGGATAAAAAATCAAGCCTTTAAATTCATGTTCATGTACAAAAACGAAAACCATAAAAGCGCCTCTTGTCTTTCCATGTAAAAAAAATTGTAAATAATTACTATGGTGTTAATGATGAATGAAAAGGAGAATATGACGTGCCTTTGCGTTTTAAACGCACGATTTTTCGTTGACGATTGCGAAGAATGACGACAAACGACCTTGGCTTGAATTTTCTTGACAATTTTTGAAGATTTCCTCTTGATACTTTGGTGTGTGCCGTGAGTTGAGAGGAAATAAGGAGTCTTGTTAATAATTGGGGGAGGGAGGCGTGAGTTAATAATGAATTGGGGTGGGGTTTTGCAATTTAAATACTAATAAAATCCTAAAAAAAATTATAATTGCTAGCTTAGGCCCATTAACAATGTTAATTAGGTCCATTTAGGTCATTAGTGTTTAATTAAAATATTTTGTTTAATAAAGTTTTTGAATTTATTAGTCGGGTTGCCAAAACGTTTGTATTTTTGTTGAAAATCCAACACGTATAAAATCACATCCTGACGTATAAAATCACATCAAATCTCTTTATTTTCAAAAATAAGGAAAAACATCAACCATATTTTAAACAATTAAAAACAATTATTTAATAAAAACATTTTCTATTTTTCAGCATTCGGTCTCTGTTCCTCGATCGTAACTCGAATAACCCTTAAAAATACATTTTAATGCAATTACGTAGAAAAGTATATTTTAAACATGTCAACATGCACAACATAATTAATTTATGCAATTAAAACAATTAATTGAAATAAAAGAGGAATTTAATAACTTGTATGCATGTGGTTCGCGTAAACATTCAAATTTTTGGGACGTTACATGGATAGTCGATCTGTTTTGTTCTATATTGTAGGATATCCAAATAATTCTGTTGGATATTATTTTTATTATCCCAATGAAGCAAAATTGTTTGTTTCAATAAATGCCACATTCTTAGAAAAGTAATTTCTATTAGATAGAAAAGACGAGATGATAGAGCTTAAAAAAATTCAAGTACTCCCTCAACAGTAGAATTTGAACATGATCCCGAACAACAAGTAGTTGAATTACACACACCTAGAAGGTCTCATAGGATTATTAGATCACATGTTAGATATACGATTCTTCATGAACAAGGCCATGCTGAGCCTTGTGTTGGATGTGATCCAATGAACTTTAAAGAAGCAATATCCGATACTGATTCATTCAAATGGCTTGTAGCCATGCAGTCTGAGATGAACTATATGAATTTAAACCAAGTCTGGTTATTAATAGATCCACATGAGGAAATTTTTCCATTTGAATACTACTAGCCATGACAATATGATATGACTATGAGATATAACAAATGGATGTAAAGACGACATTCTTCAATGGAGACATTAAAGAAGATATTTATATGACTCAACCTGAGGGATACACATCAGTAGGAAATGAGCAAAAGGTATGCAAACTTCAGAGATCAATATATGGTCTCAAGCAGGCGTCCAGAAGTTGGAACCTCATATTTGACAACACTATCAAGGAATTTGGTTTTGCCAAGAATCTTGAGGAACCATGTGTGTACAAAAAAGTCACTGGGAGTGCGGTGAAATTCCTAGTACTTTATGTTGATGATATCATACTCATTGGGAATGATGTAGGACTACTGCTATCAACTAAAGTATGGTTAGCAAGGTGAAACATCCTATGTATTGGGAATCCAAATCTATGGAGATAGATCAATGAGAATGCTGGAGCTCACCCAAACGACTTATATCGATATCATTCTAAAGAAATTCTCTCTGGAATAGTCCAAGAGAGGATACTTACCAATGTGTCATGTTGTTACTCTATATAATGCAATGAGCCATTGATAGTATCATGTATGGTATGATATCAACACGATCTGATGTTTCTTACGCTCTGAGTGTTACAAGCAGATATCGGGCGAATCCTAGTCCAATGCATTGGAAGGCTGTGAAAGATATTCTTAAGTACCTAAGGAGGACTAAAAACTTGTTCATGGTGCATGGGAGTGGATAATTAAAATTGGAAGGCTACACTTGTAACGTCCCGAAAATCAGAAAGTCCACGTGAACCATATGCATGCAAATTATTAAATTTCTTTGGTATTTTTATTAAATTCTTTTAAAGCGTAAAATGCATGTTTATTTTATTAATTTGTGTTTAATTATTTTTATGCATTTTATTCATAATTCATGAATGGTAGAATTTAATCTATACATTTTAGAAATTCATGCATCGGGGTTTTCAAAGTGCATTTTACGCTCGAACGAGGAACGGAGACTGGAGAATTTTCAGGAAAATTATTTTAATTACATGATTAATTTTTATAGATTAATATATGGTGTTTTAAGTGGATTTTTCAAAAAATGGGATTTTTCTGGTTATTTTTACCCACAAGACTTTATTTTTAACGGTACACAAATTTTATCGAATTGGGAGACTTTTTGATGGTTCGACTAATATTTTCAAAATCTTTCCAATACGAAATATTTTTCGGGAGTGTGTTTGGATTTAATGGGCCTACTTTTAAGTTTGTTGGACCTAAAATATTTTATTAAGTTTTAATTATCAATTAAGGCCCATTAGTCATTTGTTAGCTATTTAAATAATACTAATTAACCCTAAAACTTATCTTAACCTAAAACAAATCTCTCCCAACAGCCGACACCCTCCCCCAGCTGCTGTCACCCTCGTTTTTCTCATCAGAAGCTCAAGGAAAAACCTTCGGCCTTCATTCTTTGCAAAGGAGAAATTCACTCGGGTCTCCCTCCTCTTGTCTTGGTCGTCGATCAATATCAGGCATGCCTTGTAACATCATTTGTGCATCATCACGTTAATATTACTGTTATAGATGTATTCTTGCATGAAAACTCTTGATCCAAACGTGAACACGATTGATTTTCGGTTTTGACATGTATTTTGCACTCCATGCATTGCTACTCACGTTTCTTCTAAATTTGTGCAAAGGGTTGCTATTAGTTCGATGTTAAGGGACTGTCCATTGCAGGTTTGTGGAGTCTTGGAGCTGATGTAAGGTCCGGACAGATTTTGGAAGGGGCCGAGAGTGTAGTAGTGCAGGGTTTTCTTATTTTGGGGTAGATTAAGTGCAAGGGCTGAACCAGCAAATCGAGGACTGATCTGAGCCATGGACTCATCTCTTGAGGGTCTGAGTCAAGGCCTGTAGAGGTTCAAGACCTACTGGAACGAGCCAAGAAGCCGATCGAGCTGCGGGTAGAAGGTTTTGTTGCATGGTGCGCTTGAGATGATCGGCGATCGGGCGAGCTGTGCTCCTTGCGTGAGGGTGTAACCGTGGTTCCTTTGGGTTCAATAGAGTCCTAGGGTGGTCTAGGAGAGGTAGGTCAGGAGATGGTTCGCTTGGTCTTGGGCTAGGGACACGAACGTGTATGGGAAATGGGTTTGGAGATCGAGTAGGGTGGTTGAGGAAATTAGCAGCAGTTTTCAGGGGTTAGGCTTGGTTTAGGTGGTGCATTCCTGTTTTGATGGTGAGCCTTAATGGCTGTAAACGTGATGGTAAGAGGTGGACCGAATAAATTAAGTGTTGGAGCCACATAGGATTTAAATAAACCAACCGGTTTGCGAGCTATTCGAAGCTCGGATCGATAAAAAGCTCGTTTGAGTTTGTTTGTTTATCATATCAAACCAAGCCCAATCTCGATTTTGAGCTCGAAAATTTAATCAAACCAACCTCAAGCCTAAGGATATTCAACTCGTGAGCTCGCAAACATGTTTGATAATAGGCTCGCGAGCTCGAGCTCGGCTCGTTTAGGTGGCTCGTACTGGAGCTCGAGCTCGGCTCATTTAGGTGGCTCACAAACATGATTTTGGAATGTTCAATAATTTACTTATTTAAGTTTTTTTTTTTGCTCTTATTTGTATCGTTTTGGTTATTTATGAATGAATATACATTTTTATGTCTGATTTAAAATTAGTTTATAGATATATTTAATTTTTAACAAGCTCGATTCAAACTCAAACTCGAGCTCAATTCTATGCTTATCGAGCTCGAAAACGAGACGAGCTCAAGCCAGGCTTGTTAAACATGTTAAACGAGCTATTAATGAATCAAGCTCGAGCTTGGCTTGATTAACATGCTAAACGAGCTTTTAACGAGACGAGCTCGAGCTTTTAACGAGCTCAGTAATTTCAATAGAAACCAAGCTCGAGCCTGATAATAGAAGCTCAAATCGAGCTCGATCCTCAAACAGTTTTAAACAAACCAAGATAAAGCCTGATACTGTTTGGTTTGGATCGTTTACATCCCTAGAGCCACATGTTGGAATATAATTGTAGAAGAGGGAATGCTGAAATTGTACAGCCACGGTGGTGTTTAGCAGAGGAGCTTGGGGGTTAGATCTCGAAGTTTATAGGCTGTAAATGAGGTTAGTAAGTGTGGTAAAAAGTTGAGAAAGTTTTGGTTTAGTTTCGAGTCGATTCGGGTTAAAACCGAGACCTCGGTCCAAGTTTCAAAATGAATCGGTTAAGTTCTGATGTTGGCTCGGGTATTACGTATAGGAATAATTTTAAATATGTTTTGGATTATTTAAGGAGTTTGGTAAGCTTCGGGTCAATTTTAGAGGTGCAGGGGTGAAACGATAATTTTTGGGTTCCTAGGGGCAAAATGATCATTTTGCACCAGGGGGTGAGGTTTTAGTCCTGGCAGCAGCCTGAGAACACATTTATGATATTTTAAATGTTCATGCATCATGTTTACGATTTTTACGCTATTATGATAATTATGGTGCATGATTGGTTTAAAGAAAAAATTATGTATATGAATGTTTTTATTAAGTGATGAATATGATGTCACATTTTGAAGGAAGTGATTTAGTTGTGACTAACACGATGACACGATGATATGATTGGAGATATCGTGAGGGAAAAGGCTTCAGAAGGAGCCCGTTTACAGGAGAAGGCCCTAGAGGGAGCCCGACGATCGTATTTTCATTGACATGATATGATGATATGATAGGCCCAGGCTCATTGTGCGGGTAATGTCGTCGCTGATGACCCTCGTCGCCGGGTACCGCGGTTACACGTAGATGGATCCATCGACTGACATGATGATATGAAAGTCACAACTAATGAATGTAATTCAAATTAAGATTTTAACATGTATATGCTGATTCAATGATACATTCTATTACCATGTTTTGACAGGTCACAGTTACGCATACAATATGATAACATGATGAGACATGTTTTGACACGTTACCATTTTACACGACACATTTATGTTCATGTTTTTAAGCTCATGAAATGTATGTTGATTATGCTATTTTTCACTGATGTGTGCTACATATACGTTCTGTTATTACTGATACAGGTGTGTTGAGTCTTTAGACTCACTAGGCGTGTGTGATGCAGGTGTGAATTTTGATCAAGGGACCGGAGGTGCCCAAGACTGAGTAGGCAGGCAGGATGTGGGGTGACACGACCCGAGGACCATTATTTTTCCGCATATTGAATCATGTTTTTTGAGAGGAGTTACACATTTTTATATGTGATGATATTACGATTTTTACACGTTTACGTTACGTTGATTTTGGATGATGTTAATTATTTTTAAACTGCGTTATTCTTGTTGGAAAATAAATACGATTATTTTTAAGTGTTACTTTGTAATTGCGAGCTTAAAAAAAAATATTTCCGCATTTTAAAACGAGTAGACGTTTCAGTTGGTATCAGAGCAAGGGTCCTGTATAGGGTTGTGCAGTGACCAGCTTCTACCGCTCAGTCTTCAAGCCTCAAGTCTGTAAGTATAAATGTTTTAAATGTTTTTAATGATATCACATGCATGTTTACATGATATACGTTTTACTGGACATGTTTATCTGTCGTTATGTTTTGAGATTAGATAATTTTAAATTTTTATGCATGTTCAGACATGAAATGAAAAATTATATGATTTTATGCATGCTGGCTTGTGGTGGAATTGGACATGAATAAGAATTTTGCTAATGGGCATTAAGAAAAGATTGAAAATTATTTGACTATATTAATTTTTGGTTAGTAGTATTGATTTTCTACTTTTTGGATCATAAGTTAATCTTGAAAATTATGGATGCTTTTGGGGCACGTAGGTTTTCTAAGAAAAATATTGATTGTTCATGGTTACTAGTTGAATTAATTTTTAGAATTTCATATAAGGAATAACGAATCGAAGATTACGACGATTTTTGGAAGTATAAAAACTTGGAATTTATTTAGGATGAATGCTCTATATAGTGGGATCTAAGTATTAGATTTCATGAATTGAGAATTTTAATGACCTAATTGTAATAAACCAATAATTGAGGACTTCAGTGCAAAAATAAAATTTTAAGGGACTACTTTAAAATTTCCGAATTTTGGATTAAATTCCGAGTTTTGAGAATTTGAAGGTTTAATTAGGCAAAATTGAAAATTTTATAGAGACCAGAAATGCAAATTTCGAAGAGTTGTAGGGCCAAAATGTAATTTTTGAGGACAATAAGGCCAAATTGAAAATCTCGAAATTTTTGAGGATTTAATTCGAACTTGTGAAGAAAATTTGGGATGTTAAATATTTATGGAAATGTAAGACTGGTTATGAGAATTAATTTTGTGTTTAATAAACTTAAGACTATTGAACTTTATGATACGGAGAACCTATAAAATGGAATTAGAAACACTAAGAACTTATGAGTAATTGTGGAATTTTTGAGATTAAGGACAAATTGGATAATATTCGAGAAAATTAAGAATTAATTTTACAAATTTTTAAGAAATTTGGGAATTTACTTAGCAGTGAGTGAGAATTGAATTGCTTAAATGATAGGAATTTTCAGTGATTTAGGCTTGAAGGAAATATAGAACATTTAGATACCTGGATTATAATGCTATAATGAATGGTAATCGAGGACATTGTGTGATGAATCAATCTTGGGCTTGAAAAATTTAAGCGTAAGTGAAATAATGTTGTGGCAAATTAAGAATTTAAAGTGATGACGATTAAGGTAAAGTTGACCAGTTATTTAAGTTATAAGAATAAACATTGAGTTAGCAAATTTTTGGGAATTTAAGTTTGATGTGAGCAAATTTTTGGGAACTTAAGTTTGTTGTGACATAAGTTTTAGTCAGGATCTTAATAGTTAAGATTATACCTTGTGGGAATTAAAAAAAAAATTAGAAAGTTGGGGTTGATTAATGGTTAGGTTATTTGATAGGCACATGTAAGAATTGATGTATACACCTTGTCTTGAGGAATTTTTGTAAGTCATTAAAAAATTTGGGAATAAGTGAATATGTGTGTTGGAATTATGTTATCTCAAAATTATTTTGGGTTGCATAAGTTTGAATTTCAAATTTATGGAATATGTGTTCATGCAAGAATTTTGGGTCAATTGAAAACAAAAGGGAATTAGTTATGTTCAATATAGGTTGCCAATGAACGAATATTAAGATTTTTATCGAGTAAGAAATCAAAAATTTTGATACGAGGATCCAAGAACTCTATGGGTTATAAGTGAAGTTGATTTATTAAATTTAGTCTAATGCTACCATGTGATAACTTATTAAGTATTATACGCTAGGATTATTTAAGCATTAAGGATACGTAAGAATGCGACATTTGTTCCAATGAGGAAAGTCCAAGGGTCTTAGGCCTCAACTTTCTTGCAATTGGGAAGATAAAAGTTTAAGCATGTAATTGGGACTTGAAGGCTTTAAATTATAGGTAGAAGATCGATATTATATATTTGGATTTTAGGGATTAACGTTACTCGAGGGTTAAGATTTGCAACAATTTTGTATTGGGGATGTACTTGTAAATATTTAAGTAACTAAAGGTTGGTGCCATAAGATAAGGATTCGATTCAAGGAACTTAGGCTAATATTATTGTGGGGGTAGAGATCAGGTTTAAATTTTATGTGTATTATCGAAGATAGAAATCAATCAGTAAATCATTGTGCTAAGATCTCCTAAGTCGAACTGCATGAATGCCAATACTTGGATTTGAAGCTTTAACATGTCTTGAGTTCAATAAATTTAAGAAAAGATGCTGTTAAGATTTCAATATTGGAATATAATAGGTCAATGAACATCTTGGGTATATTATAAGGATAAGTTTGGATTGTCATTTCTAATATTGAGAATTGCGAGGAAAGTCAAAATTCGAAGACATAATAAAATAAAACTAAGTCACTATAAATCGTCTTAAGTTGTGATTCGCAAACGAGAATTTTTACAGGCAAAATAATTAGGACCGGGGAGACATAAGGACATCTTAAGATTTATTATTTTATCAGAGTAGTGCCGCGAAAGTGTGGACCGCTGGATATTAGAACTAAGTTTAACCTTTGTGATTATCAAGGATAAGCGAATTTCGGGGACAAAATTCAATTTAAGGGGGAGAGATTGTAACGTCGCGAAAATCGGAAAGTCCACGTGAACCACATGCATGCAAATTATTAAATTTCTTTGGTATTTTTATTAAATTCTTTTAAAGCATAAAATGCATATTTATTTTATTAATTTGTGTTTAATTATTTTTATGCATTTTATGTATAATTCATGCATGGTAGAATTTAATCCATACATTTTATAAATTCATGCATCAGGGTTTTCTAAGTGCATTTTACGCTCGAACGAGGAACGGAGACCGGAGAATTTTCAGAATAATTATATTAATTACATGATTAATTTTTATAAATTAATATATGGTGTTTTTAAGTGGATTTTTTCAAATAATGGGATTTTTCCTGTTATTTTTACCCGCAAGACTTTATTTTTAACGGTACGCAAATTTTATCGAATCAGAAGACTTTTTAATGGTTCGATTAATATTTTCAAAATCTTTCCAATATGAAATATTTTTCGGGAGTGCTTTTGGATTTAATGGGCCTACTTTTAAGCTTGTTGGACCTAAAATATTTTATTAAGTTTTAATTATCAATTAAGGCCCATTAGTCATTTGCACTCCATGCATTGCTACTCACGTTTCTTCTGAATTTCGTGCAAAGGGTTGCTATTAGTTCGATGTTAAGGGACTGTACATAGCAGGTTTGTGGAGTCTTGGAGCCGATGTAAGGTCCGGACATATTTGGGAAGGGGCCGAGAGTGTAGTAGTGCAGGGTTTTCTTGTTTTGGGGTAGATTAAGTGCAAGGGCTGAACCAGCAAATCGAGGACTGATCTGAGCCATGGAATCGTCTCTTGAGGGTCTGAGTCAAGGCCTGGAGAGGTTCAAGAGCTACTGGAACGAGCCAAGAAGCCGATCGAGCTGCGGGTAGAAGGTTTTGTCGCATGGTGCGCTTGAGATGATCGGCGATCGGGCGAGCTGTGCTCTTTGCGTGAGGGTGTAACCATGGTTCCTTTGTGACCATTAGAGTCCTAGGGTGGTCTAGGAGAGGTGGTTTAGGAGATGGTTCGCTTGGTCTTGGGCCAGGGACACGAACGTGTATGGGAAATAGGTTTGGAGATCGAGTAGGGTGGTTGAGGAAATTAGCAGCAGTTTTCAGGGGTTAGGCTTGGTTTAGGCGGTGCATTCCTGTCTTGATGGTGAGCCTTAATGGCTGGACACGTGATGGTAAGAGGTGGACCGAAGCAATTAAGTGTTGGAGCCACATGTTGGAATATAATTGTACAAGGGGGAATGCTGAAATTGTACATCCACGATGGTGTTTAGCAGAGGAGGTTGGGGGTTAGATCTCAAAGTTTATAGGCTGTAAATGAGGTTAGTAAGTGTGGTAAAAAGTTGAGAAAGTTTTGGTTTAGTTTCGAGTCGAGTCGGGTTAAAACAGGGATCTCAGTCCAAGTTTTAAAACGAATCGGTTAACTTCTGATGTTGGCTCGGGTATTACGTCTAGGAATACTTTTGAATATTTTTCGTATATTTTAAGGAGTTTGGTAAGCTTCGGGTCAATTTTAGAGGTCCATGGGTGAAACGTTAATTTTTGGGTTCACAGGGGCAAAATGGTCATTTTGCACCCGAGGTGAGGCTTTAGTCTTGGCAGCGCCCTGAGCACAAATTTATGATATTTTAAATTTTCATGCATCATGTTAGCGATTTTTACGCTATTATGATAATTATGGTGCATGCTTGGTTTAAAAGAAAAATTATGTATATGCATGTTTTTATTAAGTGATGAATATGATGACTTGTTTTAAAAGAAGTGATTTAGTTGTGACTAACACGATGACACGATGATATGATTGGAGATATCATGAGGGAAAAAACCCTAAAAGGAGCTCGTTTACGGGAGAAGGCCCTAGAGGGAGCCCGACGATCGTATTTCCCTTGACATGATATGATGATATGATAGACCCGGGCTCAGTGGGCGGGTAATGCCGTCGTTGATGACCCTCGCCGCCGGGTACCGCGATTACACGTAGATGGATCCATCGACTGACATGATGACATGATGATACGAAATTCATAGCTAATGAACGGAATTCAAATTAAGATTTTAACACGTATATGCTGATACGATGATACATGCTATTATCATGTTTTGACTGGTCACAGTTACGCATACGATATGATAACATGATGAGACATGTTTTGACACGTTACAATTTTAAACGACACGCTTATGTTCATGTTTTTAAGCTCATGAAATGTATGTTGATTATGCTATTTTTCACTGCTGTGTGCTACGTATATGTACTTATTATTACTGGTACAGGTGTGTTGAGTCTTTAGACTCACTAGGCATGCGTGATGCAGGTGTGCATTTTGATCAAGGGACCGGAGGTGCCCAAGACTGAGTAGGCAGGCAGGATGTGCGGTGACACGACCCGAGGAACATTATTTTTCCGCATATTGAATCATGTTTTTTGAGAGGAGTTACACATTTTTATATGTGATGATATTACGATTTTTACATGTTTACGTTACGTTGATTTTGGATGATGATAATTATTTTTAAACTGCGTTATTCTTGTTGGCAAATAAATACGATTATTTTTAAGTGTTACTTTGTAATTGCGAGCTTAAAAAAAATATTTCCGTTTTTAAAACGAGCAAACGTTTCAACACTGATTTCTAGATTCCAAAGTGACATAGATGATTCGAAATCGACATCTGATTTTGTATTCATGCTCAATGATGCGGCTGTCTCTTGGAAGAGTTCCAAACAAGACACCGTTGCGGATTCCACAACTGAAGCTGAATATATTGTTGCATCTTCTGCAGCCAAAAGAGGCAGTTTGGATGAGGAATTTCGTCCAAGAAGTGGGCGTTATTCCTAATGGAGTTAATCCAGTCCCAGTGTATTGCGACAACACTGTTGACGTTTTGCCCGTTGCTCAAGCAAAGGAATCAAGGTCTCATCAGCGATCCAAACATATACTGAGAAAATTCCACAGCATCCGGGAGATTGTGGGAAGAAGATATATATATATATATATATTATATATATATATATATATATATATATATATATATATATATATATATATCAGTCGATAGAGTCGCCTCTACAGACGACGTTGCTGATCCACTTACAAAGTCCATGCCAGGACCATTGTTTGAGAAGCATTGTGAAGTAATGAGATTAAAGTTTATGGATAGTTGGCTCTAGGGAAAGTGAGATGACTAGGAAATTTATTGACTCAGTTGTAATTAACAATCTTTATTTTAATATAATTTACATTTCATGATTTAACTTTACTATCTTTATACTCATGCAATCAGCATAGATAAAGTCATTGATTATTATTTAATGCAAATGAATCGTAATTTTATCTTGAAACTCATTTGTAAACAATCTATATTTTAAATTTATTCCTAGTCGATTCAGCTGCCTAAAAACAAGGATAAAGGTCGTTTGAACTTAAGACAAGCATCAGTGATGTTGTGTACCATGTTTCATGGTAAGGCCATAGAGATATCCAATCATGCAGATGGGTAATCATACGATGATTGTATCGAACAACCCTCCCTCGAACTTTCAAAGTGGTTATCATTCATCGAGAAGAAAAGTATGTGGTTGTGATTGTACATGATTAGTCCTTACGACCCGGGACAACATTGAGGCTCTACATACTAGGATTATGTTTTGATTCGTTTACCGACTCCGCGGGGATCAAAGGTGGCGAGGTTGGGTGCAATTATGAAAGGTGTAGGAGCCAGTGCATCGTAGTCGGGGATTCACCGCTCACCTACAAGTGTGGATATCCTATGTGATCTAACGAAATAATAGTGTATGAAATATCTATCAGAGTGTGAGATGTACATTATGAAAGAGTTCTCTAGTTGTGCATGTGATGATACTATGAATATTTCATGATTGTATCACACGGTTATTGAATTAATATGCAACATTTGATTAACCAATGGTTGCAGATTCGATCGGGATATATGAGATGAAGGGACTGTACTGGACGTTAATCATAAATGACTTATTAAATTCTCCTGTATTTTAATTAAATTTTTTAATTGCATTAATTAATTATGTTGTGCATATTTACATGTTTAAAATATATTTTTCTACATGGTTGCATTAAAATATATTTTTAAAGGTTATTCGAGTTGCGATCGAGGAACGGAGACCGATGGCTAAAAAATAGAAAATGATTTTTATTAAATAGTTGTTTTTAATTATTTAAAAATATGAGTGATGCTTTTTATTATTTTTGAAAATAAGGGGTTTTGAGGTGATTTTATACACCGAGACGTAAATTTTATCGGTGTTAGTTTTTCAACGAAAATGCAAACGTTTTCGCAACCCGGCTAATAAATTCACAAACTTATTGTACCAAAATTATTTTTATTATTTTAATTAAGTCCTAATTAGGCATTATTAGTGATACCTAGGGAATAATGGGGCGATGTTACTAGACACTCTTACATGAAATGAGGCAAATTATGGTAAGCTCGAATAAAGAAAATGGCCTGAATCACAAAGAGTTGTGAACCCACGAATAGTTGTATCCCTGAACTATTGAGGGTCACACAAGCACTAGATCATTTTCTTTTACTGTTGAGAGAATAAATTGATCAAGGAGTTGAATTTATATATAATTATGAGATAGTAAATTCAAGGAGTTGAATTTATGATAATTAAATTTTAAGAGAATAAATTCAAGCAATTGAATTTATGAGATAGTAAAAACAATGAGTTGAATTTATGATAATTAAATTTGGAGAGAATAAATTCAAAGAGTTGAGTTTATTCAATTTGAGAATTTAAATTATTAAACTCACAAGTTGAGTTTATTAAATATTAAATAAAAAAAATGTAATGTGAAGTATGTTTAATGGCTTTTAGGGGTACAAGTCTAATATACTAAATAATTAAAGTTATTAATGGACTTTGATATAATTAATCAAACTAGTTGGACTGATCCAATTAATTAATATAGTCCAATAATGTTAATTATGAAACATAAATCTACAATTAAGGTAATTAGGTTAAGGCATTTGTTTTAAGGAATAGAGCCATGACCCTAGCCACTACTAGCCTCCATTCTCTCCCTTGCAATTTTTGAAAATTGCATCCCTCAAGCACTCTAATATTTCGGTCACCTTGAAAGAAAATTAAGGATTGAGCCGTCTCTCGAATTTTGATCTCTAACGAAAAACTCTTCTAAATTTCTACCGCAATTTAGAAGAGGAACAATCATTTCAGTCGTGGATCGGGCTAGGAGATTGAAGAAGAAGATTTTGAAGAAGGTTCATTGGAAATACAAGAGCTACGTCTGATTATACCGGAGTAGTTGAAGCCAAGTTAAAATTCTTCACTAAATGTATATACTTAACATCATATGTATATTTCTTTTAATTTAAACCATACGAATGTCCAAGATAGTATTTTGAATGTCAAAATAAAATTTTAAATTTTCGCTATGTTTTGGACACGAAAAAAGGGTATCACAACATAACAATGTCCCAGAAAGATGTCACCAAAGTCCTTGCGCCACTATTCTTTTGCGGTAAGTTTGATAACTAAGTACAGTACGTGAGAGCAGTATAGTTTACTATTCAAGTCGAAGCATCGGCTTGCTGTTATGCTTCCAGTTAGTTTTGATGTCAAAATGGAGGAGTTCAAAGACAGTTTCGCCCAAAAGAAGACCAACTTCCGGCAGATTCTTGGAAAGTGTTGAAAATGTCAAAACATAAGTCCAGTTTCGAGTGTGTATAGTCATATTTTTTCATGGATGACCCAAATAAGAGATTCGTCTCATAAAATACGATCCGTGAGAACGTCTCACACAAGTTTTTGACAACATTAACATATGGTGCATTTAATTTTGTGCAAATTTAATATGACCAATTGTTCAAGTTTATATATAGTACTTACTAGTTATCAGCTCATCTTGAGTTCTCTCCCAAATAATATCCAGTTGGAAATCATGCATTTTTTTGTCATTATTTGATTGTTTTTTCTAAATGACCAGTTCGAAAAGATGTAAAAATTCAATTAAAAAGAATGTTTACCAGAAATATTTTAATATTTTAAATGTGTCCTTTGGTGGCAAACATTTTAATTAACATTTTATATATATTAAACTCCAAAAATAAAATCAAATTGTAAAAAGTCATTGAAAATATATATGAATTCAATTAGTACAAGAAACTTACTATTTTTTTACAGTAAAAAAAAAGAATTAAGCGTCGGAATGAAAGTGCATAATATAATTTGTCTCAATTAATTTAAAAAAATGAATCTTCATTTCAGATAGACAATACTAAATCCATACTTGGCCAACCAGATTTTTGTGAACCAATAATTAAAAAATATATCATAGTGGAAAACTTTTCCTTAAACTTTTAGATCATATTAAGCATTTTTTTAACTACAATTTCTTTTCATTTTTTTTATCTAATTGAAAATAGATATTTATAAGAAAACTCAATGAGCTAAATAATAATAATACAAATTCATCCCATATATAATAATAACCCAAAAAAAAAATATCATCCCGAGCTAGAGTGTTGGATCTCGGTTTTCTCGTGCCCAAAACGCAACAGAAGTTTAAAAATTTTTATTTTATTTTGACAATTAAAATATATATGTTTGAGCACTTATATGTTTTATGATTAAACATTCATAGGGTGTTAGAATTTATACCTTTGGTGAATTAATTCACTTGGCTCCAACTATTCCGGGTTAGCGGATATAGCTCTTGATGAATTCCCTACGAACATTTTTCAGAAATTTCTTTCTTTATTCTTCTAATCATGTCCACGACTAGATGATTTGTTCCTCTTCTAATTTGCACAAGAAAAATTAGAAAAGATTTTACGTTGGAGATCAAAGTTTGAGAGATGACTCAAACTTTTCCCAAAGAGAAGTGACCGAAATTTGGAGAGGAGGAGGAGAGTGATTTTTCGAAAATCACTATGATGGAGGCTAGGGTTATGGCTTGATTATTACCTTTTATAATGAAGCCATGACCTAATTCACATAATTAACATTAATGAGCTTGATTAATCAATCAGGCTAGTCCAACTAGTTTAATTAATTAATCAAAGTACATTAAAACTTTAATTATTTAGTATGTTCGACTTGTACTCCTACAAGCTCATTAAACATACTTCCTACCAATTTTAATTTAATGTTTAATAAACTCAACTTTTGAGTTTAATAAATTAAATCGATTATAAATTCAACATTTGAATTTATTATTTAAATTATAAATTCAACTCCTTGAATTTTATTATATCCAAAATTTAATATTTAATAAACCCAACTTGTGAGTTTAATAAATTAAATTCTCATATTTTATAAATCCAACTCTTTGAATTTATTCTCCCAAATTTTATAAATTCATAAATTCAACTTCTTGAATTTACTATCTCATAAATTGAACTCCTTGAATTTATTTTTTCAAAATTTTAATTATCATAAATTCAACTCTTTGAATTTACTATATCATAATATAAATTTAATATCTTGAATTTATTCTCTCAACGAGAACAAACGATCTAGTGCTTGTGTAACCCTCAATGGTTCAGGGATACAGCTAGCCATGAGTTCACAACTACTTGTGATTCAGGACATAATCTTTTATTCGGGCTTACCTTTATTTGTCCCATTCTATGTATCAATAATTGATCATAAGAATGTCAGAAATCATATTTCTGATTAAACCCATCGAACCATGGTAAGAGCGTTTAGTAGCATCGTCCCATGATTCCCTAGGTATCACTGATAGTGCCTGCAAGAACCAGTCGATTATGATTAGCGTACAGTACGGTCTCTTCATCTCATATATCACGATCGAATTTTTGGTTCATCGAGGGTTGTATAATAATTCGATAACTATGTGATACATATAAATAGTGGCATCACATGTCCACTGGAGAACTCCTTCTCTAATGTACATCTCATACTCTGGCCAGAGATTCCACGCACTATTATTTCATCAGATCACATAGGATATCCACTCCCGTAGGTGAGCGTTGAATTGCCGACTACAATGCACTGGCTCCTATATGTGTCGCAATTGTACCCAACCTCGCCACCTGATGACTCTCCTGGAGCTGGTAAACGAGTCTAAGCACAACCCTAGCATATAGAGCATCAGTGTTGTCCCGGGTCGTAAGAACTAATGGTGTACAATCATAACCACAGACTTATTCTCTCGATGACTGATAACCATTTGGAAAGTCCGAGGGAGGGTTGTTCGGTATAATCATCATATGACTACTGTTGCGCGATTTCCTACCGCAAGTATACGGTGTCAAGTTTTAGTACTGGTTAGAGTACAGATATCGATCCCACGAGGAGTGTGTGTAAAATTGTATATCAATTCTTGTAATTAAAATAGTCTCAACTTTATTTAGAGAAATTGAATAAACGGTTGGTTTGGTTGAATGAATTAACTGAAAACAATGAATTAATTAAGTCACCGAATTGAGAGATAATAATGAGGGAAAATATCTAGAGAAATGATTTCACAAAGTTTCCACGATAATTATTCACAGTTTAATTTATATTCCTGAATTCCAATCAATTAATGGCCAAGAACACTTAGATTGTTTTATTCCCCCTTTCCCAAGTGACGAATAAAGTGTATCTATCAACTTCGATTCAATTATTCCTAATTAGAATCTACGTTTCATAGATAAATGCAAACAATGTTCTTACTAAGCCTCGCTAAAGTTATACGCCTTCCGAATGCTATAAACACTTAACGATGTGTCTCTAATGATCTATAATCCTAGTCCCTCTCACGAGTTATAAGATTAATCAAACAACAAACAATTTATGGCCAGTAAATTGCAGTGCAGTAAACGCAGAGAACACAATTAAACGAAAGCGGAATTCAATCAAACAAATAACGGTGTCAAATCATCGTATCAACAGAGTTACGTCATTCTCTAGAATGGGAATTTAGTTCATCACGAAATCTAAATAAACACAATGCTTGTTTGAAGATTCAGACATTGAGTTACACGAAAATATAAAAACGAAAGATAAAAGACAAATCCGAAGTGTCGTCTCTGTGTCCAGATCCGTCGTTCTTCGTATCTGCGATCGATCTTCGCGTTCCGGATCTTCGTCTCTTGATTTCTCCAGCCCTCCGAGGTGTTTTCTCTACCAAAACGGCTGCTCCTTTTTCTGACCTAGCGATCGCGCTTTTATACCTATTCTGGCTGCGGCGCGCGCGCGGTGGCGCATGAAATGGCGCGGTGGCGCGCGAGTTGCTGTTCATCTGCCCGTGCATGTATGCGCGCGGTCGCGCATGAAGTCGCGCTGGCGCGCGTTGCTCTCGGGTCTGTACGCGCGGGTGCGTATGAACTGGCGCGGTGGCGCGCCAGCCACTGTCGATTCTTTCCCTTCCAGCGTGCGCGATGGCGCGAGATTACGCGCGAGGGCGCGTGCCTCTCGGGGTGCACACTTGCATGGATGAGCGCGCGGTCGCGCGTAATGTCGCGCTGGGGCGCGAGAGCTACTGTCTGAGGTTATGGCAATTCATTGTTTTCTTGGTTCACTTGGCTTCGTGATCGCTATTTTCACCATTCCTGAAATGACAACAAAAACAAACGAAAAAAACGCATAATTCTGTTCGAAACAAGCATAATTCAAAATGGATTTTAATGTAAATTAAGTGCAAATCTTGCACTTATCAACTACCCATCTGCATGTTTTGACATCTCTATGCCCTTGCCAAGAAACACAGTACACAACATCACATATGCTAGTCTCGAGCTCAAGCGATCTTTATTAGGGATGTCAATGGGTCTGGGTAAAACCCAGACCCGCAATGGACCCGTCCCATCTGGACGGGTTTGGGCATATTAAATGGGTCATGGGGAGGGTCTCGGGTCTAATTTTTCAGACCCGTCTGGGTATGGGGCGGGTCATGGGTCCTATAGTACCCGCCCCATACCCACCCCGTATATGTAGATATAAATATTATAGGGTTTTAGTTTTATTAATTTTCATTTTTTAGCAACCTATTTCAAGGTCAATCATAGACATATTTGATTCTTTAGGTTAATTGAATTTTTAATTGTGTTGGGCTTTAGTTTATTATCCAAATAGGTAGATCAATTATAAATAAAACCCTACACCACCATAACTATTAACTATATGCTAATATATCTTTTTTATGTAATTCTTTATGTCATAAAAATAATTTGTTTTTTTATTATTAAGTGTGGTTGAAGATATAAATTAGTTTTCTATTGTATTGTATTTAGAAACTTTTTTGTTTCATAATTCAGTCATGTGAGAAGAATATTATTGTTTTCATTTTAAAAAAATTCGGGTCTCACGGGTCTCACGGGTCTACCCGGACCCGTTTCGTATTCGGGGTGGGGTGGGTCCGAAGAATATTTAACTGGGGTGAGTGGGTAATGGGTCTAAGTTTTATTCATGGGGTGAGTCTTGGGTTTAGCCATACCCGCCCCATACCCGCCCCATTGACATCCCTAATCTTTATCCATGTTTTAGGCGACTGAATCGACTAGGAACAAATTTAGATCATACAGTGTTCACAAACGAGTTTCAACATCGAATTACGATTCATTTGTATTAAAGTATAATCAAGGTCTTTATCTATGTTTGATAACATGAGTATACAGATAAAGAAATAACAAACCATAAAATAATGAATTATATTAAAACAAAAATTGTTTTTTACAACTGAGTCAATAAATTAGCCAACAGTTGTCTTGCAGGACATCTACTCTAACATAGAGCCCACCCCACCTTTGGGGTGGCTCCTATCCTTCATCATATATATATAGCTATATCTGGTAGTGTACCACAGGGGTTGAGATGGAGCCATG
Organism: Primulina eburnea; assembly: GCF_022965805.1. Lineage (NCBI taxonomy): Eukaryota > Viridiplantae > Streptophyta > Magnoliopsida > Lamiales > Gesneriaceae > Primulina > Primulina eburnea. The sequence goes on from NC_133104.1 coordinate 5,919,236, forward strand.
GAGGCTCAGACTTTCTCATGCATATCTCAAGCCACCTCCAATGCTTTCGCTAGCTAGGGAATGATGGTGCAACGCTGATGAACGTAGCTGGTGCCACACCATTACTCTCGAGCAGTAAGGAGAAAAAGAAAAGATTACGATTCTTGGACATTGAGAATCAACACTAGCTACCTGTTACACAGTCAAATATTTAGTTAACATCACTAACTCAAAACAATATCAATTCCCTAATCTTCCGAGGTTTGTAGAGTTGCATTGATTGATTAAAGTACACTACTTTGGCATGATAAGGCTCGTTTGTACATGAAATGACAATAGGCTTAGGTGGACCATTTCATGGATTCTGCAATCTTATGATGTTACTCTTATGAAATCATCTCAGTGTTCATAAATCTTAACTTTTATACTGAAATTTCACCACCAAAATTTATCCCCTCGCCACCCGTATACAAATAATTAATTATACTCCGTCGACGAGTGTGTTATACTTGGGTTTTAATACGTGGGTTTTAATCTGACCGATCGAGCTAGTTTTGAAGTTAAGAGACGGGAAAAAGGTGCGATCTTGGAAGCACGAGACGAGGGATTGATCGAGGGTTGTGATTCTTCAACCTTTAAGTCACATCTGCTCGAGCTATTCCTCGGATTAGGCCTTTCACCACCAGTCTTTGTCTCCCCTATTCATGTGTCCCGTCTTATTGAAGCAAACGATGTCGTATTTTAGATGCACTTGCCGAGCCATCACACATCATGTGGCTTTAGGATAAGAAAGAAAGATGCCCCCCCCTATTGTGAAATCTGAATCAAGATTCAATTGTGTGCACAAGTACTCACTGATTAAAGCTGGTGATAAAGGCCCGTGGAACTTCATTGGATACTTGCAACAAAGGAAAAAAAAAAAAGGCATAGAAAAAGAGAGGGCCGGGAATTATTTGATATCGGGACAGCATCGAAATCAATGTACTATAAAAAAACTTTCAGACAACAAGTGAAACCTAACTAATGCAAGCAACTTGAATTCTTATCTATCCCCCACTTCCATGCATTCCAAATCTGTACTTGTTATATAGGCCACATGGAAGACAACGTAACGCAGGCCGACCCTGAATCACGTGTTTTTAAAAAGTTTCACACAAAAAAAACATCATACTTTGATACTTTGTAAGTATACCATGTATAAAGCGCACAGGTTGACACAATATTCCTCCTAGCTACTTGAATTTCTACTGTTTGGAGAGATCGATGATGCAGCGTACTCATGAACCCTCGTGCCAGATGGTATTTCATGAACTTGAAATTCGGAATTATACATGTAATGTCGAACAAATTGTCATGCTCCGTGTCCAAGTTCGAGCATGTGAGACTGCACAATAAGTTCCTTTTAGTATCTTATAGTCATTAATTTATATATAATCCAAAAAGTCTCTCATGAAATCAAGGGTGTAGTACTCCTCAAAATAAATTTTTTTTTGGCACAAATTATAATAAATTTGGTTTCCATGTAAGATATGTTGCCAAGGTTGGTGGTTACTGCATATGAAACACATCTCTTATAGGTACAAAGTTTAGTGTTTGGGTGATAAATATGAAATCTTAGCTGGTCAAGAAGCCTGGATTTTGCATGAGATTTAGTCATCATTATTCAGTAGACATGAAGGGCCAAGCGCACGTTTCTTGTCTAATAGTTGCGTCAAATTATTGAAGTTGACATGAATTTTCACAGCAATAAAAACACATCACAGCAGGAAATCAATATAAGAATCAGTACTGCGCCTTTGTGACGTAAAAAAGATGTACTACTTTTCATTACATTTATTTATTGATCGGTATATATTTCATTACATTCATTATATATACGTACGATGTATAAAAGTAATTTCTTACATCTTTCCCCTGGTAATTGACCTCACATTTGCTGCTACTTTTTTCGGTTGTGCGTTTACAAAGGAAATTAGAACGATAGATGGTATAACATAATTTCCGCAAAGTTGACGCAAGAGTTCAAATCTTCTTAATACGAATTCGTCCTCGAGGGTACATATCTATATTATACTTACTATATTATTAAGATTGAGATGCTCGTAGTAACTAATTTTGATATCATTATATTGTTTTTTGATTCATGTCCAAATTACCCTTTTCCCTCAAATTACAAAATAGTACAATTTTAATTTATAAAAAATATAATAAAAACTTATTTTAGGAAATTTGTATCTCATTTAAAATGAAAACGAGAGTAGTAGTGTATATAAATAATAAGGCAAACATTGTCGACTCAACGTGTTTGCTTTTTTCATGTAGAGTTGCTATATGGTTGTTGTAGTCTAGCCACTATCAAGAGAAATTAATGAGTCATGATGCAAGATCAAGATTTAATTAGTCAAAAAAATATTTTTTAAAAAATATTCTAAATATTATTTCATATAGATTCCCATTTAAATATATAATAATAATAAGCTAGAAAAAGTATAAGTTTTTCAATTAGAGAATGACACGTTAATAAAAACTCATAAAATCGTACACTTTTGTTGAATCCTTTGTTTTACCATTCCCTCTATATATATATATATATATATACACACTACACCTGTTACACCTCAAAGATGGTGGCATCAAAATTATAACAAAATCGATTTCATGGAAGAAAACTCATCTTTGATAGGAGTCCATGATTCTTACGAACCTGAGGTTCAAGATTATGCGCATCCATCCTCAGTCACGAAGCTGTTCGGGTTCGCAGTCGAGCACAAAGTTCCTCAAGTAGCACAACATGACGCGGAAAACAAGCGATTCGTGTGCCACCACTGCCATCGAAAATTCTCCAACTCTCAAGCTCTTGGCGGCCATCAAAACGCGCACAAGAAGGAGCGACAGAGGGTTAAGCGAGCCCACTTCATGGTCGACAACCATCGACATCAAGGACCGTCTCACGCACATGTGATCGACCCACATGTGGCACGACCAGGCTCGTTCAGTAGTCCAAATGCACCTATTAGTGCCTATGGAACAAGGTTTCTCCCATCTGGCGATCATCACAACTCTGTTGTAGGGTTTCCTCATGTTTTGTCAGGAGTTCCTCTTAGGTATTCCGGCGGGTTTCAAATCATGCCACCGCGGCAGGCGGTGCTCGGCGGCGGAAGAGGGGAAGTGGGGCCCTTGAAAGTGGCGGAGACGATAGGTGTCAGCGAAGGATTGGATGTTGATCTTCATCTGTGATGAGTACACATTTCATTTACTACCACGTACTTATACTATTCCACTTCATTTTAAGAAATACTTAGTCAATGAAATCGCGATGTTTAATATTTGAGCTACAATTTATGTAGTCTATATTAATTACCGGTTTGAGGATATCTTGAATTAATGCATAATCCCAACCATTAATATTAATTTAAAAAGAACAACATGATCAGGCAAAGGTGTATATTTCTATAATTGTATCTGGCAATGTCCCACCGCATAGCCTGGAGAAATTCAAGGTTGTCCGCTTGACCATCTTTCTCCCGATGCCTTTTGAACTATTAGTTAACCCATAAACCAATGCTCCAAATTTACATTCAACAATGATCAAAGATTTATTCAATTGTAGCCCCAAAATAAATCCCATCCTGATCATTTTCTTCTATTCCCTTCTCTTCCATTTTTCTCATTCATTTGCATACCAAGTTATATGCCACCGGCGAGACGGATGGACGAGCACCGGCCGGCTAGTTATTTATCGTCCTATACTCCAAACCAGCATTTCGACTCCATAAGAACTGCCACAATTACCACTTCCACCGCCTACACGAATGCTTACAGCCATAATCCGGCTTTCCGTGCCCCTAATCCTCCACGTACAACAAGGCTAACGTCGTCGTCCCCTTCGTACACGTTGTCCGATTGGCAGCGAGGTAATTTCGATGTGAAGAGGAAGCAGAGAATCATGTCTTACAAATCATATGCAATTGAAGGGAAAGTGAAGGCTTCCATTAGTAATAGCTTCCGATGGGTCAAGAATAAGTATTCATCCATTGTGCATGGCTATTAACTAACTGTCGTCTATTGTTTCATGCACATTAAATTGTCCTGAAAAATGTATAATAATAAAATGCACAAGGCAATGTGTATAAATGGCCTCAGAAAATGATTTAATTTGTTCCATTTTCCCTGTCCTTAATATAATATTTTGTGTGATTTATTTATTATGATAAGTTATTTTTAAGAAAAGTTTGCAAATTGATTATAATATGAGTTAAAAATTTATATAGAAACTGTAAGTCTTGCATTAGATATGATGTCTTTGTTCCACGTTGCTTGAAAATTAATGTTTAAATCGATTATAAGTGCTACTAATGGACTTTATTAATTATATTAACTATTTTCGTAAAGCAATGATCAACAAGAAATAGTTGCTACATAACCTCATTGTGCAGTTACATTTGTACGAGTCTTAACCAAGACATGATAGAATGATATCAAAGATTATCACCACCAGGAACACCGGAAGATAAGTGTTATGTAGGACAAATTGTTATATCCACTTGAGCCACCTTTTAAATTTGTAAAAGTCATCTCTAGATTCTAAAGGTGGTGGATTTAAGGTGTCATTCAATGTTATGTTCTCAAGGATAATTGTGATGCATTTGTTTCACATTGCTTGAAAATAAATATTTAAAATAGTCTATAAGTGGTTGTTATGAAAAGTATTAAATATCACACATCGACTTGATTAAGTAATTGAGAATTATACATATATACTTGAACAATATTCGTTTTTTGAGCTAGCTTTTGAGGTTAAGTTAGGTTTAAGTCGCAATATTAACATGATATCAGAGCAGGTTTCGATCCTGGCTAAGGCTCACCATTATGTGTTGGACTGTCCTACGAATTACGTGATAATATCTAGTAAATTTCACGCTACAAATGTTTATTCTTGAGCGTGAGGTGTGTGTAAAATGTGTCACATCAGCTGAATTAAGTCGTTGAAATTTATATATATGGACTTGGACAATCCTTATAACTTGAATTAACTTTTGATACTGAGTTAGATACAAATCTCAATCTTAACAAAAATATTAATTTTTGTAAAACGTTAACAAATATAAAATAGTTTGCTGCATATGCTCATTCTAATATATATATATATATATATATATATATATATATATATATATATATATATATATATATATATATATATATATATATATAATAACCGGCCATGACTTTTTATTATAAATCAATATTTCCCCCCAAATTTAAGTCTAGATTAAAGGCGGAAACCAAGGGGTAGAAAAGGGGAAAAAGTTAGCAGAGGTGACCATATTATTCATAGTTTTATATAATCTTTGTCCAAATAATTAACAAAATATTCATTGATAATTTCACATTCAACTTGCAAAAATTATTAAGCAAATTACTAATCGACACTCCGATAATCTCCGATCTATATATTCATAAAACCCAAGAAACAGCATAAAAGACTCTACTTAAAAAAGTTAAAACTATTATATATTACTCTTAAATCAAAATTTAAAATAAAATAAATTTAATATTATATAATTTCATCATACACATAACCTATTTCAAAAAACTATATATATATATATATATATATATATATATATATATATATATTTCAACATTTGAATAATGAAGATGTAACATGTTGGCGAACTTTCCTCGTGAGAAACAAACAACTTTTAAAATGTTGGATTTAGTTTGACGTAAATAAGATTTAGGCAAACTTTGTCACTTTATAATGTCTAAATAAAGTGAGTCATATAAAGACAAAAAATATGAATTTTCAAATATGACTTTAATTTGCACATATTTCCCAAAAAAATTCTTATTACTACATTTTATCAATATATTATTCTCTTCTCTTGGTATGCCCAAACTTATGATATTTTTTAAAAAAATTAAATTTTATTACGTTGCCACATTTAATTTCCCAAAATTGGATTTTTTTTAAGAAGACTAATTTATTTTGAATAAAAGTTGATAATGATTGTTGTCTGATGCAACATATCGAGTAATAGTTATATTATTTTGTAATATAATATTTTCAGTTGATCATCTGAATTCAATATAAAATATTCGAGGTTCGTCCCATGATAAGAGAATTTTACTTAATATTTATATTTTGTTATATATATATATATATATATATATATATATATATATATTGTTTTAGAAATCAATTAATTTATTTGAAATAAAATTTATCTGATCTACTTTTACACCACTATTCTTGAGCAGTGCAGCAAAACAAAGGATAAATTTTCCACACAGACACAAGTGGGGCCCACGTTGTCTGACATTTAGAATTTTGAAAATCACTTCGTCTGCCTAAATGGACGTTACATTGATTATAACATTTTATATAATATAATATCATTTCATTATGTTTACAGTAAGATTTTGAATAAACTAAATCTGAATTGCCACGCTTTCACCTCATTTATTGCTGAGACTATTGCATCTCAACACCCCTCATGGAAGACAGCTCCAACTCACTGCTCTCTTCTGTCCATAAACGTCCATTTCCTCTCTCAAAAGTTCTCAAGCCCAGCATTCTCTACCTCTAATTCATACGTTTTCTTGATAAAAGGTAGGTTCTTTCTAATAAAGTTGGCTACTTTTCCAGCGTGGGGATCTGGAGAGATCTTGACCTCAAGTGGGCTTTGTGTGAGTTCTCTTTTTCTGCCAAAGTGAGTTTCCTTGATTTAGCATTGTTTTACTTCTCCTATGTTAAGAATACGAAAATGGTTTTAAGATTTATGGGGTTTATTCATGATCTGTCGCAACTTGATTAGTGTGGATAATTCAGACTGGTTGCACATTTGATTTTGCTACATCTTAGATTCCTAGCTAACAAGAGTGTGGAATAGCTCAAATCTCTGCTGGATAGGGGAGTTCAATCGAATGAGAGTAATTAGATGGTCATGAAATATTATTGCTTGAACTTTCTGTGGTTCTGTGACTCTCTTGATCTAAATGCTATCCAAATGAATCAGAAAACTATAGATGGTTGTTAGAATCAAACAGGATCTGGTACTTGAGTTAAAAGATGGCTTTTGTATCATTTTAATGTTAAGAATCCACCCACTTAAAATCATAATTAGGCTCCATGCTCGAGTTGGAGAAAGGATCTCCAATGGCCAATGGGAGCTTTAAATTTAACTCACTTTTGTTGTTTGCAATCGTCCCTAAAAACCGGATATGTTTTCCAATGTAAAAAGTTAAAAGAGTTGATGATGGATCTTTCAATTGTTAGATAGGTGTCATGGTATAAGAACTTTACAAATTAATCATAAGTTGAAGCTAGGATCAGATTGTCGAGGAGAAAAAGGAAAAATCTTCTAATGATACATGTCTTAACCGTGAATACACAAATTTACTTTTGGTTCAGTAACAATACAATGTGATGAGGATAATATGGTTTTTGATGCTATGTAAAGATTTCAGCTTTGACAAAATCAGTTTTGATTTCATTAACCGCACTCGATCACTGTATTTGTCGTTTGGCCTCTTAGTTGCCTTAAATCGTACAAACGTGAATCTTTTAAAACACACAATCATTAATCTCTTTAGAAATTTGAACAAATTTTGGCCTTTTGAAATGATTATTTTGATGTGGGGTGGTCGTCAACCAATCATCATTTGATATTTTGAATTCGTCTGAAACCTTTTGCTTCCTACTTTGAACTACATTTATCAAACTCTTTGCTTATGTTGCAAATATTTTTCTGATATGAAAATTGAATAATAGATGTGAAGATGCAAGAATGTCTTGTTGTGACATCAGGACAGCATTTCTCTAAACTTTCATCGCTAAAATTTTCTCTTGGGGGAAACATGAAATCACCCTTTACGTTTAATGGAGTTGCAGATGGACAGTGTGCTAGATAAAATTTGCATCCTCGCCGTAAATTTCAGTTTGTTACAATTTTGTTTGGCTTACTAAATGGGAATGGAGAAAAAAGTCTCCAAGGGTGGAAATTATGTGGGCAGCCTCCTCGAGTTATTTGATTGGAATGCAAAGTCTCATAAGAAGTTGTTTTTAGCCAATTCAGAATTACCAGGTACCGCTGAATGCGTTCAATTTGTGTTGCCATAGTTGAAAACAATGCACGTTCCTGTTAATAATTTCTGATGGCCTCAACATTGATTGTTCTCATTAATGTAGAGCAATCCAAACAGAAAAAAAGATCTAATGGATATTTGCCAATGGCCGAGCTTCAAACGGTAATGATAGAGATAGCAAATGATTGGAGCCCTTTGTTTTCAATTTTGTGGGCTAAAATATTTCTCATGCTATGTCCAGCAGAATGAGGATGAATTTGCTGCTGGATTGAGTATTAAAGAGAGTAGCGATTTTATTTGTACTTCATCGGCCACTGGTGAGGACTTCTATGGACCCAGGGCCCCGGGGGTTGTTGCCAGGCTTATGGGACTGGATTCAATGCCAGAATCTAACATGTCCGAGCCATCCTCTACCCCATATATTACTTCTCAGTCATTCTGTGTTGCTGATTATGAAACCAAAAATCTTGGATATCGTCAAGATACAGAGGGAATAGTCCAGAATTCGACGGAGCCAAAACATCAGGAGATGAACCGGGCCATCACACAGTTTCCATCTGAAGTTCTGCCACCTAAATCGGCTAAATCAATTCCAATCACCCATCACAGACTTCTATCTCCTGTTAAAAGAGTGAACTTTATCCCATTGAAGAATGCTGTTCACATAATGGAAGCAGCTCCTAAAATCACTGAGCCAGGACCCCAGGTTAAAAAAAGAACGAAGTTCTCTTCTGTTGGATCTTCTTCGTTGCCTCTAAGAGTAAAGGATTTGAAGGAGAAGGCCCAAGCAGCTCAAAAACAATCAAACCTTTCTAAAGGTTCTCAGAGATCTGGTGAATCTTATTCTGTGAAGAATCCTATGGGGAATTCTATGAATAAAAGTTGGAAAAGATCAGTGGGTGCAACATCTTCAGGGGTTTTTCGAGATTCGGAAGAATCTTCTGTTGGTGTGAAAAACAGAGGGAAATCCATTTCACTTGCTCTACAGGCAAAGGAAAATGTTCAGAAAAGAGAAGGCCTAGCCTTGAGTGGCAGCAGAAACTTGGTCATCCAGAAAGAAACAAGTGACTTTAGTCCTAACCAGCTGTTCAAAAGTCAATCCACGAAACATAAAAGTATGCTTAAGAAGCAATCTATGTCAAACTGTTCAAGCGTGCTCCGCCAAAACAACTGGAAGCAAAATTGCATTGCTGATAAAGGAAAATCATCTTTGACATCAAAGGCACAAGGTGGGAGAGAACCAAGTGGAGATGTTTCTTCTGCTAGGCAAAGTAATACATGTCAACTTTCCGGTACCTCTAAAGTTAGTTCAAAGAAGTTGGGTTCAGAGATAAAAGATGATAAAAGAGAAATTTCCTCTTCTATTTCTGAAAGTGTTACTCATAAAAAACGATCAGTTGATGGGAATTACGTCTGTGGAAAAAATCACGATGCTCATAATATTCGGATTGATAAAAACGGGAAAGTCATTCAATCTAGTGCTGTTGTGGAAAGAGAAAGTAGTTGGAATCAAGATGGTGGAAAGACAGGAACTGATGTTATTTCTTTTACATTCAGTGCTCCAATGACGCGATTGGGAGATCTCTCTGGAAGTTACTATGAGAAAAGGGGTAACTGTGAGATAATCACTGGAACTTCTCGAAGTAAAAGGACACCACTTAACTCTGATGGTACAACTGCTTCAACATTTTCTATTCTTGGTCATAATGTTAATGGAGGTGATTCTTTAAGCTCTGTTTTGGAGCAGCAGCTAAAAGAATTGGCTCATAAGATAGATTTTTCGCCACATAAATCAGGTTCACTTTTACGTGATGCTGCTCCTAGTCTTGATGCCTTAATGAGCTCAACAGTGCAAGAAGGGAAAAATGTCAAAGATGGAATGCACACAGATAACCAGGTAAACCAACCTGGCTCATGCTTTAATTGATCGATATTAAGGGATCCACAACCCGAAAGATGTGCTAGGTATCTTGAATAAATTCTCACCTTTCATCTGAAGTTTCTTGAGAGGATTTGTTTCTGAAAATTTGTGTCATATTTTTCTCATTTATTATCAGCAGATGAAAGTGATTCCATCAACGGGTAGACGTAATGTTTTGTCATAAAAATGGTTTATGTTTTATTTCCTTATTTTGCTAATAACTTAGTATGAACCTTCTATTTGTTAAGAAGTAATCAGGGCATTACCACTTTCCAGAAATGTTGCCACTTCCCAGAAATGAATTCAGCCTTCATATGCTTGCTAGTTTCCATGATATTAGTTTAGTTAAATCATAGACAAAATTGATCATACAGGCGTTAATATGAAACTTTTTTTTTTAATCGAAAATCAGCAAAAAACATTAATGTTTGTTTAAAATTGTCTATCATGTTTATATAACTTAACAAATAAGCTTAATGTCCGCTTAGGGAGTTCTGGAAGAAATTGGCAAGGGCAGCAGCGATATATCTGAAGACAGAAAGTTACTCTATTGCCAGCTTCTTAGTCCGGTATCAGTTCTTGAGCATTCGTCTTCTGCAGATAGTTGCAATTCTTCAGAAACAGACAGTAATAGCACGGGAGGTAACTAACTTACTTTAAATATTGTAAACCGGCACATCATAATAATGATAAGTGCATTAACCAACTTTAAACTACAGAGTTTTTACTATTAATTTCAGGTAGCAAACAGTGCTCGTCAATCAAAGTCCAGGAAGTGCTCGCTATGTGTACTTTGAAAACATTAGGTTCAGGCGAAGGGGATACCGAATTATCAGACTCAGCTTCTTCAACGTCTTTTGAAACGATAGCAAAAAGGCAAGAGACAACACTAGTCTTGGTTAATTGTGAGAAGCCAAGAATGTGGGAACTAGAGTATGTGAAGGAGATACTATGTAATATAGAACTGATGTTTATAGATTATGCTTTAGGACACACATGTGAAATCATAGATCCTCATCTTTTCGAACAATTGGAAAGTTGTACAGAGTGTTTGAGTGGCCATGGGCTTGTTCCAAGACTAGACCGAATGGTTCTGTTTAACTGCGTGAGCGAATGCTTGGACCTAAGATGCAGGCGATATGTTGGTGGAGGATGCAAGTTATGGGCTAAGGGTGTATCAGTGGTTAGAAGAAAGGAGCGTTTAGCCGAAGAAGTGTACAAAGAAATTTCTAGTTGGGCAGTCATTGGAGACACCGATGTTGACGAACTTGTAGATAAGGACATGAGCAGGCAACAAGGAAGATGGCTCGATTTTGAAATCGAAGCATTTGAACTCGGGGCACAGGTTGAGTCTCGCATTCTTGAATCTTTGGTAGATGAAGTTATTGCCGACATCTGGATTATTTAGTGTCTAAGCTACAATTAATTCTCATCAATGTTCTCCAAGTAATCCCTTGTTTTTGATAACTAGTTTAATATATGCACCTTTTGTGGATATAATCAAGGATAATGTGGAATCTAAGAATTATTTTGTTCTTTATGCAAAGATATGAAGGCATTTAATGAATCCATATAGGATTGTTCTTGTACAAGTTATTCACATTTCAATCAAAAAATTTCAAAATCATAAAATAAAAACAGGTGATTGACACGATATAAGCAATAAATAGAGTGAAGTTCTTGAGATGCCATGCGATATTTTTTGACAAACAACTTCGTGCGAATCTTTCTCGTTTCCATTTCTTTCATTTTATCCCTTCAGTTATGGGAAGATAATTTATATTGACATTAAGAATACATGACTAATTCCCTCAAGAAGATTTTGCACATTACCTTGACCTCATCCAATAGCATATATATTACATTGACCATCTAGCATAATAGAGGGTATGGTTCATAATAAGATAAAAGTCATTTATATTCACAAAATCTAGAAGGAATGTACAGAATGTCACGAGCAGGGAACAATGTTTATAATTACTGTGTTACTGTACACTCTTTTAAATCAAAAGCCGCAGGGTCACCGAAGATCTACTAAGTCGAACTTCATATTCGGATTCATATAAACATGGGAGCAGTGTTCATAAATGGGGCTTCCATCGTCAGGCTCTTCATGAGGATGGAAACCACGCTGTTGGCAGTGTCGAATAACAGCAACACCACCAGGATCAGAAAGGTGGAATATGCCATAAGGGCTGCAATAAATACAAATATACAAATGAAATCATCGGAATTGAAAAGAAAACTATAGCAGCATGGATACTCCTCGACGCCGTGCAAACTTCATATAAATATCCGTGTGAATTAAATAACTGTCGACTTCAGACCAAAGACGAAGAAAAATTTGAGAAATATAGTGTATAATTCACTCATTCTCAAATAAGTAAAAACCAATTTGGCATCAAAGACATATATGTCACTCAGGATAATTACCATCCCCCAATACAATTTTAAAAATAAGCTGTTGCCTTTGGTCATGCTTCGGTTCACTGATGCACAACATGGTCTTTATGGTAGATTAACAGGAAAAGGCAAAACCCTTAATCACAAATACTGAAAGAAAACAGAATTGATTTCCCAGTAACGCATATGTAATTTATCAGAAATAATTAAAACTATACCTTGATGTGTCCGTAGGAGCCATGACAATGGCAATTGCCTCTTGTAGCATAACCTAGAAACAAGTCACAGGTTCTTATGAACAGTGAAAAAGTATGGTTTAGCAAAATAAAGCAGACCAGAAAGAAAACAAAAGAAAAGAATCAAAAGCATCAAAACAAGGCATTCTTCTGAAGATGATAGACTCCCATTTGTTATTTTTCCACTCGGGAAATGATTTCTTCCCTATTACTATAGTCCAACAAAGTAAATTCTACATCATATTCTTCTAAAAACCAGATGCAGTTTTGCTTAGCCAATTTTCTGTACATGTTACAATTAAACTGACTCATAATATCAAACATGGGGAACTCATAGTTACACCATAAAATATTCTAATCTGGCAAAAACTCGTACATGCAATCGCAAGAAAATCTTTGAAAATTGGACTAATGAAGTCAAGATCAACACCATACAGTTTTACTATACCTGATATGAGTAATGAGTGTGCAAATCGACGGAAGACATAAAACAAGTTTGTGTTGGATGTGTCTGCAAATCAAGAATCAAATCGTGAATAACATATTCTATTGGATTAACAGATGATGATTATATGATATTCAAGCACAGCGACCCTCAAGTCCTTCTCATATACATTTTCATGGTTATTATGTTTATATCAGGAACTATTGTAGCATGAGGAGCATAAATAAAGACCTATTAACAATGTGAAAATACTCTAGCAGACAATGTGCAACCAAAGATGACACATTTTAAGAATTCGGGTTCTAAATCAACACGTCAATACCATAAATTATGTCAACTGTAAAGGCCAAAGTTCACCCACAGGCAAAATTTTCATGTTACGGAAAATAAATTATCACACAAAGCTTCTAAAACAAGAAACTCAAATGGTCCTAAGAATTATGCATTTCAACAGAATGTTTCAACACAGAAGTCTCTGCCAAGCAAGAATCACAAACTGCAGACAAGAAATACATTAGCATCTTCATATCAAATGAAGAAGAAACTTTACACAATAATACCCCGATTCTCAATACACAGAAAGCTATATCTGCAATACTTTGAAGGCAGAAGACAGAAGAGAAATTTCCAGTGCTCATGTAAATTCAGAATGTCGAGGACAGGAGACAAGGAAAACAGAAACAAATGACTGAATGAAAACAATGTTTTGATGCTTTTGTTGATGCATCATATCATCAAAATGATATAAATTGTTTCTCAGTTTCCAACAACCAAAGATTGGAAAAAGGGGCACAACAATCAAAGATTAAAAATCCAGTTATGCTGAAGAGTTTAATGCACTTTAATGAGCTGATGTAGTGGCTAATGCGTCAAGTTGGTATAACACTTACATGAATCCACCCAAGGGGAAAAAGGGAACGTCCATCTTGAACCTCAAAAATCTCTTCTTCATTCAGTGTTTGGCACTAAACATAAACCAAGGTAACTTCAATTAGATTGTCCTCGAAAACTAAATAGCAAAAAGTATCATCAGAAGCCCATTTGATATGAAACTGAAGGGGGAATTCACATTTGGCTAGTAGTGAGCAACACTACAGAAGAAACAAATGATATAAAAAAACTCAGCCCCTGATACGGGTCGTTTACTTATCCTACAAGTAAAACATAAATTATATGCTGATATAGGCAGTAAATCTTTTTATACCAAAAAACTAGAATCTTTCACAGAAAAACAGAAATATATGCTAATATAGGCAGTAAATCTTTTTATACCAAAAAACTAGAATCTTTTTAAGATTAGAACACTTGTCGACGAAAAAGGTTACCATTGTTCATTTGAAATTTCCCATAATTCCGAAAAGCATATGCTAATCACTTCTATAAAGTTTTCTGTAAGGAAATTATTGTAACCAACTTATTCCCTGGTTTTTTTTGAGGGGGAAAAATTCTGTTAAAAGTGATCATGTGCTAATTGAAAGGTTGGGAAATAAGCCTCAGACAAAAATTTGAGCACGTATAATACCGAATCTGAAGTCGACTCCTGCTTCGGGATTATGAGTGTAGTAATTTGGAAAACTTTATTCCGCTGCATTATCAAGGAAAATCAAAATATTAGATACTGCAAATGGAATATGTTTCAAATAGGCTGTCCAATTTTTTCTTTTAGAAAGCCTATGTCTTACTAGCGAGCCAGCAAGAACACCACAAGTTTCCAAATTCTTTTCGGTATTTTTTCGTGCTACTCTCAAAAAATCTTCCAACATCTTCACTGGCTACAATACAAGAAAACAAATGAGCATCACAGACAAATGCAAGAATTCTATTAATATAATAAAAAATCTCGGGGTTAAGTTGAAATCATAAGAAAAACGTAGCTACTATCTTCTATTATTTACAACTGTAGGATCGAGATCGCAGACTCACGATATGAAGATCTTGGTAAGAATTGGAACTGGGCAATCCATCTTGCGAGAGCTTTGGCGGCCCTGGCCTTGGATCGGCAACTTTTGATGGACATATAGGAAGCATCTCTGATTGTACCTTAGCAAGAACAGGAGGTGGAGAAGGTTGCCTGATATTACCCAACCTAAAATCATTCTTCTCCAATACATTGTTTAGTGGATGAGCAGATTCCTCAGCAGGACGTAAACATCTACCATCATCTAAAGATAGAACAGAGTCCATGGTTGATGTTCCCATTTTTGAATCACCATCTTCTACTGTGGCAGGGTCATGTCGCCCACCCTGATTCAAGCTATAAACAAATAGGCATGATATTGATATGTTAAAAGCAGTTAATTAAAAGTCCATGTGTAAATCTGTGTGGCTTGAAAATGTGAGCAACTATCAACCACAGGCGATGAGTCACACCACTATCACTGTAAGTTTGGAGGCTAGGACAGATACTATTCATTTTACCCACACAACCTTCCGCTCACCCCACTCCCAGAAAAAGGGAAAGAGAGAGACAGAGAAAGAAAACAAGGAAAAAGTTAGCAAATATTCAGTCATGATAGAATCTGTACCTTGATATTTCACTTGAATCCACGATTATATTGGTTGGATAGTTAACCTGGGTAAGGAAAATTCATTTAACAATTCCGTCGAGCTCAACACCAAATAAGTGACACAATAAAATTATTTTCTTTAATGGAAAACCAAGCAAACAGACACGATAAAATTTACTCAGACCACCTTAATCTCTGCGGCTGGCATCACCCATTGACCACGAAGACCATTTGGTCCCAAAAACGAATGCCTAGACAACGTTTCCTGATTTGGAAGAGGTAAATTGAGATACCTGCAATATTTAGCAACTATATCAGTTTCGGCAACTTTCCATAACTGAAAAAGCAGCTTGATACAATTTTTTTCTTTCATAGGTTATTTGCCCAGATGAAACTTAGCAATCAGATCAAAGACAAAATCAGGAGAAAGATATGAAAAAGTAGGTATCTAAACAAGATAACAGCGTGGTGATTTAGGTATGCAGCAGGATATCAAATGCCAGCTCCAGTCAGGAAAGTAAGACAGTACCACAAAACAACAAAACAATGGCGTCCAAAGGTACTATACACGTGTCTGCTGACAAGAAAGCTAGATAACATGCATGAGTAAAAAAACGTCAAATCTAAATTTGTGTGGCAAACAGCAGAAACTATTTACTGATATTACGTAATTTCTTACACAATTTTTCAATGAGTAATCACAACATTCTAGCTTTTTTCTGATGGAAGGATTTGATTTGAAAGGAGAGGCTTGATTCGGGAAGGGTTGATTTGAAATTCACCAACATAAATTTATCCAAGCAATCAATGGATGTCAAATCCATGGCTTCAAATCTATCATCCAAGGGTACTCTGTGTTTCTTTAAAAGAAAATACGGAAAGCTATTGATTGCTGTTTTGAACACCCAAAATATAATCACATTTCAGTTTTGATAATGAATTAAGGTGAACCATTTCTGGCTTAAATGCAGAGCAAGAAGATTTCAACAATTAATAATAGCGCAACTGCAAATGCTAGAGAAGATTGCTGAACACTCAGGTAAGAATGAAGTAATGTTCTAGTTAACAGATTAATGGATCATTAATGAAAAACCTCATAGAAACTTATAGCTCCTGATATGGATGAAAAATTAAATAGCACTGTATATTTTTTATACAATTAACTGCAAAACAGCAAAACATATCTTAAGATCACGCTACGAATATTTTCATGAACCACTCACAGCTTCTGGAACTGCGAGTCAATGGAATTTGATGATGAGACTCCAGTGTACGTGTTATTCTGCTTCAGCGAAGGTGAAGGTGCGGAGATGACCTGTAAAGTCTAAACAAAAAAACAAGGAAATACCATTCAATACTAAATCATTATATTATACCAAAACAAATGTGCATATGATTAGATGGAACAAGTTCAATGCTTTCCCCATTTGTATCATTTGTTTTCTACCTATTATTATTATTAATTTTTTTAAAGTTCTTCAAATGAATTTGAATTGGATTTTTATCAGTATTTTATTTATATTAGGACTCTTAGTATCCTAATTGACTTAGGACTAGTACTATAGCTATATAAGAACTATTATTACTTCTAATTGTATCAGGACTAGAATTAGATTTAAGCATCTTATTTGAATTCAGAAAAGGGAATTCAGCCATAAAAAATATTTTTTCAAAATATTATTAGTTTTCTCCCAATTGAATTTTCTAATCGTTTGGTTTGAAACACCCTTGTGCTCCACTAGAAAGAAGAAGAAAAAAATCAATAAATAAGCCAGAGCACACTTGCTATGGACCAGCTGACCGAAAACCAAACACAGATCAAACTGGTTAGCAACAATCTCCTTCCACTAAGGATTTATGATCTATATGAAGCTGGCTATAATACCTAAAATAATAGTTGCAGGCAGAAAGAAAACTTGTGGTATTAACCAAAATGTTAATCTGAATACATCTTATTTAGTTACTTCATTTCCCCAAGGATGTTCCACATACATTTCTACTTTACCAAAAAGCTGTTCCTTAGATACATTTCCACTAAAATCCTCACCACAGAAGGTTAATTTTACACTATAATTTACACGCCTAAAGCACGAAAAAACAACCAATCCCATTCATATGAGGAAGGTTCTGCTGCAGAAATATTTTTGACGCATGTGGCACCAGATGTTCGGAAGTTGTTTGTTCTTTATTCTAGTCAAAGACCCCAAATAAAGTTAAATTACTGGAACTACTCTATAATACATGAAAAGAAAAAGGGCAAAAAATTTGAGTTTATATTAACATCTTACATTACTGGAACTACTCTTAAATAAATGAAAAGAAAAAGGGCAAAATATTAACATCTTTATACTTAGTTTCATTTCTACTATCTCCGAAAGTTCACACCAGAAAGTTAACCGCAAATGATTTCGCAAGTACAATAAAAATAATATGCAACTTATTAGCATGGAAAAGCACAAGAAAATCATATTTAATACCTGTACGTTGCTTAAGGAAGCTTTATTATTTACAGAAAACGCATAAGAAATTTTGTTTGGGCCATCAGTGTGATGCGTTTGAGTTGTGGTATTAACTTCATCCAGTTCATCTAACCATTGCCGCACCTGTGGCTTTAATTGTTCTAGCTCATCTAGAACATCCAACAATTTCTGCAACACCATGATATAGAGAAATTCAACTGATATCTCCAAGAGTCAACTAAACCCATTATTTCCATGTGAAACTATTATGACATTATACCTACCTTCTTGTAAAAAGTTCTTTCTTTTTGACATAATGCCTGGTAATCTCGGTGGTAAGGTATAGTTTCAGAAACCAAACTGCTCAAATTGAAAGCATAAACTCATGGAAATACAAATTGGAGAGATGTTCATAAATAACAAACCACAAATATTGCCGCCTTACCTCGAGTATCTGAGCAGTATCACGTACAAGTCAATTAAATTTTTTTCCTCCTTATAAATTTTAGCCTGCGCATAGAGCAAATCAATCAGTCATCCAAACAGGGTTGTCTTCACGCATCCCCACAAATTTTTTTGGGGGCAGGAAAAAACAGATTTGGAAACAAAAGACTGGCAAGAAAAGCAGATTCGGAATCAAAAGACCAAAATAATAGAAAGAAGATACAAAAATTAAGTGCACAAACACATAGTTCCCCACAAAAAACACACCCAAAACTATAAAACCAACAGCACAATCTAATAAATTTGGTTTCATGGACGTAATTCTTTTTACTAGCATCTATCATGAGAAAAAAAGATGCAAAATCCGTTCTTCTTAACCGAAACACGTAGAAGGTTAATCGTATGGTGGTACCTGTTTGAGAAGACTATCGGCGATGCGATAGTAATTGCGAAGAGAGATCCGATTGTCCACGCTGATTTTACGCGTCATAACGTTAAACGCCGCCCGCCTCATTTTCGCGGGTAGAAGCTGTGGATCCTCCTCCCGGCGGTAATTGATTCTCCGGCAAGCAAAAGAACAGAGTTCAAAGCCAAAATTTACAGAGCTGCTTAGAACTTAAAAGGCCTAGACGACAGCTTTTTTAAATCTTGATGATAATTGCATTTGGGTCACAATTGTCCAACTCGAACTTAAATGGGCTCAGCCCACAAAGGTGACTTAATGGGTGGAGGCCCACCCAAAACAAATACAAAGATAAAAGTTTTCATATACAATATATATTGCATCATGTCTCTTGTGAGACGATCTCACGAGTCTTTATCTGTGACACAGATCAATCATACAGATATTCACAATAAAAATTAATACTTTTAGCATAAAAAGTAATATTTTTGATGGATGACCCAAATAAATTTCCACAAAGTTGTTAATGAGACTGTATATATTATTTATTTTAGTAAATCAAATTCCAAGAATAATAAATAAGAAAGCCGAATCATTGAATATTTTCCGAGTAAGTAGTTTATACTCTGTACCAAGACTATCCTATCCACACACAGTTCCCAAAAGTTTCCTACTGTATATATTTATTTTCTGTTATCTGTTATTAATTAACGACGGAAGACAAATGAAAAGGCCAATCTTCAACTATAAATATTGACATCCCATTAGCATAAAGTCCCACATATATATAAATTTCTCTCTTGAGATTGAGATATTTTACTGAAAAATGAACACTTATAATAGGGGTTGTTGCAGTGGGCGTTCTGGAGCGAAGAATGTGAGCTCTTGTTCGAAATCGAATCCCATAAAGATAGAGACTACACCATGTTCCGCTGCTGTTAATGTGAAGGCTGAACAAGGTGTGAAGAAGGAAGCAAATTGTGGCATTGGTGGTGCAGTTTCACCTGCATGCTCGTCGGCTCCCAAAGCAGTTGCTTCTGTCAAGAAAGAAGAGCCCGTGTAGCTTTCTTGGTTCTAATTATGTTTGAAGTGCTTATTTAAATGGAATAATATATAGTTTCGTGATATGTTATATGTTAAGGGTTGATCTAGCTATCTGATCGTTACTGATAGCAAGTTGTTAGTGTTAATGCCTTTATATTAAGGTATGTTCTAAATAAAGTTTACTGTTATGTTAATGATCTGATCATACTCGCTTCCTTTCGTTGTTTGTCTTGACATTGATCGAGTCCGAAAGACGGGTCGATAGGGACGAAGAACTTAGGCTAGCTTTGTTGTAGTATATGAACTGATTTAATATGCCATGGATACAGGCTAGACGACGCGCTGCTTCTCGGTAATGCACGTCGTCTTGCAGTAGTGATACGTGTAATCGGGTGGGATGTTTAGGTCTCCCTTTTGTGTAAATCTATAAGCTTGATCGCAGCTACAATAGATCTCATGTTACATAAGCCTGTATGGCAACAGGAGCTAGGGAACCAGGATTTTGATTTGAGATACTTTATCCTCTAATGGAAACCCTTCAATTTTAACCCCAAGAATGTTAGATATATTATAAAAGTTGTAGTCCGTTTGGACAATTACTTATGAAACATGTTTTTTTACAAAATTTTTATAAAATATTTTAAATTTTTTTTAAGAATAAATATGTCTTTGAACAACTATTCAATAAAAACGTTTTTAGAGTTGAAAAGGTGAATGGATAACTATTTTCAAAAAATGATTTTATAGTTAAAAAAAATCAAAAAGATGTTTCGACAATTATTCTATAAATTATTTAATTCTCGTTTAACCCGTGTCTTTTTTTTTCAAAAAACATTTTAATTATTATTTAAAAATTATACTTGGAGAATATTTTTTAGAGACTTTAAAAAATCTTAGCCAAACACATAATTTAAGATTTTTCACTCTAAAAACGTTTTAAAAATAATTGTCCAAATGAAGCCTATACTTTTTTGATCATCCCCTAGAAAATGAGAAGAAAAATCGATAGAAGGTGTGTCAAAAGAAGTGGAATTGCAGAAAAAACAAATTGAGTGAAAATTCATGTAATTATAGATTTGAATATTGATTTATATAAAGAAATGAGTTATAGTATAATAATGCATAAAACTAATTATTCTTAGCACCAGTTACGCCACACTATTTCAAAATCCTTTAAAATATAATTCAAAAACAAATTAAAATGCAAGAGATAAATAGTTTTTATTTAAGTACAATTATATGTAACACTTGAGATGAAAGATTCAATAAATAAATTATATTAAGACATGTATTCCTGTTGGTTTTCGCCTTATACATGTACATAATTTTGGTATGCATTTTGTAAAATTATCACAGTTTTTGGTCACATTTTCTATTTTTATTCAATTTTAATCCTTCAACACCTAGTACTATCCTGTCATCTGTATCGGAGACGTCAGTAATATCCGTTATCAAATCATCATTTTCTAATATCACATAATCTTTTTCGGCATCACATTAAATCTGATGAAAAGGGGGGGCTAGAGTTGAAAAATATAAAATGATCAAAAAGTATAATTTTCTCATTATTTATTAATGTTTTTTCATAGATAATGTTGTATTATGAATCGAGATTAATTTTTTGTCATTACTTTTGTTAAGTGATAGTTTGACTTCGTAATATATATGAATATAAGTTTTTCAAAAACATTAATTATTTAAGATTTTATTTATAATATTATTAGAATTATTCGAGATGGCTCTTGGTTCCACCCCGTTCATATCCACACACATGTTAAAATAACTATTAATTATATATATATATATATAAAATTATAATTATATCTACTGTTATTAATTAATGAACGATGGAAGCCAAATGAAAAGACTTAATTTTCATCTTGACAACCCATTAACATAAATAAAAGTTAATTGTTACGTTTACGGTATATCAAACTCCATTTGGACAAATACTTATAGAACGTTTTTATAAAATGTTTTTTTTTTACAAAACTTCTATAAAAAGCTTGTAAAACTTGTTTTAAGAAAAATCTGTGTTTGTACAATTATTTTATAAAAATGTTTTTACAGTTAAAATATTTAAAATTTAAATAAAAAAAAAAAAAGCACCTCTCAACTATTATTTAAAAATATTCTTGGAGAAAATATTTTTTATTTTTGACTTATAAAACACCAAAAACGTTTTTAAAATACTTTTCCCTCATATTCGAATTTACGTTTTCATTATATCCAATAAATGCTCAAATCCAAATCTATTTAATATGTGCATAGTATAGTAAACTGGTGAATAGATTATACTTTGCACCAAGACAAGCTATTAATACATACACACAGTTTCGGAAAATTTCCTGATCATTCATGCATGCAGCATGCAATGTATTAATTAATGTTGGGAGACAAATGAAAAGACTAATTTTCAGCTATAAATATTCCATCTCAATTTGACAACCCATTACCACAAAAAAGAGCCTGTTTTATCTTAATTATCTATATATATTTATATCTCGTGATATGGACAGTTACAGAGATTGTTGCGGTGGATGTTCTGGAATGAACAATGTGTACGATTGTTCGAATCCTGTAAGGAGACACGCTACAGGATGTCTTGCTGCGCCGGTTGTGAATGCTGTGAAGCCCGAACCAGGAGTGAAAATGGAATCTAAATACAGCATATTCGACGGAGTTACGGCGCCATCGATTCCGAAACCAGTTCTTCGTGAAGTTAAGAAAGAAGAGCCCCTCTAGTTTCCTAGGGTTACCATATATTGGTTTGATATATATATATATATATATATATATATATATATATATATATATATATATATATATATATATATATATATATATATATATATCTAGCTGTCTGATTAAAGATAGCACAGTTGTTAACATAAATGCCTTTATATATATCAGGGCTAGTTCTAAATAAAAGTTTGTGTTATGTTTGGTGGATCGATCGTTTGTTTAACATTAATCGAATCGAAAGAAGGATCGAGGTGCGAAATTTTAATTAATACGTGACAATTTAATGTATATATTATGGTTATACAAGCGTCATATATTTAAATTATAACATATGATATACCTTTTCAGAAACTTAATTAGAACAAGACATTGTACATAATACTTATCAAGAAAATATTAGCAAATAAAGTAGGGTTAAATGTCTTGTCTGCAGAAGCCCCATTAGCTTGAATGTGCTCAGCAACATCGAAATTACCTAATATTAAACAAAACATAGAATGAGAAATTAATCCCAAGCCAATTTCTTTGACATTATTATGTATTTGAAGGAAATTAAAATGAAATAAACATGATACCTCTTTTGGGTCCATAGCTGCATCCGGATTCGAGTGTGTCGTGTATATCGCTTAGAGTAGCTCTGTTGTGGAACAAAAATTGGTCGAATATGCCATGGATGCAGGCTAGAACGTTTTCTGTCTCGGTTATGCAGGGTCCGTTGCAGTACTGATCCGTGTAATCGTATGGCACGTCGAGTTTGCCGCCTTGGGTCAATCTGTATGCTTCATCACAGCTACTATATATCTGAGATTACACGTAATATGCTGATTTGAGTTACGTATGACATGTTTCATGAACTTCACATCATTTAAACATGATGGTTTCATATTTCATGTGTTAATTTTTGTATTCTAAATTTTGATCTCATGCGTGAAAGATGGTTGCGTATATAGGAAATGATTGGAATCAAACCACATATTATATACATTTTTCGTCTTTAATATTAGTGGAAATTGCAAATTTGTTACTTACATTCTTATCGTCGAAACATTCCAAAACTTTGTTGAATATATGATCTTGACTTGTGCCCACACCACCTCCTTGAGACAGATACCCACTCGACCCTCCTTCATTTTCCGCCTCAGGCAAATACTCATCCGCGACGACGCCTGAATGAGGACAGTCATGCGTCGACCCAACCCGAAATACAAAATATTATCAATTCATTAGAAGAAATAAAGACACAATTTGTAATAGTTGAAAGTAATGTTCATATATCGAAGTTAAATGCACTTACCAAATTTGCAAGTGGAAGTGGAGATGAGCATCAGAATCAACACTACTAGAGGACCATTCTTATTATATGTTGCGAATGCCATCGAAATTTATTATCCAAGCCAAGATTTGCGCGATGTGTTATATATATATATATATATATATATATATATATATATATATGTGCAACTAACCAAATTCTAAAAGAATGGGTTGATTATTATGCAGAGAGAATGGCTAATATTTCAAGTAATCTATTACTTTACGATAGAAAAGAATTTTAGTGTTGATTTCAAATGAGAAAACGGGTAGTTGGGCAATTTGCACCAACTTCAACAAATTTTAATTTTTGGGCTAGAAATCAAACCTACATCGATCAACCTTGAATAACAAGTTATGGTTAATTTGTTTTTTGGCCTTATTGAACACTGTATTTTGTCGTGCTGAACTACTCTATGAGATAAAATTTTAATTGAATTTTATATGAAGATCAGTATAGTTTAAAAATTAATTATTAGTATCAAAGAGTGCTTATTTTTAAAATTGGTGAAAACTGGCTTAATCATATTTGCCCATAAATCATAATATATAATTGACGAGTTACGTTTGCAAATTTGTCTATTTAAGCGGGTAATAATTATGATTTACCTACCCATAATGATCTAATGCTTTAATTGATTTTTAATTAACATGTTGTCTTTGCATCTTTTCTTTCACTTTATTCTCCTATATTTTCTCCGTTAGGTATATCCTAAGAATAATATCATTTCCAACGTCTCTAGTGGTGTATGATAAAATCCCTCTCCCAAAAAAAAAAAAAAAAAAAAAAACTCTTCCTAGATTAATTTTTTTTGAAAAAAGTAATACATTTTCAGTAAAAAAAAATACACAAGATTTATAATATTTTTGCCATATATATATATCTTGGTAAATTATGTAAATAGTATATTATTTCTCCTAAGAAAAACAACATAAATTATTTTTGGATACTGTTTTCTTAAAAATGGCAAACGTTCTTTGTTTTATTTGAAGAAATAAATGGAGAGATATTTTTTCCTTAACTCTAAGTTGTCACTAATTTAATATATTCCTAACTTTGGCTAAATATAATTAATTATATCATTATGAATATTCCGACATAAAGGTGAAAACTGAGGCCTTAATTAACAATTTCCCCCCTTAATTTTGTGGCTAAATCGAGAAAATTTATTGAAAACGCATCCCCATAAGTTTGAGTAATTACAAATCAGCCCCAACAATTGTGACAGAGACCACTGGCCAACACAAGTCTTTTCCCCCACAGAAAATTTAAATAAAATAGTAATTTATAACAGCTGCAACTTTAAGATGTGCAGGCAGGTCTTCGAGGAGGCAATTGTTGGTGAGGCGTTCTCTAAAAAAAACATTAAAATTAAAACAAAAATCATATATAATTAAAATTCAATTTGATGAATTAAATTTAATTAAATATATAGACTGTTACCTGCAATTTTGGCCTTAAGGTTTCTATGTCCACTGTCGTTTTTTGGTTGACTCCAGCTCCTTGCTGATAATTGTAAACAAAATTTTTTTTGGTGAAAAAAATATTCATTCAATAAGTAGGTCTGTTGTGAAACAGTCTCACGAGTCTTTATATGTGAGACGGGTCAACTCTATCGATATTCACAATAAAAAGTAATATTCTTAGCATAAAATGTAATATTTTTTCATGGATGACCCAAATAATAGGTTTGTCTCACAAAATACGACCTGAGAGACCGTCTCACACAAATTTTTACTTCATTCAATTTATAAGAAAAAACATGACGGTTTAATGAAATTATACCTTGCATAAAGCCCAATCGGCAGAATCAAAAAAGGCACGTTCAGGGTCCTACATTCATTTTTATTAAGTAATTAACGAGATGAATATAATAATTAACATAAATATTAATATATATCTAAAAAATAAACTAATTACCTTCGAGATTAATGGTTTCTTCTTTGGCACCAAGCCTCCATACTTTTTTTCCATCGAAGAATTCTATAATTAAAAAAAAAATCAAATTTTTGAATTATATATTATTTTTTGTGAAAAATAAGTCAATTTTAATATATATATATATATATATATATATATATATATATATATATATATATAAAAGGAATATGGATGTATTACAAAAACGTGGACGTAACAATTTAGAGTATTATCACATATTAAAGGAATATATATTTGCAGAGTTGACAGCCCAACCAACAGTGAAGTTTACAAATCCCATGGAATTTAGTTAACACTGCCGACAATCTTAATTACAATTATAGGATTATAATGTTGTTTCTAATCAGGATCGAGTGGCTAATCAGCGTATTTAATTAGGGTTAAACCTTAATCCTGTCCAAAATACATTGGACCACTAACAGGCTGTAAACCATGCTGCACGTGAATACTCACTCTCCAACAAGCCCAAAAAAAAGTCTACATCACATTTATTTCTGTGTAATATATGCAAAGTGTCTTGAGGGCATATTGGTAATTTAATATGGCTAATCATAGGTCTTAAGTGTAATCCGACTGCTTAAACTACATAAATTGGAAGGTATGGACCACATCCACTGTAAATATCTCAATAGTCTACGTGGTTGTTATATACATATGTAATGTGAAAATATATAGATTTGGCATCAGACTTGCATAAAATTTTGAAAATGGCATGGTAAACGATATCACTGTCCAGATATAAACGATATATATCATTTTTTATATGTTGTACACCAGTCGTTGACATTTATGCGAGTATCGTTGATTTCATCTTGATATATATTAGTGTCAAGATATTAACGATATAGGTGAGCGTCGTCCCATTGGTATTCAGATAAATATGAACGGTGGTGTGTGCATGTAGCATATATGTCCAAAATAAAAGATTATTACTCCGGGAGATATACGAGAAACAGTTGTACCTCGTGTTCTTGGGAAGAAACTGGGAACTCTTCGCTTCTCTTGTAGCCAGCCATATCGATATCCTGTTAAGTAATTACCCAAATCAATATACATACATACATACAAACACCATTAAGTGCGTGTTCTGTGTGTTTTGAGATAAATAAGAATAAATGAAGAGATATATGGGATTTTAATTTACAAATAAAAAGAAATAAAGATTGAAGCAGAGGAGATGCTGGGAATGGTTCCGAGGGGATGGAACAAATATAAGGCCAAAGTAAAACATAGCAGGCCAATTTTTTTTTTTTTGAAGAAAGAAGCATTAGACAATGGAAAGAATCCAAATTTAAAGTCAAAAAAAGGAAAAAAAAAAATCGGAAAAAAATATATCAGGGAGAATCCCCATTACCTTGAAGTGGAGGAGAATAGAGAAGCAAGCAAAGAGATGGAACCAAATAGAGAAAGAGTTATATATATACGTACAAGGCTACAAGGGAAGTTGAGTGATATGGTGATCAAGAATATATATAAATTTATTGAATATATGAATAATATATATCTATACTATTAATTAAGGAAGACGTGTGAATAGAAAATGCAGGTTCGAATCTCATACCTAACACAATTTTATTGATTTCGTTTTTGTTGTAATTTATTATTTCAAAATTAAATTTAAGCCATCACTAATTATTTCAATTATGGTACATCTCTCATTAATATAATATAATCAAGTCAAATTATAATATGTAATAATTACACAATAAGTATGACCCGTTCACTTAATTTTTATAATTATGATATTATCTCTACTTTAACATAAATCAAATTAGCTAAAAATAAATTATACAAGAACACAACACATGCAAACAAACGCTAGTCTCTGTGTGTGTGTATATATATATGGTCTATAGGTATAAAAATATATTGGTAGGTAGGGCGTGGTAAAGATGGATGAATTAGACTTAGGACTTTATTGGAGTATAATTAAGATTAATTGGGCAATAGTTCAAATAATTAAGCTAATTAATGTTTGATGGAACCGACACCCTATGGCCAAATTTATGTTCTTTAACATTAATTATGTTGCACAGTCTAAAAGGAAATTGACAATTTCTTCCCGCCGCTAGCAATTTTGGACCCTAATCGAATGCATAATTTCATCACCAATGTGAAGTTTGTGTTCACCCATTGGAATTCTTAGTGTTGTTGGGCTATGGATCAAAGTGTGAGTAAAAGAAGTGTAACTTAAACAAAACCCAAATCGGAATACAACAGGGCCTTTGTAAAATCGGCATGGCCATGTCTGTCATGGGCAACTTTGTGACATAATCTTGAGGATACCATGTCATAGGCAACTTTCCTCCTGAAAATAAATTGTACATATAATAAAATAACATATTCAAGAATTTCATTGATCGAGCAATAATTTTATTTAATTTGTAATTACACAATATACCAGGATGAACGGTTCCGAATAAGACATCGGCGATAGCGGCACCTCCGGCTTGACCGGGGTATCCAGCCCACAAAATGGCTGAAATCTTTGCATCTCTTACAGCAAATGTAACATCAACAAGGCCCCCAGACATTAGGACTAAGATAGTTGGACCTTTTGAAGCCAGATACTTCACTGGGTATCGTTTATGTTTAGGTGTAAATTAATATTATACTACACATGCAATTTTCTTCCAAAAACCAAAACACCCAATTTATTATTCCATCTGAACGTGCGCGGTTGTGAAAGAAGCATTGTACGGTCATTGGCTAGGGTTACTGTAAAAAAATTTGAAATCGAGTTAGTGTGTACTAAGGCTTCAAAAAAACGTGCACATCATGAGATAAAATTGTAATTTTCTCTTTTTCTTATGCTAATTAATTTTTACATTGAAAACTTAGAAATTATTTCAAAATAAGAATTTATAATAAATTTTTTATATTTTCAATATATAATAATTTTTTCAAAAAAAAATTGTAAATTTGTAATGTTATAATGACAATTATAATATATAATACTTATTAAATATTATGATAATGAGTATAATAATATTATTCAGTATTATTATTAGCCGTAATCATTATTATTATATAAAATAAGATATGAAACAGAATCCAAACTGCCGCAAATGTTTTCCAAATTTACGTCAATCAAAATTAAAAACTTTAATATTTTTTAGACAATATCTTTGATCTTGATTTTCTTGTTTTTTTTTTTTCAGATTTATTACAATAAAACCTCAAGCTAGCATTTGTTATCTATATTGGTCGTATCTTGTAATCAAGCATCAATTCTATCGTTCAACAATATTTTTCAAGAAATTAGTTGGTCTTTTTTCTAAAGATGGGTAGGGCAAAATTGCGTCTGGAACTATTAAGTACAGAGAAAGGAAGAAGAAAGACCTACGAAATCAGGAGAAAAGGTTTGAAGAAGAAGGCCGAGGAATTGTCCACTCTTTGTGGAGTCGACCTGTGCATGATTATTCATCCGCCACCGCTAAAGAACGAAGAAATCGAGCCATTTGTTTGGTCCAATGATCCAGGTCAGGTTGCGAATCTGATCGAATCCCACAAATTGTCGAGGTTAGGCGATGGATATTCCAAGTCAAGAACATACAATTTGTCCACCTTCTACGAGGATCAAACCAGAAAAATCAAGGAAGAGATTGAGAAATTGAGAAAAAAGAATCGAGAAGCTAAATATCCCAATTGGGACGAAAGGTACAATCATTTTTCGCTGGAAGAGTTGAAAAATCTCATCGGTGTTTTAACAGAGAAGATCAACGCTGCGAAAGGCCGGAGTAATTTCTTGAAGGAAAGAAAAGTCGATGTTACGGAATCGAATATTTCGACGAATCAAGGTACTCAAGAAAACGTGCTACGGAGGAATGGTGGACACAAGGTTTGAGCAGTACCCATTGCCCTATTTTGATGCCGAATATTATAATCTGGAATATCAGAGGAGAACACTAGCAGCGATGGCGATGAATATCGGGACATCGTGCATCGTTAACAATGCAACGTTTAATTATATTGAGAATGGAATAGTCAATGTTGATCCAATGAGTTACAATATGGAGACCATGCCTGATCACCCGGAGCCACAACATATTGGCCAAGGCTTAATGATGAATAATCCTGCTGCTTATTATTTTCCTCCGATGGATGCAGTTTATGGAGAAGATTACAGCAGAATGGCTCAACATATTGGCCAAGAACTAGTGGCCAATGATCCTACTGATTATAATTTCCCTGAGATGAATGCATCTTACGGAGAAGACATGCTTCAAAATATGGAATTTTTGAACCCTATGGTTTCGATTGATCAAGGGTTAATTTTAGGGGGGTTTTCAAACTTCATTAATTTTTAGGGCTTATGGCTACTGTTTAGTGAATATTGAATTACCACTTTTGATGTATATTGTTTTCGTCAACGACAATATATATATTGAAATTGTAATATATATATATATATCTATGATTTGTTGTGCAATAATTCATTCATAAATGTAATATGTGGTAACATTTAGATATGTCTCGAAGAGGACTTTATAAATTAAGTTTATATATATGTTGATCTTAAATAATTTCAATGATTTGATACTGCTTTCTCTCTCAAAAAATGATGATGGCCGAGAGTATGAGTACTCACATAAAATCTCCAACTCATAATGAATTTGGCGAAAAAAACTTTGATCTTCTATCTTGAAGTTTAGGTGCGTTTCCAAATCATGGCTGTCTTTAATTTCTAGCCAACTGTTTATTGAAACCCATGTAAGAGTTTCGACGGAGAACTCAAAGATGAACGACCACAAATCAGCGACGTTTACCGTTCTTTATTCTCCATCTGATTCCGAAGATAGTAAGGGAAACATATTGGAAGCAGCAGGATATAAGGAAAACCGGCGGACTGAATCCATGTTGAGACCCATCTGCTGTAACCTTTGTGAATGAAAAAGAACTTGGAGATTAGGCTTGAAGAAACAGACACGCGTAATTTATCAGTAGCAGAAGAGTGGTGGGCATTAGCAGTTCCCCCTCGTGCTTCAGACACTGTTCCTTGAATCTTGATTATCACTGCATGATCTGATTCAACTTCTACTTTACTTATTTCATTATTAATCGAAGATATATAGTTGTATTCCTTCTTTATCTGGTGGTGGTGGTGGTGGTGTCTCCATTAAAACTTTAATTATTTAATATGTTGGACTTGTACCCCTACAAGCCCATTAAACATATTATTCATCATATTTAATTTATTAATTAATCAACTCAACTTTTGAGCTTAATAAATTAAATACATTATAAATTCAACATTTGAATTTGTAACGTACCGTACTTTTCATACTTAAAATTTGCGGAAAATTAAAAATTTTAATCAAATAAAACATCCGTACGGTCGTCACTCAACATACATAAAATATCTTTAAAATAATCCATCACCAAATAAAAGTTTGCTAAAAGAACGCTGTCTCAAAACGTCTCACATTCAAATCAAAACATCAGAGTATTTTAAAAGTTTGCATAAACATAAACTTGCGGTCCTCGGGTTTAGCCTGCCGCTCAGCCCAAGCCTGCCCCTTGGTCGCCACCTCCTGTCTCCTCATCAACATACTCACCTGCATCGATCAAGTCTAGTGAGTCTAAAGACTCAACACGTATAAACTGGAATAACGAGTACTACGTAATAAAATCGCATGCAACTTTAAAATAGGACATACATAACTTGAAACTTGAGCTTGCATAATAAACTTGAACATACATACGTACATAACTAGACGTGCCATCAACATAAACTTTCATAAACATACTGCATACTTGAACATACATAACTTCATCATTTTGCGTAGAGGATGTTTCAAAGCAAGTGACCCATACATAATAAACGTCTGATCAGACACACCACAGTACTGGGCTGACAGGGACGTATCCACTGTCGCATACATGAGATCCCCATTCATAATTTAACGGGCTGGTTGGTCCCCGTTCATAATTTAACGCTTTCCAACCACGATCTAACCCGTTCATAATTTAACGGGGCGGAGAGGTCCTCGGCCACGTTCACCGACTTCCAAACCCATTCATAATTTGGTCACAAGTCAATTAGCATACCTCAAAAACTTAAACATATTTTCTTTGCACGTCAAACATATTTACTTGGCGTTGAGGGATTCGTTGGGCTTCGATCGGGGCCGTTGCTGCACATACTGATCATGGATTGACATGCTTAACTTGCATACTTAGACGTAGGTAAATCATGCTCACTTACGAGTTCATTAAATTCTTAGGACGTTCTACAATTCCCCATGACTCGACTTTGTAAATCATTGTACTAACCCATGACGTCTAACCTCAAAGCATAATAAATTTTCCTTCCCAAAAAATGAAGGACACGGACCCCGTACCTACATCCGTGTAGGGGTCCGTGTAGGCTCTGGACATTGACACCGAAGGAAAACAAAGGCACGGACCCCGTGTCAGGGTCCGGGTGAGGGTCCGTGTAGGTACTGTAAAAGGACTACTCGGGAAGGGAAGGGGCACGGACCCCGTGTATGGGTCCGGAACCAGGTCCGTGTACCTACTGTAAAGACGCACCAAGGGAAAACAAAGACACGGACCCCGTGCTCGGGTCCGGAACCAGGTCCGTGTACCTACTGTAAAGACGCACCAAGGGAAAACAAAGACACGGACCCCGTGCTCGGGTCCGTGTGGGACTACTCGGGAAGGGAAGGGGCACGGACCCCGTGTATGGGTCCGGAACCAGGTCCGTGTACCTACTGTAAAGACGCACCAAGGGAAAACAAAGACACGGACCCCGTGCTCGGGTCCGTGTGGGGGTCCGTCTGCACACTGTACGAAGAAACCTGCGAGAAAACTTATGCACATGCCTACACACCCAAATTGACACTTGAACACGATGATTCAACACCTTAAGGACACCATAACATTGCATAAAACTTATATAAACACTTCAAGATACGACGTCCACCATGCTACCCAATACAGCGCTAATTGGCAATTGACATCAACCGAGTTCCTACGACTTTAAACTAATTCAAACACCTAACGACGTCCAACAAAACCTTGAGACCTACAACAAACCTCAATACTAACATACTCATATGCAGCGACGATCGCCCGTCGATTTCCAACGAAGCCTGCAACATAAAACTTCAAAAATACAATGGTACCAAACTTTTCTTAAAATTTCAGTTTGAGCAGTCACACGAAAAATATCATAACTCTCTCATTTTTTGTCCAAAAATCTTGAATTTTATGTCAAATCGAAGGTATCGAAAAGTTCTACGTTTTTGCCGTGGAAAGTTTTCCCAAAATATGAACAGAAAAATCGCAGTTTTGACATGAACAGTAAAAACGAGTTTTAGATCTAAAAATTTTCCTTCGAGATTGATCCGATCCATGATCCGCTCAAACTACTATCATCATACATAACTTTTACGCATAAAAACAACGCAATTCGATATATGACTTGATCGACACAACAAGAACAGAATATACGTGCCTTTTTGATATTTAAAATACCGTAGCGACGACACCGAAGCGGAGATAGAAGCGAGGTTGATCCGGGACGAACGTGACGCGATTTTCTTGCAATAAAATCGAACAAAATCTGCTGGAAGGTAACGGGGAAGGGGGCGGCTGCTAGGTTTCTTAGAAACCTAGGTTTTCTTCAAAAAGAATTGAAATAGAAATATGTTTGTGTGTGTTATGAGTTGCCGTGAGTTAGTGTGTGAGTTAGGTGTGTGTAAAAGTGTGAGTGTGTGAGTTTAGTGGTTAATTATGGGAATTAAATTGCTTAATAATAAATTGACCACTAATTTAAAGTTAATCAAACCCTAACTCCCTCAATTGCCTTAATTAAAATAACAAACCCACACAAAATGCTAGATTTAAAGGTTTTAAACTCTAAAATCACTAAATAAATAAATTAGGCTTTTAAAAATACTACAACTAAATAAATTATTTAAAATACCTCATCTTAAACTTAAAATAAAATACCACCCTTTAAATTGCTAAAAATCGTCACCGGTTCTTTCTTCGATCCCGCCTCGAGTAATCGCCTGAACAAGAAACTCGAAAACATTTAACATGCATCAATTAAACATAAATATTAAAATAATGCAATTTCTTAAATCGTGAACTAAAACTCAAATCAATGAATTAAACATGCATTAAAATCATTTAATAAAATACATAAGGAATTTAATAACTTGCACGCACGTGGTTCACGTGGACCTCAAATTTTCGGGACGTCACAGAATTTATTATTTAAATTATAAATTCAACTACTTGAATTTACATCACCTCCAAAATTTAATATTTAATAAACCCAACATTTGAGTTTAATAAATTAAATTATCACATTTTAAAAATTCAACTACTTGAATTTATTCTCTCAAAATTTATTTATCATAAATTCAACTCCTTGAATTTACTATATAATATAAATTCAACTTCTTGAATTTATTCTCTCTACGGGAACAAACATTCCAGTACTTGTGTGACCCTCAATGGTTCAGGGATACAGCTAGTCGTGGGTTCACAACTCCTTGTGATTCAGAATAACATTTATTCTTATTCGGGCTTACCTTAGTTAGCCCCATTCTATTCATCAACACCTTGATCAAGAATGTCAGAACACATTTCTGATTGCACCCATCGGATCATGGTAGGAGCGTCTAGTAGCATCGCCCCATGATCCCCTAGGTATCACAGATAGTGCCTGCAAGAACCAGTCGATTATGATTAACGTACAGTACGGTCCCTTCATCTCATATATCCCGATCGAATCTGCAACCATTGGTTCATCGAGGGTTGCATATTAATTCGATAACTATGTGTTACATATAATAGTGGCATCGCGTGTACTATTGGAGAACTCCTTCTCCAACGTACATCTCATACTCTGGCCAGAGATTCCATGCACTATTATTACATCAGATCACATAGGATATCCACACCCATGGTGAGCGGTGAATCCCCGACTACAATGCACTGGCTCCTATATGTGTCGCGACTGTACCCAACCTCGCCACCTGATGACTCTCCTGGAGCCGGTAAACGAGTCAAAGCACAGCCATAGCATATAGAGCCTCAGAGTTGTCTCGGGTCATAAGGACTAATGGTATACAATCATAACCACGGACTTATCCTCTCGATGTATGAGAACCACTTGGAAATTCCGAGGGAGGGTTGTTCGGTATAATCATCATATGACTACACATCTGTACGTTTGGACATCTCTATGCCCTTACCAAGAAACGCAGTACACAACATCACAGACGCTAGTCTCGAGCTCAAGCGACCTTTATCCCTGTTTTAGGCGGCTGAATCGACTAGGAACAAATTTAGAATATGCAGTGTTTACAAATGAGTTTCAATATCGAATTACGATTCATTTGTATTTGTAATGCCCGGTTACTCGTACAAATGATAATAATGTGTTTATGTCGTTTATTATGTAGTTATTTAGCTCATTAGATTTCACATGATGATTGAGGTATCAATATTGAGATTGAACATGATTTTTATATTGTCCATGGTGTATTGAGAATGAATATGTGTTAAAATAGTGATAGTAAGATGTGTAGGTAGAAGTAGTGTTATGAAGTTGGTAGGAAATGAGATGCAAATATGGTAGTTCGTACGGGTTTTAGCATAATGATTTGAATATTGATCCAAATTGTGTGAGGCCTTAACCCTTAGAAATCTAAGATATAATGCTACAACTTTCACGTTTTGGGTTTTGTCCAGATCATTGTGGAAGACAAGCCAAAAACGCCCCGAAGTGAGTTGTGTGTATCGTCACTCCTACAATGACACATGTTGGGAGAATGGGCATACCTTTTTACTCAGACCTCCAAATGACCTGAAACTAGTGGGAGATTCAAGCCAAGACATAGAGCTACAACTTCATAGTTTACCACTTTTCCAGATTATGAACGGAAGAGACGTTTCCGGAGCAATCTTTGACGAAGTAGTGCGCAGAGGCAGAACAGGTGGCGCCCGAGCGGTAAGATTTTACCGCCCGAGCGTCGGTACATTGCAAGTTCAGTATTTTTCCCGAGAGTGTGGCGCCCGAGCGATAATAAATGACCGCCCGAGCGCCAGTGCACCAAAATTTGACCTTTTGGACAGAACATTCCGCGCTCGAGCGGTAGAAAACTACCGCCCGAGCGTCGCCTAATATATAAGAAGATAAGCATCGAGTTTCTAAACCATTTCTTCTGTATTTTCCATTCCTTAACAGCAAAAGCTCGAGAGAAAAATCTAGAAAACATCCTCCAAAGCTTCTTTCTTCATTCCTTTCAAAGTTTTGAAGTTAGATTTTAGTTCTCCATCACAAGAACTTCATAAGGGTGTAAGTTTTCTTCTCTTTTAGTTATGGTACATGTAGGTGACAATAAAGGAATGATTTTCATCTAGTTTATACAATAGTGACTGAATTATTGGTATATTTGACAGTATAGGAGCGAGAAACATCGTCTCAAAACAAGTATTCATACGATTGGACTGTAAGTTGGCATGTTCTTGAAGTAATACATGAGTAATATTATGAATTTCAAATGCATCTCATTGTCTATTGATATATGTACATTGTTAGTATGTTTATTGATGAAAACATAGCACCATATTCCATTGTTATGTATTAAATATGTAAGGAACTCATGAATATTGATGAAGGGTGCTATGTCATGAACAAGAACATGAACATGAAAAGAAAAGGATTGATTTACATGATATAGAGCTTGTTGACATCATGGGTGGTTTTAAGTCCACCAAAGCTATTGGCCAATATATGTTCATGGGGTGTGGGGATGCCAAAGGTTGCTCCCTGACGTCCAACACAGTAATAGCTATATAATAAAGCAAGCACAGTAGTACAGGTCAACTAATGAGGCTCAAGTACAAAATGAACATTGAATATATGCTATGGTATGACATGTTTTTAAGATTCATTATTGATCACGACTTGATATGTATGTTCCTTCGAAGCATATTGATTCGTACAAGTGCCAACTTATTGAGTTTTATAAACTCACGTAGCTCATGTGTTACAAGATCAGGTAGTGAAGAGACATAGGATGCCGGTTCGCCAATGAATGCTTGTGACGTGCCCTACCTCGACAAGAACCGGGACTTCTTATTGTATAGCTTCCGCATATGTATTGTAGTAAATTTTATATGAGGGTTTGAAACAAGTTCCATGTTATGTATGATGATACAAAGTATGTTGGTATATGAGAATATGTTTATAAATGTGTATGAATAGTATTGCTTGAGTTTTGGTGTATACAAAATATAGGGACATCATGCCAAAATTTTTATAAACCATCAAAGTGATGCCTCTTGTTTGATTTACTTCATACTATAGTTATATCATTCAAACCTTATTTGATTACAAGTATAAGTATCATTAATCATGTTAAGTATAGAGTAAGGGTGTGACAATTTTTATGGTATCAGAGCCCACGGTTCTTTCGCAGGGAAGACACTGCACTTCATCCATATGGAGAACTTGGCAAGTAAGTATCTTTGTATTCCATAGTTTATGCTAAGTTATGTGTTTCTACGTGACCTACATATAGGTTAAGATAAGCAACGATGCCACCGAAACGTAAAGTACATGAGGGAGAGTCATTTAAGGGCAAGGCCCCAGCAGTCGAAGGTGAAGGTAGTGCGCCACGACCTGTAGATGACTTCGCCCAATTACTCCAACAACAAGCAAAGGTCCATGGTGAACAAATCCAGCAGCTACTGGAGATGCAACGGACTACTCATGAACAGGCACAAGCTCAAGCCATAGTACACAGACATGTGCCTGTTCAGACAGACGTATATGATCGTTTTCGACGTTTGAATTCCCAGAAGTATTTCCTGATGATGTCACAGGCTTACCCCCAGATAGAGAGATCGAATTTGTAGTTGATTTTGTGGAAGGAACTCATCCGATCTCAAAGCCCCTTATCGATTAGCCCCTACAGAAAAGAAAGAATTGAAAAAACAAAAAAAAAAAAGAACAGTTACAGGAGTTGCTTGATAAAGGGTTTATTAGACCGAGCTTTTCACCGTGGAGTGCACCTGTTTTGTTTGTGAAAAAGAAAGACGGTACTCTTCGTTTGTGTATTGATTATCGGGAGTTGAACAAAGTGACGATTAAAAACAAATATAAACTCCCCAGAATTGATGATTTGTTTGATCAATTACAAGGAGCTGCCATCTTTTCGAAGATTGATTTACGATCAGGCTATCATCAATTAAAAGTGAAGTCAGATGATATTTCTAAGACTGCCTTCCGAACCAGGTACAGGCATTATGAATTTCTTGTAATGCCATTTGGACTAACAAATGCACCAGCTACTTTCATGGATTTAATGAACAGAATTTTCAAGCCATTTCTAGACAAGTTCGTGATTGTGTTTATAGATGATATTCGAATCTACTCACGAACTGTAGAGGAGCATCGGGAACATTTGCAATTAGTTTTGCAGACTTTGAAGGATAAACATTTATATGCCAAATGGAAGAAATGTGAATTTTGGCTTGAACAATTAGCATTCTTGGGTCATATCATTTCAAAAGAAGTCATATCAGTGGATCCAAGTAAGATTGAAGCTGTTAATAACTGGCTACGACCTACCATTGTTACCGAGGTACGCAGTTTTCTTGGGCTAGCTGGTTATTACCGTCGGTTTATAGCGGGATTTTCTAAGATAGCATTGCCTTTGACTGCTTTAACTCGAAAGAATGTGAGATTTGTATGGGACGAAGCATGTGATCGCAGTTTTCAAGAGTTAAAGGCAAAATTGACATCAGCACCGGTCCTTGCTATTCCACAAGGATCAGGAGATTTTGTAGTGTACAGTGATGCTTCGAAACAAGGTTTAGGAGCAGTCTTGATGCAACACGGGAAGGTGATTGCTTATGCCTCTAGGCAATTGAAAGAATATGAAAAGAACTATCCCACACATGATTTAGAACTGGCAGCAGTGGTATTTGCATTGAAAATATGGCGCCATTATCTGTATGGTGAACGGTGTGAAATTTACACGGACCACAAGAGTCTGAAATACTTATTCACACAAAAAGAATTGAATATGCGACAACGACGTTGGTT
The DNA here is from genome assembly GCF_022965805.1 of Primulina eburnea. Taxonomy (NCBI): domain Eukaryota; kingdom Viridiplantae; phylum Streptophyta; class Magnoliopsida; order Lamiales; family Gesneriaceae; genus Primulina; species Primulina eburnea. Next base: position 5,958,244 of record NC_133104.1, read on the forward strand.
GGAATTGGTGAAGGATTACGATTGTGTTATTAATTATCATCCAGGCAAAGCCAATGTTGTTGCAGATGCGTTAAGTCGAAAGTCCAGTTCTATTGCTGCGATGCAAGTACAAGAACAAATCCTATGGGATTTGCAGAACTTGAAGCTTGATGTTATTCCAAAGGGAGCTGCAATTCAGCTATCATCTCTAATGGTTCGACCAACGCTTGCAGACAGGATTAAGGTCGAACAAAACACAGATAATGAAATACAACAATTGAGGCAGCGAGATGAAGAAAAAGGAAATTTGAACTTTGAATTGGATGGGGAAGGAATATGGACATATCAAGGGAGATTGTGTGTGCCAAAGCAAGGAACGATCAGAACCGACATTCTTATTGATGCTCATGCTACTCCATATTTGATCCATCTAGGAGGCACAAAAATGTACAAGGATTTGAAACCATTATTTTGGTGGCCAGGTATAAAAAGGGACATTGCTCAATTTGTTGCACAATGTCTAACTTGTCAACAGGTCAAAACTGAACATCAAAGACCAGCAGGACTCTTGAAACCACTACCCATTCCTGAATGGAAATGAGAACACATCACGATGGATTTTATTCTTGGTTTGCCAAGAACTCAAAGAGGGTTCAATGCTATATGGGTTATTGTGGATCGACTTACAAAACCAGCTCATTTTCTTCCGGTGAAGACCACATACACGATGAATCAATATGCTGAAGAATACATCAAAGAGATAGTGAGGCTTCATGGCATCCCAGTGTCCATTGTATCAGATAGAGATCCCAAATTTACATCTGCATTTTGGAAAAGCTTGCATCATGCTATGAGAACTCGATTGTCATTCAGCACAGCATTCCACCCTCAAACTGATGGACAATCAGAACGAGTGAATCAGATCTTAGAAGATATGTTGAGGGCATGTACTATTGACTTCCCAGGTAGTTGGGACAGTAAACTACCGTTGGCTGAGTTTACATATAACAATAGCTATCAGTCAAGTATTGGAATGGCACCATATATTGCATTATATGGTAGAAAATGTCGATCTCCAGTACATTGGGATGAAATAGGAGAAAGGAAATTATTAGGCCCTGAATTGGTACAACAGACAGCTGAATTGGTAACCAAGATCAGAGAAAGAATGTAAACTGCTCAGAGTCGACAGAAAAGCTATGCTGATGTGCGACGTCGTCGATTGGAATTTCAGGTTGGTGACCATGTATTTGTAAAGATATCACCATTGAAGGGCATTTTGCGTTTTGGTAAGAAGGGAAAATTGAGTCCAAGATATATCGGTCCATTTGAAATCTTGGAAAGAATAGGAGACAGAGCCTACCGAGTTGCTTTACCTCCGAACTTGTCAAATGTTCACAATGTTTTTCACGTTTCCTTGCTACGAAAGTATTTGGCCAATCCTTCTCACGTTCTTCATTATGAACCATTGGAGCTTGCATCGAATCTCTCATATGAAGAACGACCGGTCCAAATCCTCGATAGGAAATCAAAGGTGTTACGAGGCAAGGAAATACCCTTGGTAAAACTACTATGGCGCAACCATGCAATTGAAGAAGCAACTTGGGAGCGAGAAGACGAGATCCAAAAGAGATATCCTGAACTATATGGTACGTCAAATTTCGAGGACGAAATTCTTTGAAGGAGGGGAGAATTGTAATGCCCGGTTACTCGTACAAATGATAATAATGCGTTTATGTCGTTTGTTATGTAGTTATTTAGCTCATTAGATTTCACATGATGATTGAGGTATCAATATTGAGATTGAACATGATTTTTATATTGTCCATGGTGTATTGAGAATGAATATGTGTTAAAATAGTGATAGTAAGATGTGTAGGTAGAAGTAGTGTTATGAAGTTGGTAGGAAATGAGATGCAAATATGGTAGTTCGTACGGGTTTTAGCATAATGATTTGAATATTGATCCAAATTGTGTGAGGCCTTAACCCTTAGAAAGCTAAGATATAATGCTACAACTTTCACGTTTTGGGTTTTGTCCAAATCATTGTGGAAGACAAGCAAAAAACGCCCCGAAGTGAGTTGTGTGTATCGTCACTCCTACAATGACACATGTTGGGAGAATGGGCATAACTTTTTACTCAGACCTCCAAATGACCTGACACTAGTGGGAGATTCAAGCCAAGACATAGAGCTACAACTTCATAGTTTACCACTTTTCCAGATTATGAACGGAAGAGACGTTTCCGGAGCAATCTTTGACGAAGTAGTGCGCAGAGGCAGAACAGGTGGCGCCCGAGCGGTAAGATTTTACCGCCCGAGCGCCGGTACATTGCAAGTTCAGTATTTTTCCCGAGAGTGTGGCGCCCGAGTGGTAATAAATGACCGTCCGAGCGCTAGTGCACCAAAATTTGACCTTTTGGACAGAACATTCCGCGCTCGAGCGGTAGAAAACTACCGCCCGAGCGCCGCCTAATATATAAGAAGATAAGCATCGAGTTTCTAAACCATTTCTTCCGTATTTTCCATTCCTTAACAGCAAAAGCTCGAGAGAAAAATCTAGAAAACATCCTCCAAAGCTTCTTTCTTCATTCCTTTCAAAGTTTTGAAGTTAGATTTTAGTTCTCCATCACAAGAACTTCATAAGGGTGTAAGTTTTCTTCTCTTTTAGTTATGGTACATGTAGGTGACAATAAAGGAATGATTTTCATCTAGTTTATACAATAGTGACTGAATTATTGGTATATTTGACAGTATAGGAGCGAGAAACATCGTCTCAAACAAGTATTCATACGATTGGACGGTAAGTTGGCATGTTCTTGAAGTAATACATGAGTAATATTATGAATTTCAAATGCATCTCATTGTCTATTGATATATGTACATTGTTAGTATGTTTATTGATGAAAACATAGCACCATATTCCATTGTTATGTATTAAATATGTAAGGAACTCATGAATATTAATGATGGGTGCTATGTCATGAACAAGAACATGAACATGAAAAGAAAAGGATTGATACATGATATAGAGCTTGTTGACATCATGGGTGGTTTTAAGTCCACCAAAGCTATTGGCCAATATATGTTCATGGGGCGTGGGGATGCCAAAGGTTGCTCCCTGACGTCCAACACAGTAGTAGCTATATAATAAAGCAAGCACAGTAGTACAGGTCAACTAATGAGGCTCAAGTACAAAATGAACATTGAATATATGCTACGGTATGACATGTTTTTAAGAATCATTATTGATCACGACTTGATATGTATGTTCCTTCGAAGCATATTGATACGTACAAGTGCCAACTTATTGAGTTTTATAAACTCACGTAGCTCATGTGTTACAAGATCAGGTAGTGAAGAGACATAGGATGTCGGTTCGCCAATGAATGCTTGTGACGTGCCCTACCTCGACAAGAACCGGGACTTCTTATTGTATAGCTTCCGCATATGTATTGTAGTAAATTTTATATGAGGGTTTGAAACAAGTTCTATGTTATGTATGATGATACAAAGTATGTTGGTATATGAGAATATATTTATAAATGTGTATGAATAGTATTGCTTGAGTTTTGGTGTATACAAAATATAGGGACATCATGCCAAAATTTTGATAAACCATCAAAGTGATGCCTCTTGTTTGATTTACTTCATACTATAGTTATATCATTCAAACCTTATTTGATTACAAGTATAAGTATCATTAATCATGTTAAGTATAGAGTAAGGGTGTGACAGTATTAAAGCATAATCAATGATTTTATCTATGCTGCTTGCATGTGTATACAGATAAAGTATAACGAACCATGAAATGATGAATTATTATTAAAATAAAGATTGTTCTTTACAACCGAGTCAATAAAATCCCTAGTCAACAGTTGTGGGGACCCGGACGCTAATCAAGTTCTTAATCATTATTGGGACTAATTAATCAATTATAAGACAGGGTCTAAATTTTTTTTTTTTAAAATACAAAGCGGAACGTAGTGATATAAAACATATATACATCTCAGTATAGAAGTACAAGTCCTATACCACATACATTTAATCAACTAAGGTTTAACAACTAATATCAAGTGTCCAACCCTATGTTGCTTCGAAGCCCGGATCTCCACGCTATCTAATCTTCTCTCATCCTATTCTTGACCCTGATCCAGCCCCACCTGTTGTCATGCACACATACAAAACAAGACAACAGCCGGATAACTCCGGTGAGATATAAATATCCCAGTATAAACAATGTATAAATGCAATCATATAAAAGCATATACGAGAGCATATAAGAAATATTCATAATATGTATCAAATCAGAAACATAAATCAATCTTAGGCATTCAATAATCATGAATGATATAACAATGTAAATCAATATGTCGTATCAGACTCAACTCATCCGACGCGTCGTTCCAGACTCGACTCCACTGACGCGTCGTCTCAGACTCGACTCACTCTAACCTAGGGATCCCGATGTCTGGATATAGGTAATTATATCGAATCTCAGTGGATATGAATGAATCAATCCCTAAACGGCATCGATATAATTAATATCTCCAGTGTCTGGGCGAATCAGCCGCAGAATTGACGACTCAATCAATAACCCGACGAATCAGCCGGTAATTAGGCGAATCAGCCAATAATCAGACAACTCAGCCTGTAATTAAGCGAATCAGCTTAAGTTTAGACGAATCAGTCAATCACCAGACGAATCAGCCGGTGACTAGGCGAATCAGCCTATAATAAGACGAATCAGTCAATAACCCGACTAATCAGCCGGTGACTAGGCGAATCAGCCTATGACTCAACGACTCAGTAATCAATACATACAGTCAGTATCTAAGCAAATCAATCAATGACTAGCGAATCAGCAGTCATTACATGCAGTGGCTATAAATCAATAGACAACAAACATCAATATCATCAATTACAAGAATCAATGTAATAAACTAAGTATGTGGTTTAGGGAAACTCGAGTCAAACCTTCCTCGAGTTGTGCAATCCCAACACCACATTAATTTATACCTTTCTTTCTGATACTCTGACTCGGTCGCAGTCTCGAACTCAAAGCCTGTCAATACTCAATCTGACAATAACAATATCGAGGGTACGGTATTAATACACCACTCAATCAATACTGGATATAATCAGAATCCAATCAAATTCTGTTTCAACGGCATAATGTCATAATTTCAATATATCCAGCAATACCATATCAGGCAGATATCAATTCCAACATCTCATAATCAATAACAACTCAATTCTGATAACAATTCTCAAACAACTCAACTCTAAAAATCATAATAATTTCATATGGTATCTGTTCCTCAGTCCGGTTTCGATTATACGATGTCTAACATGCCAAGAACATCATATATGAATCATATCAGATTCTGACAATACCATAATTTCAAATCATATCAAAACGTAGCAAAACTTACGTCCAGTTGTAGCCTACGTCGATAGGAACTAAATATCGACGTCAGATTCAAAATCAGACGGACAGATTTCTCGCAAAAGGCGTAAGGATTTTCTGTGCCAAAGCTTCGACCCTTTCTCTGAATTTTTTTTGAGGAAATGAACGAGCAATTCTTACATATATATATGTATATCAAAATTGCATGCAAGAAACGTGTCTCATTTTCCATACTGCACGTCACACCGCGGGTGCGCTTCATCTTGCACCGCGGGTGCGCTCATGCTTCGGCATTCTTATCCCTTCTGAATTTGCACGACCGCGGGTGCGGTACCTGTCAAGACCGCGGGTGCGGTAATACTTGCACCGTGGGTGCGGTCACCCTTCGATAAAACTGACCAAGTTTCTGTCCATGCACCGCGGGTGCGGTACATGCAAGGGCGCGGGTGCAGTGTTGCTTCGGCAACACATTCTAAAATTCAGAATAAATGGCCACCCATTATCTTAAATCGTGTCTCAGTTGACCCTTTCGTAATCACGTTAAATTATACATCAATAATCCTTAATTAACAGTGATTAATTCTCGGGCATTACATTTCTCCCCCCCTAAGATACGATTTCATCCTCGAAATCACAAGTAATCAATTCAGATATATCAGAAGAAATGTATACAGAGTTTGAATCAGAAACTCATTTCAATGAATCTGTTCTGAAATTTCAATTCCATATCAAATTCTATTTCTGGAAATAGCTCTGATAAAATCAATCTCGCCATACTGGTTATACAACATCTGTATAAACCCAACCAACAGTTCGTAACAGCTCAACACCATCAGCTGTTATTAAGTCTGTTTATCTCAATCAAAGATATATTCGATCTTTGGTTTCAAATACCACCAGTCATCATCCGACGTTGGCATATTCAATCTGTTTATCATGAGCTGTTTTCATTTTTTCTGAATTAGCTTCATCTTTTCAGTCATATCTCTGATCATTTCAGATCCAATCTCAAGAACTTCAGAGATATTATTTCAATAACGAGAAAATCCATATATCTTTCCGTACAACGCTTCGAAAGGAGTTATCGCAATACTCGTTTGATAGCTGTTGTGGTACGGAAATTCATAAAATGGCAATGAATCTTATCATTCAGTGTTAAAATCAAGCATTACAGCTTTCAGCATATTCTCCGAAATCTGGATAATCCATTCTGACTGTCCATTAGGTAGTGAATACTATTCAGTATTCAGATATAATCTAATATCTAACTCTTACTGTACATTCTGTCAGACGTGCAAAATCAACCAAAATCACGGTCTAATATACTCAACTCTCCACACTCCGTGAAATCTAATCACTTTTCTGACAGAATCTCAGTAATATATCATATTTGTACATCTTCATGTACGGTTTAGCACTCGCAGACTGGGTCAGTCTGTTCTTCTTAACTCAATCAATACTCGATTCCGAGAGGAATGCAGTAACTTTATTACGATATCCTTGGAAATGTAATCTCATTTCCATTCAGGAACCGATAATTATCTAACCAATCTCTTGGTTTCTTTCTTTCTATCTTTATCTGTCTGTAATTCAGACATTTCAGTCCAAACTCTATCATATCTAATCTCATCTGTTTCTATCAAAAAATTTTCTGCTATCAGGATGCAAACTGAATCAAGTATTGCACCTTTTCTGACAATCTATGTCATTTCACATTCGAAATATCGGGCACAAGCAAATCAGTTATTAACATACAATACAGTATTACTTACCTGATTCAAACACGAATTCAAAATAACAGCAAGATTCAATCAGATTCAAAACATCACTCATCGATACTGATCTGTTAAACTCATAACCCTCAATGTCTGACACCGATGTCAACCTCGGCTGACTAATCACTGTTTAACTCTGCTAAAATCAACAAGTATATCATCTCCAGATATAACACATCCTGAATGCAATCTGTCTCAATCAAGATTCAAAATTTCAACAATTTCTAATATCAGTTCAAGACTAAAATCAATCTCTCTGATTGAAATCAGATATGAAGTCTTATCTGGGGAAAACATTAATAACTTCCTTATCATTGGTAAATCAGCCAATGATAGACTCAACTTCAGTAAATCAACTGAATACATAAGGAGTCACTCTACTCCTTTCTGTAATAATCGAGTCATAGCTAGTACAAATATCAAAGGAATTCTCAGTCTAGAATTCTTATCGTACAATATTCATCCATTGGCCATCTCAGGTTCGATTCTCACCATCTTCTGGAATTAATCTAGGGTAGCTCTGTACTTGGTCAGCACATCAATATCAGTAATGCAGTCCCAAAATCAGAGAACACTAGCACAATCACAAGCTACCACACGATCTAACTCGATCTTATTCTCATCCTACTGGAGTATACAAGATCTAACAGACATCACTGATACAAGATCTTTTCTCAAAGGAAAAGAAACAAATACTACAGTAAATAGGGACTCAACAGATAATGCATGCATCAATGCAAATCTTTCAAAAATAAAAGTATGTGAAGCACCGGTATCCCACAATACATATGCAGGATAATCAAACAAATCAGTTACCTGCAACATCATCATCTGGTGCTTCCTGAGCCTGCTCCTCGGTCAAAGCAAATACTCTGGCCTGCTGTCAAGGAGGTTGGTCAACTGTCTGGCTTCCTCCTGGCCTCTGCTGTGACTGAGATGGTGCTGGCTGGAATGAAGGAACAGCAGCTGATCGTCTACTTCCCTGTGCCGCTGATCCAGATGATTCGGCTCCCTGGAATCTTTGGGAACCCCTCTGTGGACACACTCTATAAAAATGTCCCTGTTGTTTGCAGAAGTGGCAGCTACCAAGTACTCCTTGGCATTGTTCAGTGGAATGTCTCCCTCCACAATTTTCGCAGTAAGCCCTGGTATAACTCTGCTGAGAACTACTGGAGCTAGAAGAACTGCCGCCAGACTTCTTAAACTGCTTTCCTCTAGCCTTCAGAAAATCTTTCCTTCCACCACTACTACTGCCACTCTCGAATCGGGGAGGTGGTTGCGGTGGTCTTGACACTGGAGGAACAAATTCAGCTCATCTCTGCCTTATCAGGCCCGCTTCAGCGCCCTTTGTTCTATTCATGGCATCAGCAAAGTTATTCAGTCGCCCTGTGTTCACTAATGTAAAAATATCGGGATTCAAGCCATTGATGAACTGATCAGCAACGACTTCGTCATTTTCAGACACATGTGGAGCAAACTTCAACAAGGTAGAGAACTTGGTCACATATTCTTCAATGTTCAGCTGACCCTGTCTCAAATTGGCAAACTCCGCCCCCTTGTCTTTCCTGTACGACACTGGGAAGAATCTTTGATAAAACTCAGTTTTAAATACATCCCAAGTAATAATCGTACCTCGTTGCTCCAAGGTTCTCTTCATCGTAATCCACCAGCTTTTAGCAACATCAAGCAACTGGTGCCCAATCAATTTAATTCGGCGCTCATCACTGTACCCCAGTGAATCAAACAGCATCTCTATGTCATTCAACCAACTCTCACAGTCAACCGAAGTCTCTGTCCCTTTCAGGGTTGGCGGTTTGAATGACTGAAACCTCTTCAGAAAAGTTTCCATTGGAGTCGGTGTTACATCCATGGGAGAATTCGATGTACTACCCTATTCTGGGATTCGTCTAGGAGGCATATCTGAAACTCAAAAGGATTAGTAACCCAATCCAACACATCTATTTCAATTCAATCTCCCTCCCGATCATCTTACTACTGATCGAGAATCAGTTCAGATTCGTTCCCAATAATACACATTACAAAATCAAATCAGATAAGTCAAGTAACATGTATTATATAAAGCATTAAAGAATGCTAGCAATCATAAGCAAGGAAAGAAACACATTCTACCCCGCTCATTAGCCTCTTCTATCTCATTCTAAAGGATCTATCGCTCTGATACCATCTGTTGTGGGGACCGGGACGCTAATCAAGTTCTTAATCATTATTGGGACTAATTAATCAATTATAAGACAAGGTCTAAATTTTTTTTTTTTTTAAATATAAAGCGGAACGTAGTGATATAAAACATATATACATCTCAGTATAGAAGTACAAGTCCTGTACCACATACATTTAATCAACTAAGGTTTAACAAATAATATCAAGTGTCCAACCCTATGTTGCTTCGAAGCCCGGATCTCCACGCTATCTAATCTTCTCTCATCCTCTTCTTGACCCTGATCCAGCCCCACCTGTTGTCATGCACACATACAAAACAAGACAACAGCCGGATAACTCCGGTGAGATATAAATATCTCAGTATAAACAATGTATAAATGCAATCATATAAAAGCATATACGAGAGCATATAAGAAATATTCATAACATGTATCAAATCAGAAACATAAATCAATCTTAGGCATTCAATAATCATGAATGATATAACAATGTAAATCAACATGTCGTATCAGACTCAACTCATCCGACGCGTCGTCCCAGACTCGACTCCACTGATGCGTCGTCTCAGACTCGACTCACTCTAACCTAGGGATCCCGATGTCTGGATATAGGTAATTATATCGAATCTCAGTCGATAGGAATGAATCAATCCTTAAACGGCATCGATATAATTAATATCTCCAGTGTCTGGGCGAATCAGCCGCAGAATTGACGACTCAGTCAATAACCCGACGAATCAGCCGGTAATTAGGCGAATCAGCCAATAATCAGACAACTCAGCCTGTAATTAAGCGAATTAGCTTAAGTTTAGACGAATCAGTCAATCACCAGACGAATCAGCCGGTGACTAGGCGAATCAGCCTATAATAAGACGAATCAGTCAATAACCCGACGAATCAGCCGGTGACTAGGCGAATCAGCCTATGACTCAACGACTCAGTAATCAATACATACAGTCAGTATCTAAGCAAATCAATCAATGACTAGCTAATCAGCAGTCATTACATGCAGTGGCTATAAATCAATAGACAACAAACATCAATCTCATCAATTACAAGAATCAATGTAATAAACTAAGTATGTGATTTAGGGAAACTCGAGTCAAATCTTCCTCGAGTTGTGCAATCCCAACACAACATTAATTTATACATTTCTTTCTGATACTCTGACTCGGTCGCAGTCTCGAACTCAAAGCCTGTCAATACTCAATCTGACAATAAAAATATCGAGGGTACGGTATCAATACACCACTCAATCAATACTGGATATAATCAGAATCCAATCAAATTCTGTTTCAACGGCATAATGTCATAATTTCAATATATCCAACAATACCATATCAGGCAGATATCAATTCCAACATCTCATAATCAATAACAACTCAATTCTGATAACAATTCTCAAACAACTCAACTCTAAAAATCATAATAATTTCATATGGTATCTGTTCCTCAGTCCGGTTTCGATTATACGATGTCTAACATGCCAAGAACATCATATATGAATCAGATCAGATTCTGACAATACCATAATTTCAAATCATATCAAAACGTAGCAAAACTTACGTCCAGTTGTAGCCTACGTCGATAGGAACTCAGTATCGACGTCAGATTCAAAATCAGACGGGCAGATTTCTCGCAAAAGGCGTAAGGATTTTCTGTGCCAAAGCTTTGACCCTTTCTCTGAATTTTTTTTGAGGAAATGAACGAGCAATTCTTACATATATATATCAAAATTGCATGCAAGAAACGTGTCTCATTTTCCATGCTGCACGTCACACCGCGGGTGCGCTTCATCTTGCACCGCGGGTGCGCTCATGCTTCGGCATTCTTATCCCTTCTGAATTTGTACGACCGCGGGTGCGGTACCTGTCAAGACCGCGGGTGCGGTCATGCATCGCGGGTGCGGTAATACTTGCACCGCGGGTGCGGTCACCCTTCGATAAAACTGACCAAGTTTCTGTCCATGCACCGCGGGTGCGGTACATGCAAGGGCGCGGGTGCAGTGTTGCTTCGGCAACACATTCTAAAATTCAGAATAAATGGCCACCCATTATTTTAAATCGTGTCTCAGTTGACCCTTTCGTAATCACGTTAAATTATACATCAATAATCCTTAATTAACAGTGATTAGTTCTCGGGCATTACAACAGTTGATTTGTAGGACATCTACTCTAACAAAAGATTCGTGAGACCGTCTCACAAGAAACCTACTCTAAAATATATGATTCTTGACATGTCTCACAATACTATGATTCTTTCTCGGAGGAGGAGTTGAGGATGTTTGCCCGAGTGTTAACTGCTATAAATTAAATTATCAGTTTATATAAAAAAAATATATAATTACCTAAACATAAAGTAAATAAAAGTACAGATAAAATTTTGAAGTAGTACTGGGTTATTTGGTTTCGGAAGTTTCGAAGTGGGATTTTCACTAATAATTGACACTCTTGCCAATGGCACATTCAACACGAAGCATATATTGTCGGCTAAATTAATGAGAAATTTTCACCTTTTAGGTGTGTTTAGTTGTGTTGATGAAATTTAATAGATAAATAATGTTTTGATTTATTAAAATATTTGAATTTGATTGAATACATAATAATATGTTTTGTAATTGATTGATTGATTAAATTTAAATAAGATGATAAATTACAATTTTATCATTTTTAATTATTAATTAATGAATATACATAAATAAAATATATCGATGATAATATTATAATTTTAATTCAATAATTTGATTATGTAAGATAAATAACAATATAACAAAATTGCAACCAAATATTTAATTGAATTGGATTATTAATCTCTTCAAACCATGTAAACACAACCTTAGAGTATGAATTTGTTTCTTAATTATTACGTAATAATCGTTTTTTTTAAATAAAAAAAATCGGTTTTTCAAATATATACATATATATTCTTTTACATTTGTAGGAATATGGTTCCACTAATTGGTTTGATTTTTTTTTAAATACATTGGCTTGGGCTTTTGATTCAACCAAAACATGTAAACCATATAAAAATCATACTAATATTCGGATACACGCATTATTTGCTCATACAATTTTTTTATTTTTTGAAAATTTTCTTTGGAGTTTTATTTTTTTTATAATTAATTTGAATTGTATTAAAATAAAATTAATATAATAATTATAAAAAAATTATGAAAGACCATATCACAATTTTATTTGAGGCCAAATTACCATTTGATAAAAGCCATGTCAACCTGCCAAAAGTGATTACTATGTTATATTCATTCTTAATAAGATCACTTGATTAGAGTTTATTTTTTTAAAAAAAAGATAGTAAAAGATATTACAAAAAAATATAAAAAATAGAATAATCTTAAAGTAGGAAATAAATAATATGGAAACTTTTGAACTGTGCTTTATCAATTCTCCTCCCCTTAAAAAAAAAAAAAAGAACTCGTCCTTGAATTGTATTCGTGACAAAAAATATATATATACATGTCCGGTGGGTTCAAAATATTGAAATTTTCACATAAACTTCCTTGAGACATATTCTCATGACTCATGAATAACTACTAACAATAGGACTATGAAAAAATATCGAAATTTTTGTATACCGTACGAAAGATGCAAATGAGTAGCTCGAACTCGTAATCGAGTCGAGCTTGAGTAGTTAGTGAGTCTAGTGGAGTAGCTCGCTAGCTACTCGACAATATATATATATATATATATATGTGTGTGTGTGTGTGTACACACACACATTAATTAATTTATTTAAAATTTTAAAAAATTTAAACTAGTTTTTCGAGCTCGATTAACACGATTTGTTATCGAGTCGAGCTCGAGTTCGAGTATCCCAAATTTTTTTCGAGTCGAGCTCAAGTAGAGTGATACTCAACATCGAATCGATTGCACCCCTATATCGCATTTACCATACAGAAATATACCACATACACCGATATTAACAGTATATCGAAAAATTAGGTACGGTGTTATACCGACTGAAATTTTCGTTATCGGTATGGATTTTCTAGAAATTTGGCGAAAAAATTTTTATAATAAAATTATTAGGACCGAACATTCATTTGTGTTTCATTTATTTATTTTGTATTAGGCTAGCTTTTAAATTTGATATTGTGCTTATAATACCAACAATCAATTAGTGAAAGAATTCGTCACTACCCCGACAAGAAAATCCACCCACGCTTAAACTTATTCAAGTTTCATCTTCATCGTTAGTTCATCCTATCTATCGTGACAAGAAAACTCTAAGCCTCATTTTCAAGGAAAAAAACCCTAGGCTTCACTTTTGAATCAAAGAAAATAAAAATCTACACAAAGAGACGAAAATTCGATGATTATAAGAGATAAATCCCTTTTAGTTTTGACTTTTTCTTGATTTGCTTGGATGGTAGATTGGAGATTTTATGTTTCGACAAGAAATTTTGATTTTTATTATGGACACCACAATGTATATGTAATAAATATTCTCTCATTTTTGTGTGTGCTTCTTTTTCTCGATGCATTTATTTTTTGAAATTACTTTTTTTGTTGGAGTCTACGACTCTTCAAAGTAATGAGAGTTCAAAATGAACATAATTCCCACAATTTCTCTTTAGCCTCATTTGTTTTTCCACCACTCCTTTTACACTTTTCCTTGAAAGAAAAATACGTTAAAAAATAGAAAAAACGAACAGTCAACTCCCCGCTCACTCTTGACTTGGAAACATAATTTATTTTAAATTAGACCGACTCCATCAAATTTATCTACTTTCATCATACAAGGCTTTTACATTATATCTTTGTGAGCTTTTTCCATCTATGTGTTCTTTGATGAAGTTAATATTGATTTTAGCTCTTTTTACTTTCAACTTCTTTTTTGACGTTGTTTTGATTGCTCTGAGAGACCTCCTTCATTATTATTTTCATCAATATCCTTTTCGGTAGCCTTTTGTTTGTTTCTAAATAATATATACAGTAAAGTGTTTGGTTTTTTTCTTTCAGGTGGAGTTTAACATGCCTCCAAGTCCATCCCAAACATCAAACACAACAAAATCTGAAGCACAAGAGTCTACAGCTCGAAAAATAATAAGAAAATCTTTGAAAGCAAAGCCTCCTATAGATCCTAAACAATCCACGAGTATATTTTTGGAGCATTGTGAAAATATTACAAGAAAATTGGCTGATGAGAGCATAAAATAAATAGGGATATGAAAATATTTCAAAATTGAGATCTCAACAGTTTATGGAAGTACTAAAAGGTTAAAAAAATCACATAGTAAGGAGGTGTAAGTCGAGTCCTCTCTACGAAGAGAGTACGTATAATACAAGTCAAACTATATTGAAGAATGGGACCATGGGGCTAGGAAGTGCATTGGTTCCTCATACGTATATTAGAAAATATATTACCTAAAATTGGCAAGGCATGTGATTGTTGATGAAGTGTCTTTCAGGGCTGTCGAATGGAAGAGGTTTGCAGAATTATTGCATGAATTACAATCGAGATTCAAAATTCTTGATCGAAAGAAAGTTGCAGGTATGGTTTATGATCTATTCTTAGTTGAGAAAGCTAAGATAGAAAGTGTGATCAGAGACCAAAGGGTATGTGTCACAACCGATACTTGGACATCCATTCAAAACATAAATTACATTGTAGTTACAACTCATTTTTTGGATTGTGATTGTAATACATAAAAGAATAATTAACTTCACAAAAATCACTAATCATGCCGGGAAGAAATTGGCAAGATGGTTGAGGTTTGCCTGGGAGAGTTGGGGACAGAAAAACTCTTTTCAGTTGTAGCCGACAATGCATCCTCTAATGTCACTGCAAATGATTACTTGAAAAGAAGAATGAAAAATAAATACCCATTGTCATTTGAAGGGAAATGCTTGCATTTAAGGTGTGTGTGTGTCATATACATAACTTGATTGTTAAAGATGGCCTGAAGGATCATAATGCTTCAATTAAAGCTAGACTAACCAAGTTTTCTAGTATATCAACATTCCCTATGAATATCAAAACAAGGTGGAATGAAACTTATAAAATGCTTGTAGTTGCATTAAATTATAGAAGGGTATTCAAAAAGATGGCCGAAGAATGGTTCCATTCTATGAATTATTTTTTTATGAAAAATACGAAAAACGATAAAGAAAGAATGGATTCCAATTACCGATGATTGAGAGAATGCAAAAGTTTTTGTACGCTTTCTAAAAAAAATTTATGATGTCACTTTGGAGCTTAGTGCATCTAAAATTCCTATCTCTCAAATCAATGATTGAACTATAAGTTGTTATTGAGATAAATAAAAGTGATGGTTCAGATCAAACTCTTAAAAGATAGCATGTGCAATGAAGTTAAAGTTTGACAAGTATTGAGGAAATTTGGATGATATGAACCCTTTTATATTTATTGGAAATGTTTTAGACTAGAAGAACAAACTTCAGAATATCAAAGTCAACATAAAAAAATTGGCAGGTACTCCTACAAAAATCTAAGAGTTTGTTTATAAGGTCAAACAAAACTCGGTAGCTTTGTGGATTGAGTTCGAGTGAATACATGATGTATTGAAGTATGCGAATGAAGTGTCATGATGGAGATGGTGGTACTAGTGGTGGTGGTGGTCTTTGTGATGAATTTTTTGATGATGTGAAAGCACAAAAAAAAAGAAGAAGAACAACTTCAAGAGATATTCAATGAATTGGAAAAGTACAAATAATATCATTACACACTACAAGAAAAAATAGATTCAACAATACATCAAAGACAATGATTTTTATTAAAACTGTTGTGTTTTTTTCATTTAACAACGGTTTTAACAAAAACCGTTGTCGTATCCTATAAAAACACGCTTAAAGACAACGGTTTTTTAAAAAAACCGTTGTCTTTGATGTGTCTACGACAACGGTTTTTGAAAACTGTTGTCTATGAGCGTGTTTTTTTTTTGCTACGACAACGGTTTTTAAAAACCGTTGGCTATGAGTGTGTTTTTATGGGCTACGACAACGGTTTTTTAAAATTGTTGTCTATGAAAGTTTTTTTTTTTTTTTTGCTACAACAATAGTTTTTAAAAACCGTTGTCTAAAAGCATTTTTTTGGGCAACGACAACGGTTTTTTAAAACTGTTGTCTATGAGAATTTTTTTTTTTTGCTACAACAACAGTTTTTAAAAACCGTTGTCTAAAAGCATTTTTTTGGGCTACGACAACGGTTTTTAAAAACCGTTTATATGTGTTTCTGTCAAGGGTCAAAGACAACGGTTTGTGTTTCGTTCTTTAAATTTTTTTTTTCAAAAAACCGTCGTAATTGTACTAAATTTTTTTAAAAAATCGGCATTTAGCGATGGTACTAAAAACCGTCGCTAATTTAAATTCGCGACGGTTATATCCGTCGCTACATGTGGCGACGATTATTCCAAAACCGTCGCTAATGTATTATCAAACTGTCGCTATTGGTTACAAGAAAGACCGTCGCATATTCAAATTCGCGACAGTCTAATTTTAAATCTGCGACAGTTCTTGACGGCTATCGCTATTTAAGACAGTATTTACAAAACTGTTGAAAGTAGCGACTGTTTTTAAATAGCCGTCGCTACTGGCGACGGTTTTAGCTCAAACCGTCGCAAATTCGCGCATTGTCGATAAATATCATCAAACTTGTTCATTTTCATCCTATACGAAATTTTTCTCTCTTCCTTCCCCTCGAAATTTTTCTCCCTCCACATTAAATTTTACTCTCTTCCCTCCACTCGAAATTTTTCTCCCTCCACACAATTTTTCTCTCTTCCCTCCCCAAAAACTTTTTTATCTCTTCCCTCCACAAAATTTTTCCCTCAACGAAATTTTTTTTATCTCTTCCATCCACAAATTAATTTCGGAGTTAAGATTATTATTATATGACAAAGATTTAAATTTTTTATTATTATAATTAATAAATTATCAAATATTTTTTTAATTTTTCGTAAAACATTAGTGACGGAATTATGAGCCAAACCGTCGCTAATTAATTAGCGACAGAAGTCATATACATACCGTCGCAAATTGCGACAGTAACCATATACACTTCGTCGCTAAGTAGCTACGGAATTCATCTCAATACCGTCGCCAATTAGCAACTTTTCTTAAACCGTCGCTAACCAGCGACAGTTTTCCTATAAAAAGCGTCACAATATTTAGTTTAACAACGATTTTTCAATGCTACGACGATGGTTTTTCACCGTCGTCTTTAGAAATGTACGACAACGGTTTTTTACCGTTGTTTATTAGCACACCCTTTAACCACATGACCTTTAACAACGGTTTTCCAAGACCTACGACAACGGTTTTTCACCGTCGTTTTTAGAGTCTACGACAACGGTTAAAAACCGTTGTCTTTGAGCATACCCTTTAACCACAGGGCCTGTAACAACAGTTTTATTTGACCTATGACAACAGTTAAAAACCGTTGTCTTTTGCCTTTTTTCTTGTAGTGACAAGAAATTCAATATACAACCACATTCATAAGACATCAGAAACCGTTGTCTTTTTTCCGTTTAACAACGGTTTTCGTTAAAACCGTTGTATTTGTAAATTTTTCCTTGTCAAAGACACCAATTTTCTAAAAACCGTTGTTTTTTATGAGTCAACAACAACGGTTTTAGCAAACCGTTGTCTATGGGCGTGTTTTTGGGTTGCTAAAGACAACGATTTTTGTTAAAATCGTTGTCTTATATGGGTTACGACAACGGTTTATAAAACAATTATCTATTAGCGTGTTTTTTTTGGAAATTCGACAACGGATTTAGAAAACCGTTGTTGATTAGCGTGTTTTGGGGATAACATGAAACGTCCTGCCCTTTTTATTGATTTAAAAGTACTAGAAAATTTTTTCTTTTTTAAACATCCGTATTCGACCATGCACACTTACCACATGAAAATATTTTAATAACATATTTTGCCCTTTTAAAATAAAACCTCAACCAACTAGCATTTAAAGATTCAAGTGCAATAGTCATAAAATAAAATCGTCTACTGTTTTATCAAACCTAAAAAGCAATAATTTGAAAAGTAAAGCCCATACTAAACCTCTCAAAAATATCTCAAAAGCATAAGTAAATAGTCTAAAAATATTTAATCATAAAACATGAGTCAAAAGTCATAATGTGGAATAATAGAAGCGCTGGTCCTCAGGTTGTGTGCGCCATCAGTCCAGTCATATCATCAGTCAAGTCCTCCCTCAAACTCACCTGCATCCATCACACCTAGTGAGTCTAAAGACTCAACACATCATAATCTTTATAACAAGTAATACATATAAAACCACATGCAACAGTGAAAATAATTTTAGGTAAAAATAACATTTCATGATATGCATAAATAACCTTAATCTTTTCTCCCTTATCATGACATAAAACATTTTAACATGATCGTAAATATTTTCCTTTTCCTTTTCCTTTGTTGAATTCAGATCGATAATTGTGACTTTCCTGATCATGATCATGAGGGTCGATGGATCCATCTACATGTAACCACAGTACTGGGCGGCGGGGGACACCAGCAACACTCTCACCGGTCAACTGGGCCCTGGCTTATCATTATTCGAATAGAAATACGATATTCGGGGCTCCCTCTGGGGCCTTTTCCCATAAATGGGCTCCCTCTGGGGCCTTTTCCCCTCACGATATTCCCATTCTTCCGTTACCACAAAACCATTACCACTTAACTGTTACCACATATTCGTAATGATGGAAACACGATCGTCGGGCTCCCACTGGGACCATCACCCTCACGACACCGCCATCATTAACGAATTAGTCACAATCACTTCACTTCCTTCAACATTTTTCATTCCTATCACTTTAGAAAAATCATGAATAACATTTACATTTTTCATTTTTGAAACCAAGTATGCAACATGTATTTTAAATGTCTTCCTTAAATCATAAAAATCAAACAGACACTTAAAAAAATCGTCATTTAATCATGGATACATCATAAACATTTAAAAATAATCATAATATCATAAAAATAGCATTTCTGGCACTGCCATGACCTTTACTAATTTCTAAGTGTAAAAAGACCGTTTTACCTCTGGACTCGACATTTTACGATTTCGACTTTTTCTTGATTTCATAACTCTAACATGTCCCAAATAATTATTTAAGCCTACAAGAATTTTCTCATATTTTTATTTAGCCTAATTCGATGACTTTTAAATTTATTTTTAAATATAACGTTTTAATGCGTTTTAATCCCGAATTAAACCAAAATTTCATATAAAATTCCCAAATTAAAAACTTAGACTTATAATAATTATTTAAGCTTAAACCTAATTTTCATAATTTTATAAGGCATAAAACTAGACTTTTCAATTAACTCGTTAATTAGCGTTTTGTGCGACTAATAAATCCCGAATAAATCCAAAACTCGTTATTTTGATCCCAAACTTTAAACATAACATTTTTAATATTTATTCTAACCTTCCAAGTCATGAGCCACCCCCGTGGACCCTTGGATCTATTTTTAGCCTTTGAATTTTCGAAATTGACACCCTAACGTACGCACCGAGACATCTCCTAATTTACCCGAGCCACGCCCGAGCCACCTTGAGCCAAAACCTAGCCAACCCATCTAAGGACCCTACTGACCAAGCCCAGCCCAAAACAACCAGCCCTGTCCCGCTAAAACCTTGCTGAAAAGTGAGACAAAATCTGCATGTGTGTGTGGGTGAGACTCGTTGCCTATCTAGGACTCCTAATTGGCCTAGGACTCAACCAGCTGTAAACCACTCGACCCCTCATGAACCTAACCCTCCATGGACCACGCCCAGCCATAGCCCAGGCCAGCCCAAGCCCTTGAACACCAGCAGCGAATCTTCTGAATTTCCGGATACTATTAAAACCGTCGCTAATTGGATGCATAGCGACAGGATACTATTAAAACCGTCGCATTGTTAACAACGCGACGATTGTGATTAAACCGTCGCAAACAGTAGCGACGGTTTTGCAAAACCGTCGCTAAATATGGCAAATATCAATAAGAGCAATGTATAAAAACGATTTATAAATGTATTTTAGTAGGTGCAATTTTCAAATCAATCCTAAAAAACAGAGCTATAAGGGCGGTCCACAACACCAGTTTTGTGAAACCACTGGTAAAAATATTCAATTAGAGTAGTTTCCAGAATGATTCTAATAGTTAAAACAATAGGAGCAATTTATAGCAGCGGTTGATACAAATCGGTACTAAAAATTGCGCTACTAAAGCAGGTTATGCGACCACTCCTAAAAGTAAGGAAATAGAAACGGTTTAAGTAAAATCGATTTTGTTGTTCAGTTTGCACGAGCGGTTTCAGAAGTGCTCCTCAAAAACCGCTTCTAGAAATACTTTTTTTTGTAGTGTCCCTACAGCCTGCGCGCATGGCTACTCCCTCTTGGTTTCATGTTTTGCTCAGCCCTCCTGAACCAAACCATACCAGACCTTGAACCAGCCCCTTGCGCCCCTTCTTAGGACCCTAAGGACCTAACCTAGCCCAGCCCAAAGCCCCTGGCCGAGCCACCAAGCCCTGCACAAAAGCTGAAACCTGCACAACCCCTATGCTACCTCTCTCGGGTGGAGTCCTAGCTTGCTAGGACTCCTCCCCAGCCCATGGTCTCGAGTCCTAGCGTGGCTATGACTCTTCCCTCGACTCAACCACGACCCTAGCCAGGCCCTGGTCCCAACCAAAGCCAAGCCAAGCCTTTAATTCCCTTAAAATCGAGCCCCCTCAACTCTATGACATAAAATTGTTTCCAACTTGCATGTTTACTTGTTTGCTGTGATTGTGTGTGTTTCTAGGCCTTCAAACCCATGTAAAAATGTGATCATAACCTAAATCATGACAGCCCCTTTTTAACATATTAAACATGAATTTGAAGCAAAACCCAAGTTTTAAAAATTCCATGATCATGAAAAACGATATTAAATAACATGTCACTTGTTTTTCATGCAAAACACATTTAAATAAATACTATGGTGAGATGGACGAGTAAAAGGAGAATATGACGTGCCTTTGCGTTTTATACGCACAAATTAACGTTGATGACGAAGAACGGGCAAGAACTTTGGCTTTGAATTAATCCCTTGAACCTCACAAAAATCTTTCTCCAATTGTGGTGTGTGTGTGTGTGCCGTGACTTGAAGGGGAGAATTTCTGAATTTTGAAGTGTGGCCGTGTATTATTGGTGGTGGGGAGAAGAGTTTTAATTGTGCAAAAGAAGTGGGCGATTGTTTTGAAAAGGGTTTGTGTGGGTTTTTAATATTAAATACTTAATTAAGTTACTTATTAAGCTTAGGCTCATTAGGTAGATTAATTAAGCTCATTAGTGCTTAATTAGAATTTAATTAAAATATTAAAAATAAATTTGTTTAAATGCGTTTGTGAATTTATTAGCCGGGTTGCCAAAAAGTTCATATTTTTGATGAAAAATCCAAAACCGATAAAATTACGTCCTGGCGTATAAAATCACCTCAAAACCCTCTTATTTTCAAAAATAATAAAAAGCATCACCCTTATTTTAAATAATTAAAAACAATTATTTAATAAAATCATTTTCTATTTTTTTCAGCTCTCGGTCTCCTGTTCCTCGATCGCAACTCGAATAGCCTTTAAAAATATATTTTAATGCAATCATGTAGAAAAATATATTTTAAACATGCAAATATGGACAACATAATTAAATAATGCAATTAAAAAATTTAATTAAAATACAAAGGAATTTAATAACTTATATGCATGTGGTTTGCGTAGACCTTAAATTTTCGAGGCGTTGCAAAACCGTCGCTATATTTAGCAACGGTTTTGGTAGAACCGTCGCTAATTTTGCGACGGTTTTAGTAGAAGCTGGTTTTTAAAAAAAATGTCGCTATTTTTAAATTTGCGACGGTTTATGAAATATCCGTCGCTAAAAGCAACGGTTTAACCAACAACCATCGCAAATTATCTATAAATATCAGTGTTTTCGGTCCATTTTCCTCCACACCACTTCACAACACTTAAAATTTTTTCTCATTTACACGATTTTAGTTTCGATTTAAGATAAATTTTTTCGCTTAAATTTTTAGTAAATTTTTAAGTGTTAGTTAAGTTCATGAATATTGTTAGCATAGTCAAATTATAAGTTTCTTTAGATTTGTTAAATTATTAAAAGTAATTTTTTTATTTACTGAAAATATTAGCGACAGAAATTATGAAAAAAACCGTTGCTAATTAGCGACGGGCTTAATGAAACACTGTCGCTAATTTTAGCGATGGTGTAATAAACCGTCGCTAATTAGTGACGGTTTATTTTTTAATTATGTTTTTCGTAATCCGTCGCTAATATTATTTGCTACGGTTTTTCAAAAACATCGCAAATTGTAGCTACAACAATGGTGAAAAATCGTTGTCTTTGAGCGAACCATTTAACCACATGAGCTTTAACAACAGTTTTTCAGGACATACGACAACGGTTTTTCACCATTGTCGTATGTCTTTTTTTTTTTGTAATGTATAATCAATCTTTTGGAATGGGGGAGAGGAAGTGAAATTAGATATCTCATCCATTCACTTATTGCCAATGATATTTTTGCAATTTCATGCTCCACCATTGCTAGTGAGTCTACTTTTAGCTTGGGAAAAAAGTTGTAGATCCTTTTAAGAGGAGCTTTAGTCTTAAAATGTAGAGACATTGATGTACACCAGTAATTGACTAAGAGCGGATAAGTTCAGTTTTTGGAAAAATCCAACTACTATATCTTGTTAAACTGCCTAGGCTAGGTTGAGAGCTTTGGCTCACTCGAGCGTATGCTAGTCTGATTATCTTCTCTGTTTTTTGCAATTCCGAAAATGGTACTAGAGCTAGGCTCTTATCCCAGATTTTAGTTATGGTATGACCCGCGTTCCGACCCCTCCCCCGACCGAGTTATAGGATGACCCGAGTATTTCCCAGGGTATCATTTATGATTAGGTGTAAATTAGTATTATACCACATATGCAATTTTTCTTCCAAAACCCAAAACACCCAATTTATTAGTCCATGTCAGCATGTGTGGTTGGGAAATAAGCATTTTTCGGTCATTGGCTAAGGTTCTGTAAAAATAAGTTTGAAATCGAGTTATTATACCAAGATTTCAAATTGACTTATATAGGGTCAAAACGGAAAAACATGTACATTACGGGATAACAATGTAATATTTCCTTTTTTTATGCTAATTAATTTTTATTATTATTATATTTTTGAATTTAGATGATTAATGTCACGTATAATGATTGTAATTACAATTATAAATATAAAGTAATAATAACTATGAAAAAAATTATATTTTGATTATAATAATTACAATCATGTATTTAGCATATTAATTACTACGATTAATATTACTATTAGCTATTATTTTTTTATTTTATTTTTGAAATTTAATTTCCATGATATATTCTACTATAGTAGATTTGAAATATGATTAAATTAATTAAAAAAAATTCTGAATAATGTCATACCTTCTCCAAAAATATAGATGCTCCGTGACAGACATTACCATAATATTATATTTGTTGCCACTTTCTAATATTAATTTTATTATATGATTTTAGTGGGGCAGTTGGATGGGCCCCAGCGCAGATCCGAGCATGGCCTCACTGAAATTCTGCACGAGCACAATAGCGCGTCCAGAACACCGCCGAATGTGATTTGCTGCAACCTTCGGACAGCTGGTGAACATTGCGTGAAACGGCAGCAGCGAATCCAAGCCTCCCTCCCTCCCGCCTGTAGTATTAATGTTTTCCAAATATTGCTGTACGGATAACTGCTGAAGCCATATTTACGCAAGTCTAAATTAAAAACTTTAATATTTTTTAGACAATATCTTTTATATTGATTTTCTTGTTTCTTCAGATTTTCTTGTCATCTATATATATTGGTTATATCTTGTAATAAACCATCGATTCTATCATTCAACGAGATTATCATTCGATAATTCAAGAAATCAAGTTTTCAGACAAGATGGGCAGAGGGAGATTGAATTTGCAACTACTACAGAGTCAAAAAGCAAGAAGAAAGGCCTATGAAACCAGGAAAAAAGGTCTGGAGAAGAAGGCCAACGAGTTAAGCACTCTTTGCGGAGTGGACGTTTGCTTGATTATGTACCCGCCACCGCTCAAGAACGAAGAAATCGAACCACATGTTTGGTCCAACAAGCCAGACCAGGTTGAGAATCTGATGGAATCCCACAAACAAGCGAGCTTAGGCGATGGATATTTTTCCAGGTCAAAGACATACAATTTATCGTCCTTCTACAAGGATCAGACGAGAAAAGTCGAAGAAGAGATCGAGAAAGTGAAGAAGACGATCCGAGAAGTCAAGTATCCGAATTGGGATCAACAGTATGATTCTTTCTCGGA